>NC_133115.1:7233602-7555903 GCF_022965805.1 Primulina eburnea
CACGCATCTCCGTATTCCATTCACCCAGGAGGCACCAAGATGTACAAAGACCTTCAGTTATTGTATTGGTGGCCAGGGATGAAGCGAGACATCCGTAGGTTCGTATCAGAATGTCTCACTTGTCAGCAAGTAAAAGCTGAACATCAGAGACCAGCAGGGTTGGTAAAGTCACTCCCCATCCCCGAGTGGAAGTGGGAGAACATTACTATGGATTTTGTTGTTGGGTTGCCGAGATCAGTCAGAGGATCGAATTCCATTTGGGTTATAGTGGACCGACTCACTAAGTCAGCGCATTTTCTGCCAGTGAAGACGACTTTCTCTATGACGCAGTATGCGGAGCTTTATCTCAGAGAGATAGTTCGTTTGCATGGATTTCCAGTCTCTATTGTGTCCGACAGGGACCCGAGGTTTACATCGTCCTTCTGGAAGAGCTTACATGCAGCCATGGGGACGAAGTTGCTTTTCAGTACAGCTTTTCACCCGCAGACAGATGGCCAGTCTGAGCGAGTGATTCAGGTTTTAGAGGACTTGCTAAGGGCGTGCATAATTGATTTTCAAGGAACTTGGGAATCTAGACTACCTCTAGTGGAGTTCACATACAACAACAGCTTCCAAGCATCTATTGGTATGGCTCCCTATGAGGCGTTGTACGGGAGGAAGTGCAGATCACCAGTTCATTGGGATGAAGTTGGTGAGAGGACAGAACTTGGTCCAGAAATAGTTCAGCAGACTGCAGACGTGGTGGTCAAGATTCGTGACAGAATGAAGACCGCCCAGAGCCGACAGAAGAGCTATGCAGATAAAAGGAGGAGAGATCTCGAGTTTGCCGTAGGAGATCACGTTTTTATCAAGATAGCACCTATGAAGGGTGTTATGAGATTTGGAAAGAGAGGCAAGTTGAGTCCGAGGTTTATTGGACCGTTTGAAATCTTGGACAGAGTTGGGACGCTAGCTTATCGTGTAGCCCTTCCGCCGAATCTGGCCGGGGTGCACAATGTGTTCCATGTCTCGATGTTGAGAAAATATTTGGCTAATCCCTCTCATGTGCTGAGTTATGAGCCGTTACAGTTGACTCCAGACCTGTCTTATGAGGAGAAACCAGTCCAAATCCTAGACAGACAGGAGCGCAGGCTTCGGAACAAAGTGACTAAGCTAGTCAAAGTTCGGTGGTTAAACCAATCAGTGGAAGAGGCCACTTGGGAGTCAGAGATAGATATGAGACTTCGCTACCCGGAATTGTTCGGTAAGACTTAATTTCGAGGACGAAATTTTTATAAGTGGGGGAGGAACTGTAGTGCCCAAATTTAATACACGTATAACCCATGCATTCATTTAATTATTAAATCATTTAAATTAATTTTAAATGAGTTTTGGCGATGCATGATTTATTTAAATGCATTGTTTTAAATTATTTATGTTTATGTGATGCACGTTAAAATGTCTTTCGAGTTTCATGTTTCAGGCGATCATTCGAGGCGGGATTGAGGAAAAGACCCGGTGACGATTTTTGGCAAGTTTAGATATGGTATTTTATTTTAAGTTAAGTTTGGGGGCATTTTAATTAATTTAATGAGTTTTAGCATTTTTGTGCCTAAATATTTAATTAGTAATTTTAAGACTTGTAAACTTTCAAAATCTAATTTGGTGTGTTATATTTTAGTTAAAAAGTTTTATTTAAAAGATTAAGTGTGAGTTAATGTTTTGATTAGTAGACTATTATTTTTTTTAATTAAGCAAAAGTTAGTCTTTTAATTAATTGAAACACACGCCTCACACACACACACACACTTTTACACACACCTAAAAATCGTGTATTACACACACAACACAAACACATTTGTATTTTCAGATTTTTTTAAGAAAGAACTAGGGTTCTTAGTCCTTAGAGCAGCCGCCCCTCTCCCCTCATAATTTCCAGCAAGATTTTCGTGTGTTTCCTCAAGAATTTTAGCGCCACAATCGCCCCGGATCAACCTCGCTCCTATCTCCGCTTCGGTGTCGTCTTTCGGTAACGTTATCATCAAAAAGGCACGTATACTCTGTTCTTGCTGTGTCGATCAAGTCATATTATGCGTTGTGTCGATTTTTATGCGTAAAAGTTATGTATGATGATAGTAGTTTGAGCGGATCATGAATCGGATCAATTTCGGAGGAAAATTTTTAGATCAAAAACTCGTTTTTTACTGTTCATGTCAAAACTGCGATTTTTCTGTTCATATTTTGGGAAAAATTTCAACGGCAAAAACGTGTACTTTTCGATACCTTCGATTTGATATATGATTCGAAATTTTTGGACAAATATTGAGTGAGTTATGGCATTTTTCGTGGGACTGCTCAAACTGCGTTTCAGAAAAGTTATGATTTTGATAATTCTTGAAGTTTCAGTGTTGCAGGCTTCGTTGGAAACTGACGGGCGATCGTTGCTGCGTATAAGCATGCTAGTTTTGAGGTTTGGTGTATTTTTAAGATTTTGATGCAAGTTGTTAGGCGTTTGAATGAGTTTAAAGTTGTAGGAAAGGGATTGAGGTTAATTGCATAATTGGTGTTGCGTTGTGTAGTATAGTGGACGTCGGATTGTGAGGTGTTTGTATAAGTTTTGATGCAATGTTATGGTGTTCTAAGAAGAGTCCTAAGATGGTAAATTTCGTTCCATTGATGTGCAATTGGGAGATTAGGCAGGTGCATAAGTTTTCTCGCAGGTTTCGAATCAACGAGCGAACACGGACCCAAACACGGACCCGGGCACGGGGTCCGTGCCTTTGTTATTCCTTCAGTGTCAATTTTGCGAGACAGCACGGACCCTTGCACGGATGAGGGCACGGGGTCCGTGCCTTTGGGTTTCACTTAGTGTTTTTTTCCAGTATCTACACGGACCCTTACCCGGACCCTGACACGGGGTCCGTGCCTTTGCTTCCTTTCAATGTCTTCTTCCAGAGTCTACACGGACCCCCATCCGGACCCGTGCACGGGGTCCGTGCCCCTTCCGTTTCCCGACACACTCTAGGCAGTATGTACACGGACCCTCTCCCGGACCCAAACACGGGGTCCGTGTACCCTTGTTTTGGGAAATATTTGTAAGTTCATTTTAAGTTTGATGTTATGGGTTAGTGCAAGGATTATTAAGGGCGTGTCGTGGCAAATCGTAGAAGGTCCTAAGGTATGATTGAGCTTGAGAGTAAGCATGTGTTTTCTATGTCTAAGCAATGCAAGTTAAGTATGAAATTCACGTTAGTAAGTTGCAGCAACGGCCCCAGTCGAAGTCCAACGAATCCCTCAACGCCAAGTAAGTATGTTGACGTGCAAGAAAACATTTTTTTAGTTTTGAGGTATGCTAAATGTCTTGTGACCAAATTATGTTAGGATTGGAAAGCGTTAAATTATGAACGGGGACCAATCCGCCCGTTAAATTATGAACGGGTTAGATCGTGGTTGTGAAGCGTTAAATTATGAACGTGGATCAACTGGCCTGTTAAATTATGAATAGGGATCTTATGTATGCGGCAGCGGATACGTCCCTGTCAGCCCAGTACTGTGGTATAGTCTGATCAGGCTCATTTATGTTACGGGTCACTCGCTTTGAAACATCCTCTACGCAAAATGATGAAGTTATGTATGTTAAAGTATGTTCAAGTATGCAGCATGTTTATGAAAAGTTTAAGTTATGGCACGTCGAAGTATGTATGTACGTATGTTCAAGTTTATTATGCAAGTTCAAGTTCCAAGTATGTATGTCATATTTTCAAGTTGCATGTGGTTTTATTACGTATTACTCGTTATTTCCAGTTTATACGTGTTGAGTCTTTAGACTCACTAGACTTGATCGATGCAGGTGACTATGTTGAGGAGACAGGAGGTGATGACCAAGGGGCAGGCTTGGGCTGAGTGGCAGGCTAAACCCGAGGACCGCAAGTTTATGTTTATGCAAATTTTTAAAATACTCTGATGTTTTGATTTGAACGTGAGACGTTTTGAGACAGTTTATTTTAGCAAAATTTTATTGGTGACGGATGATGGTGAGATTTATTTTTATGAATGTTGAGTGACGACCGTATGAATGTTTTTATTTAAGAAAATTTTTAATTCTTCCGCAAATTTTAAGTAGTGTAGAATACGGTTCGTTACAGTAAAATCAACCAACTTTAATACTTATTTTTTTTTTATAACATACCTAAATAAAACAACAACAACAATAATCATCACAATTATAATAATTATTGTTATTCTAAAATAAAAAAATCGTATTTTTTATTTGTATCTTACAAGTTAATAATAATACAAATAATAATAAATTAACTGTAATACTTAATTTTTTATATGTTATCTATATAAAACAACAACACAATAATAATTATAAACATAAGTATTATTATTATTTTCTAAAAAAAGTTGATTATTATTCTAAAATACAAAAATTGTATTTCTTAGTTGTATATTATATGTGGTGACCCGGACGTGTTCAAATCAGAATTTCCCCAACATCTAAACTTCAAAAGATACAGGAAAGTAATGAAACTTAGACCCTTTTGAAGCTGGTAACGAGAGGAGCAAGGATATGAACTCGGATCTAAATTCGGACAGTCGGATCTTTCAAAATCAACTATTGAAGCTATGATGAAACTTGAGGGAATTTCTACATATGGAGTCTCGTTCTTGTTTGTAAGGTTATTTTGCTTGACATATGTGAATAAATACATAAATAATAGTAATAACATAATACTGATAGGAAATATACCAATTTAGAATAAACTCATAAATTTGTGTTTTATCAGAATTAAATGTTGTGCAAAAATCATATAATGAAGAAAAACATGTAAAAATAAGCCGAAACATTAGATATGACATATATCATGCATAATCAACCCAAAAACACATATTATGGTGTGAAAGACAAGAAAATGAAGGTAACGGACGTGTCTTTGCATCTAAACGCTCGAAAAATCGAACCAAAGAACCGAGAGACGAACACCAAAGGGACGAGGCGATTCTAATCCTGAATTTTCCTTGAAAACACGGCCGAAATCTTTTTTGTGTGCGAGTGTGTGAATGCGGCCGAGAGGGGGTGGAGAGGTGCTAGGGTTTGAGAATGTGATTTGATAATGGAATGAGTGCATATTAGGCCTATATAAATTAATGAGGTCTAATGGGTTTGGCTCAAAAACATATCAAAATAAGCCCATTAGGCCCAATAACCCGTTCGTAAAATATTTTGTTTTGGTACGTTTTCAAAAATATTACCCGAACCTTCAAAAGTCCTCCGATTAGCTAAAAATCGACTACCGATTTAAAATATGATGCAACATGTAAAAATACTACAAAGGGCCCATTCTCGAAATTAACATATCAATTATATCATGTATTAAATAAAAATAAAAATTATTATTTAATACAAACATTTTTTCCTTAAACTGCCATCGGCCTATGTTCCCCGTTCGAGCTTCGAATACTGCCAAAAGCCCTAAAAAATTCAATTCTAATAAACCATGCCATAAAATCATGTTATAACCATGCATTTAATTAAGTATTTTTAATAATACCCTAAATTTGCATGCATTTAGATTAGGTCGCTTGAATTTTCTCTAGACCTTACACCTATAAACTTTGAAAAATGTGTGCTCAAATAATTATCGTATGTCCAAACTAGAGGTTGAAAAATCATATGCTTTGTTGTTTTTCCAAAGACATTCCTACATGTATAGGCTGTTGGGATATATCCATCATCATGATATACAAAATCATTTTGTTATCTCAGAAAATTTGGGAGAGGTCTCCGTAAAGTTAGAACGCTATGATATTTTTTGCAATCATAAATGCATGGCTTATATTGTTCATTTAATTTTTCACAAGGGTCCTTTGATTTCATCTCTTTATCGGTCTCTGATTTTGTTTTAATTTAATTGTTTTATCTTGTGAATCGTAATGTTTCTCAATTGAAATCTTACATAATATATAAACATATTGTCCATTAAAATTGTATGATGGATGCGTGTGATATTGAAATATAAATACAAAATTAGATAGTAAATAAAAAAGAAACCGACTGATCAGAAAAATACATGCACATGCATCTGTTTGTAAGTATTCTCAGTTATATCTACATTCTATGACACTACAAAAAAAAAAAACGATAGCGATGGTAAAAACCGTCGCTAGAGGGGTAAGGCGACGGTTGTAGCGACGGTTTAGTGGTCCGTAACGGGAAGTCGCGTCGCCTTCTCTCCACGACGGTTTCTCAATAACCGTTACAAATTAGCGACCGTTTTGTTGTAAAAGACCGTCGCTCATTTAGCGACGGTCTAAAAAGACCGGGGTTTTTCAACAACACCGTCGCTAATATAAGCGACGGTTTAGCGACCGTTTAGTTAAACCGTCGTTTATATTAACGACGATTGTATAAAACCGTCGCTTATTTAAAACAACTGTCGCTTTCTTTTTTTTAAAAAATAAATTTAATTAAATACGTAGTGATAAAAGATTATATTTGGTAAATTATATTTTGTCAGTGAAATTGAAAAAAAAATGAACGACAAAATTTGAAGATTGTAATTATATTACTAATTTACAAATTATAATACGAGCGTTTGAACAAATGTCGTAGAAATACAAAAATGTTAGTACAAAGTAAAAAATCGAAAAATATTGATAGAACTTCCAGTTACGTACCACTATTAGCAGAGAAGAAAGGCGAAAACCGCTGAAAAATTTGTTTGCAAACCTTGGTATATATACACACATAGCGACGGTTTTCGGCAAATCGTCGATATTAGCGACCGATTTTTACAAACCGTCGTTATGAGCGACGGTTTTAATAAAACCGTCGCCAAATGCGACGGTTGTTTTTAAACTGTTGCCGTTAAGATCGCGACTTGATCATAACCGTCGCTATTATAGCGACGGTTTAGTTATAACCGTCGCTTTTTCATCCGTTTTTTGAACATATTTAACTTGCTTTTAGTGCATCATAAATACAAAGCATCTTTAGTTTGAATCAGTTACGAAAAATGAAAAAAAAGTCAACTCTTGGAGTGGTTTTAATAAGTTATAAATTATAGATATTCGGGAAGCAGTTCTCGTCTGCTTTCGTTTTTGTTTTCTTATGGAGGCATGGGTCGTGGTCGAAGGTCTACGGCGATTTCCGGCTTCATGTACGTTTTTTTTTTACGTGGTTTGCTTCTTCTTTTTTTCTTCTCGTTCTTTAGTTTTACATTTCTTGGCGCTTTGTTACGGGTTTTCGGTGATAGTTTTATCTGTTGTTAGCAAAGCATGGGTGTAATTGTAACGATAGGGAAACTTTTTCGAGTCAATTTCATGTTCAAATGTTTCCTGGTATATTACTTGAACAAGTTTTTTCTAGTTTTTGTTTCAAACTTGTATTTGATTTGCTCTGTTTTCTTTGTGGATTCATATTTGTTTCTTAATTAATTTTTTCAATTGTTATTATTATTACTGCTAGGTTGCAAATTGATACGAAACATGCTGTTGTGAATGGAAATAATTAAATTAGTGTTGTTTTGAGGTACTGTTGTGTTTAATCTATCTATAAATTAAATTGAAATTGTGGGTGGAATATATGTTACAAATATTGTGTAGTCGTAACTGTTTTAGGTGTAATATTACATTTATTGGATGAAAATAAAGGAACAATAACTAAGGAATATCGAGTTTGAATTACTTAATTTCTATGGATAAACTATGTTAAGATTTGGACATTTGTTTTTTGACCAAAATTGTAGGCAAAAAAATTATGCCTATGTTAACATTATCGTCCAATGTGAACGTCATCCAAATGGTGGCAAGAAAAATTTGAATTTACATTGGTTTTCGCATTTGAAAAGTTTGCTATATATAAAGCTCATTATTTCATTTGTTATACATTCAATCCTAGTTTTCTAAGCATCTCAAGTTCAAGAGAGCAACTCAATTGAGAAAAAAATTGAGTGATATTCTTGTGTGAGTTAGAGAAAATATTTTCTAGCTCGGTTATACCCGAAAAATATATGACGGGTCGGGTTGGATTTAGGTCGAACGGATTGACATGAAATCTGACCCGAATTTTTTTTCCCTATAAATTATGATGCTACATCAAATCATGTTAACTTATATTGTTAATAATTATAATGTTGTTATTAATACACACTTTGAAAAGTAAGTTAGTTGAAATTTGTTAACTAAGGTTCATAAAAGTTGTCGATTTTATTTAGTTTTTGTTTCATATGTAGGTTCAAAAGTTTGACCAGTACAAAAAAAAAATATAAAAAGATCGAGAAGTAGAGCATGACTTAATTGAGTTACTTCTTTTATGTTTGATTATCTTTTATTGTATATCAATATCATCAATTTTAAACGTTTAATATTTATTTTGTGAAATATATGAACTTATCAAACAATTATGAAAAATAAAGCTCAGAAATAAATCATTTTTCAGGTGGTCCTGTTCTCATATCCTTTCTAAATATTTAAACACATAAAACATATATATCATATTTAGATTAAATTTTTTTTATTATCATGCGTTCAAATTAAAATATTTTTATTATGATTATACATTTATATGTTTTGAATTTTTATTATTTTATTTTATTATTTTGTTAAATAATAAAATAATGATGATTAAAATCAAATCGGGTTGGCATTATATAAATTTTCATGAACTATATTGCTTTTGTATTATTCTAGATAAAAAAGACAAGATATTATATATATTTCATTCACAAAATTCTCCAGTGCCTCAATCTAGTTTCATTTAAATAGATATCTTTTGTATAATTTATATTTAAATATTGAAAACAATACTCATAAAAATTTTAGTTAGAAAATAATTAAATCTCTAAATTTTCCTCAAGAATTTAATGCCATCATTGATAAAACACAAGAAGAATATTAAAACTTTTCCCGTTTAACCTTTTTTTTATGGTTCAAAATCAAATCAAATTAATTAAAAATGTTTGGCTTGTTTTCTTTTGAATTTCATTTGAAAATACTGATTAAATTGGTTTAATCCATTTGAGGAGAGATCAAGTGATTTATGATGTTTTGAATATATTTACTTTATTTCTGTGACAAAATACAAATGCTACTATATTTTCAGAAATGGTTCATTCGAGTTATTGCAATTAATGCCCGAGTTGAATTAATCTTCGGTTACTTTTAGTCATGAAAAATGGATCATTCTCTTAATGTCTTTCTGTTTTCTTCTTCATTTGAGTGTTTTCTTGACAGATTTATCAGTCTCGATTACGCGATGAACCGTAAAATCCGCAATTTTTTCTCGATCATCGTAATAGTTTCTTGTGCCTTATGCCAAGTTCATTCACAAAACAAGGCTAGCAATGCTTCATCTGCATATACTGATTCATTTGTCTTGGCTTGTGGAGCCATAACTGATGCCGATGACGCCAATGGCCGAAAATGGATTCAAGACAACAAATTTCTTGCTTCTCTGGACGAATCTTCGTCGTCGTCGGCCGTGGCTCGATCCCAAGATCATTCATTGCCATCAACAGTTCCTTACATGACAGCAAGGATTTTTTATTCCAAAACCACTTATAGGTTCCCAGTTTCTCCCATGCTTCGTCACTTGATCAGGCTTCACTTTTATCCATCTTGGTACAAGAATCTTGATCCATCGAATTCGTTTTTCTCGGTTACTGCAGGTGGCTTCACTCTGCTCAGCAATTTTAGTGCTTCCATAACAGCTCAAGCTCTCACACAGGCTTATATCGTGAGAGAATTTGCTTTAAGAAGGCTTGATTCTATTGCTCTTGATCTCACTTTCACACCATCTCCTACAAATAATGGCTTTTTTGCTTTTGTCAATGGCGTTGAGGTCATTTCGATTCCGGAAATCTTCCACCCCGTGTCGATGATTGGATTTTCAGATAAAAATATGGAGACAGAACACCACACGTTTCAGACAATGTATCGGTTAAATGTTGGTGGGCAGTACATTCCAGCAAGTAAGGACTCGGGTTTAAACCGGACTTGGTATGATGATTCTCCTTATATATTTGGTGCCGCCTTTGGGGTGACTTCTGAGGCTGATAACAATGTAAGTATCAAGTACCCTTACGACGAATTGAAGTACATTGCGCCATATAACGTCTACAGAACAGCACGAAGCATGGGGCCTAATTCGGGTATCAACCAAAACTATAACCTCACATGGGTTTTTCGAATAGATGTTAATTTCACGTACCTTGTGAGGCTACATTTCTGTGAGTTTTACTTTGAAAAGGTGAATCAAAGGGTGTTTAGTGTATTTATTAACAGTCGAATGGCTGAGGAAGTGGTGGATGTGATTGCTTGGGCTAAAGGTAGAGGAGTGCCGGTATACAAAGATTTTGCTGTATATGTCAATGGTAGAACTGGTGACGATCAAATGTTGGTATCTTTGCAACCTAATATAGGAGTGAAACCTGAATACTATGATTCTGTCCTCAACGGACTCGAAATCTTCAAGTTCAACGATATGAAGGGAAATCTAGCGGGCCCGAATCCGGTGCCACAACTGGTTAAAACCGAGGCCGAGTTAAAACACGGAACTTCTGTTGCTACACCGAAGTTGAGCAATCATAGCACAATCATAGGTTCTGTTCTAGGTTCACTGGTTGTATTTGGCCTTGTTGTCGGTCTTGTTTTTGTGAAGCAGGCAAAAAGTAGGACAGATGACGCATCATCTAGAATCGGTGGCTGGTTTCCAATCCACGGAAGCTCACATTCGTCTGGGACACGAACCACGAGTAAGAGCAGTCGAAGCAGCAGAATCTCAAATCTTGGCGGCGTCCACTGCAGGCACTTCACCTTAGCAGATCTACGACTTGCAACCGATAATTTTAGCGAGTCTAGTGTAATTGGTTTTGGAGGATTTGGGAAGGTCTACAGGGGATTCATTAATGGGAATACAAAGAAAGTTGCCATCAAGCGAGCGAACCCCTCTTCCGAACAAGGTGTCCATGAATTCTTGAATGAAATCGAGTTGCTCTCTAAACTAAGGCACCGGCATTTGGTCTCGTTAATCGGTGCTTGTGAAGAAAACGACGAGATGATACTAGTCTACGACTATATGGGTAACGGGACGCTGCGCGAACAGCTTTACAATGGCGAAAATCCCCCCTTAACTTGGAGACAAAGATTGGATATATGCATTGGTGCTGCAAGAGGGATCCACTACCTTCATACGGGTGCAAGGTACACGATCATTCATCGGGACGTAAAGAGCACAAACATTCTTCTAGACGAGAAATGGGTTGCAAAGGTTTCGGATTTCGGGCTCTCGAAAACCGGTCCTACCCTCCATCAGACGCACATAAGCACGATAGTGAAAGGAAGTTTCGGGTACTTGGATCCGGAGTACTTCCGGAGACAGCAGCTGACAGATAAATCAGATGTGTACTCTTTCGGGGTCGTACTTTTTGAAGTGTTGTGTGGAAGGCCAGCCCTTAACCCAAACCTTCCGAAAGAACAAGTTAGTTTAGCAGATTGGGCACTTTCAAATCACAAGAGAGGTACTCTAGAGCAAATTGTGGATCAACATATCAGAGGGGAGATCAATCCGGAATGCTTGAAACACTTCGCCGAAACAGCAGCTAAATGCTTATCCGATCACGGCCTTGATCGGCCATCAATGGGATCGGTGCTTCGGAATCTCGAGTGTTGTCTTCAACTACGAAATAACCCAGATGGACCACTGGTTGCGGCCGAGCTGAAGAAGGCCAACGACCCAATGCAATGTATGCAAGATTATTAGGTATCGAAGGGAAGGATATGATCTCGGAGGAATCCGAAGATAATCATAGTCAAGTGAATTTTAACTCTAGCTTTGGTGTGTTCAGCTTTTGATCAGATTCGGGTATCTCAGATTGACAGATTCTATCGTTTTTCTCTAGCATTTATGTTGAATTGCTAAACTTCATCCTCGGCTTGATCTACACATTTGCAAAATATAATTCCTTTCCACTATTTTATTACCTAAATCATTTGTAATTGGCTTAATCTCACATAACTCTTTGCTACAAGTTATCCACGTACAATTTTCAATACATAAATATCATATACTGGTAAAGAATTCATGTTCCACGTGGGAGCACGACTCGGACCATGTCTACAATAAAAAATAATATTTTTCTACGTAAAAAGATCGATTCGGATTGAAGATGAATATTAAAATACACCGCCTTTGTTTTATCCCAAGTAGATATTCTAAATTAAAGATAAAGATAAATCGGTATAGTGACTCTAATGAATTTAAATAACTAAGTACATTCAATTCCATCGTGATTGCTTATGTATAATTGCTTTAGGCATCGTTTGGTTTGTGTGATATATAAAAAAAATGATATATAAAAAGAGTGATTATAAAATAAAAAACAAAGATAAATAACACTCTATGATAAATTATATGATGTTTGACATGATTTTAACTTATTTGATATATAAGAAAATGATATATATTAATTAGTATTATATTTTTAAAATGATTGAATAAAGAAATAGAATTTCTAGAATTAATTTATTTAAAAAATTATAAATCAAATTAAAATATTATATTAATTATTAAATTTTCATTAACTTCAATTTCCAAAAACAACTAAAAAATCGATTAATATTATAGAAAATAATCAAACTTTGATAATAACATAAATATGCATTTATTTTGATAAATAAAATAGTAATACGAATTTGAATATTAAATAATGGTTAATAACAATTATAATATTACGATTAAAAATAATATAATAAATAAAATATGATCAATAATAATTAAATTATTTAATATCAGTCAAATTAAAAATTATATTTAAATATTATTAAATTTATAATTATTTTAAACTTTAAGATATTAAAGAAGAGAGTCTATTAATAACATAAAACTACATTACATTTTCCTATCATCTTCGTTAGATTTTGAAGCGCTTAGCTGCGGTTAATTACATGTTATACCTATGTTTTCCAAAGCTGTTAATCTGAATTTTGATTGATCATAAACAACTGTGAAAGAAGGCGATTTTGGATGAGTCGGAGCCTCGTATCGGTCTCTAGAGGAAGCGGCATCAAATTGGAAAAAAGTCTTTGGAAATCTGGCTCTGGTGTATGTTTCTTGTCTCAGTTTTCTGTCCCGGCCACCTCATTTTTATAAGAGTGATGCTACGTGTACATCGATATTTGTACAACACAAAAAATTCATTACAAAAATTTATTTTGTCAAAATCTCACTATATATTGAATATAAAATCTCATGATATAATGATTGTAAATATCGTTTTAACGATATATTGGTTGTACCTTTAGCATTATTCATTTTATAATTAGATATCAAGTTTTTTCCTTTCTGGAATAGAAAGTATCTCATGTATCTTTTTAGTTTTTTAAAGTTTTTTCTATAAGTTCTACTTAATTTGTTGTCAATATTTTTTCTTTTAGCTATCACTCTATTTTTTTTTTTGATAAAGATTAAGAATTGATATTTGTTTGTTTTATTCCAAGTAGACAAGATAAAGATAAATTGGTAAGGTAACTACTCTCTTCGATTTTTATTGTTGCATTATAACCATGTAACAATCTCGAAATCTCATATTCGATATGAACCCGTTTTTCCACGGATGCCCATGCAATACAACAAAATAAGAAAAACTTTGATCCCAGATCAAGAATCCAATGATGATAATATGACAAAATCCAACACCAATTATCTCATTGAATTAAGAAAGCATATTGGCCATTGTTTCAAATACAAATGAACGACTCCCTTTACAAGAAAATTCCTGACTTGACAAAAACCACCACAAAGCACAGTTCCTAAAATAAGGAAGCTTTCTCACTTTTGAACAGCCATCCTATTTTCATTCACAACTTTCAACTATACCTAACCAATCCCATCCCAAATATACTTCCCATTTTCCCACCAAATCCCTATGTTATAATTTCTTGTATGTTTCTCCAACATTGCATAAAAATGAAACCCCAAAACAAATTCATGCTTCTTTTCATCTCTTTCTACCTTGTTGTTTCCTCCAGCTCGGCACGGCCTCAGTTTTCGCCCACAGTTTCGCCTGATCAATCCTCGGAAGAATCAGCACCTGTCCCTTTGGCTGGACCTGCATCCGTGCCTTCATCATCGCCCGAATCAGCATCTGTCCCGTCTCCATCCCCTGGACCTGCATCTGTGTCTTCATCTTCTCCTGAATCAGCGTCCGTCCCATCTCCGTTCACCGGGCAAGCTTCTGCTCCATCAATATCACCATCACCTGCTACAGATTCTCCGAACTATGTTTCATTCCCTCCTTCTATCTCTGACTCTCCATCATATTCCATGTCTCCAGACGACGACGGGCCATCTGAATCCGACGGCCCCTCTTCATTCGATATCTCAACAGTGCTTTCGTCAGTTAAACCATCAGAATCCGACGGCCCTTCTCCATTCGATATCTCAAAATTGTTTTCGTCAGTAAAAGTTGATCCAGACGTCGAGAAAATCTGTGAATCCACAGATCACCCTGCCCTTTGCATTGCCACAGTTGCTCCCTTGCTCAAAGGCGAAAACATTGATGTAAAGTCTGTTCTTGAAGTCGCCATTAAAGCTAGCTCCACTTTCACACAATTTGTCCTGTCGTTAGCGAAGAATCTAGCTGAAAAACCCGGAACCCCACCTGAGATGAAATCCATTCTCAACGACTGTAAGGACAGCTACGACACCGCCCTGTCTAACTTCGAGGAGACTACCACTGCTTTATCTCAGGGCGATATAGGCACCATGAACAGCATGCTCAGCGCTGTGATGACATTCGTCGGAGATTGTGAGGACTCATTTGATGGGCTTGGGATCGAATCCCCGTTAATGGACTATTCTGATAAGTTAACTAACATGACAAGCAATTGTCTCGCCATTGTTTCGCTCATGAATTGATTGGTCCTAAGTTCTTGCAAATGTTTTCCCCTCCACCGTTGTCCGAAATTCATCAGCTGAAGCGTTTCCCTTGTCTGTTAGTTTTGGTTTACGACTTTACGTTATACATTTCATGTTCTAATAAATTTCTTAGATGTTATTGTTCATTTTAATTGTTGTTAACATATTTCATTAAGATAATTGTGGTAGACGTCTCATTCTTAAAAGAATATAAATCAAGAATATTATATTGATTAAGATTATAAATATGTTGAAATTTGATTTATCATATCACGGAGAGACATAATCAAGATCTGTCAAATCTCGAGATTTTCTATGATGGTTAGAGTACATCTATAAATAGTGGCATACAAGTTCCTAAAATCTATGTAGTTTTCTCATAATACACCATCTCATAAATTTCATGAACGCTTAGAAGATCTATGTTTTCGGTATTCATGAAATCTCGTCAGTTATAGTTTCAAATTCAACATCAATCGCTAGATGTTAGATTTCGTTCATATTTATAATTCACTATATTGATCTTTACGTGTTATGTTTGCGCGAAGGTAGATCAAATTTAGTTCTTCATTATGCTAATATTTCTAACCGTTGATATAAAAGTGATTTTGTCTCCTTATATTTTTGAGATTTCATTCGGCAAACTTATTGAAATTTATACTCGTGATTTTTTTAATCATAAATTTTGACATAATTTTCTTAATTAAAATTAAGATGAAATTTAATTTCAAAATTGCACTTGTAACCCTTCAAAATTGTTGAAATTTGCCACCCTATCGAACCAGATTCCAGCAATTAAATTTACCTGCCAAAAACCCATGCCAGAGCGACCAACCTACGCCATTGGCCGGAGAACAAAGTCGGTTTTTTAGCTGGAAAATCGTGCCTCCAGCTTTCTCGATTTTTTGTCTGTTTTGGCTGGAAATTATTCCGATCCAAGGCCAAATCCAACAGTCCTTACAATGCATTAATCCAATGAAAGTCTTCCATTTACCAATATCCAAATTCCTTCAATTTCCTCTCCTAGAGACGATCATCATTCATCATCTACTTGTATTGAACGAGATCCGAGAAAAAAAAAAAGAAATGTGAATGTAACGTACCGTATTTTCATACTTAAAAATTTGCGGAAGAATTAAAAATTTTCTTAAATGTAAACATCCATACGGTCTTCACTCAACATTCATAAATCTCAAAATCATCCATCACCAATAGAATTTTGCTAAAAGAAACTGTCTCTAAATATTTCACATCCAGATATTTAAAAATCAGAGTATTTTTAAACTTTGCATAAAACGTAAACGTTGCGGTCCTCGGGTCTAGCCTGCCACTCAGTCCAAGCCTGCCCCTTGGTCACCACCTCCTGTCTCCTCAACATAGTCACCTGCATCGATCAAGTCTAGTGAGTCTAAAGACTCAACACGTATAAACTGGAATAACGAGTACTACGTAATAAAATCGCATGCAACTTTAAAATAGGACGTACATAACTTGAAACTTGAACTTGCATAATAAACTTGAACATACGTACGTACATAACTAGACGTGCCATCAACATAAACTTTTCATAAACATACTGCATACTTGAGCATACATAACTTCATCATTTTTGCGTAGAGGCATGTTTCAAAGCAAGTGACCCGTAATATAATAACTGCCTGATCAGACAAACCACAGTACTGGGCTGACAGAGACGTATCCACTGCCACATACATGAGATCCCCGTTCATAATTTAACGGGCTGGTTGGTCCCCGTTCATAATTTAACGCTTTCCAATCCTAAACATAATTTGGTCACAAGACATTTAGCATACCTCAAAAACTTAAAATGTTTTCTTGCACGTCAAACATACTTACTTGGCGTTGAGGGATTCGTTGGGCTTCGATCGGGGACGTCGCTACACATACTATCATGAATTCACTTACTTAATTTGCATAACTTAGACGTAGAAATCATACTTACTCTCAAGCTCAATCATTTCTTAGAACATTCTACAATTTCCCATGGCTCGACCTTGCAAATTATTGTACTAAACCATGACATCAAATGTAATGCCCAGAGCAATGATTGACATGTACGAATTCATAGATATGTTGTGAAGATTGTACATAACCATAAGAAATAAGAAATGATATCTATTGAGATTAGATTGACCGATATCGAGAATGTTGGATTATTTATATTTCGGTGAGACCGGAAGGACCGAACCAGGATCGGATCGTCCGATGCGTTCGGATCGTCCGTTCGGCGTTCGGAGCGTCCGAGCCAGGTGGCTGGACACATGGATGGCATGCAGAGTTCGGATCGACCGATCGTAGTTCGGATCATCCGAGACAGTTGGCTAGAGACGTGGAAGACATGCAGGATTCGGAACGTCCGAAGTGAGTTCGGAGCGTCCGAAGTGTGTCAGATCGGAGCGTCCGAAGTGGATCGGATCTTCCGATCATTGTCTATAAATAGAGGCGCGAGATTTCATTTGATTAGTAAGTGTTAAAGAAACATTTCCTAGAAAGTGTTAGACATTCTATTGCAGATTCATCTTCACGACTGTAACAGCAATTCTACGACGAAAGGTATAATACATGTTTTGTTTTGGGGAATCACGACTCAAATGAGATCACATTTGAGTTTCCCAACCAAAACCACATACGAGTTTTATTGTTTATATCTTGATATAGGTATTATTATTATAGATTTGTTTATAGATCTTGTATGCAAATCTCGCTATGCTTTGTTTACAGATCATGTTACATTGCATTAGATGTTTATTAGAACTTGTATTCAATTCTTATTATGCTTTGTTTACAGATCATGTTACATTGCATTAGATGATTATGCTTGTTTACAGATTTTGTATTCATGCATTAAGATAGGACAGTCTGGAGATCAGGCAGACTTCTAGATGTTCGGTTCTATCCCAGCTTAGGGGAAGATCACCGCCCCTTTGTAGACGTGGATACAGATCAGGCCGAAGTCTAGGAATAAGACGTACCGTCACCCCGATTGGGAGGGTAGGTGATAGATCGTCTTATTCACACCGGGATCCCTAGAGTTTTAGTCGAGTCGCATCTAGACATGATTAGGCTCGCATTTCATGATTTTATATGAATGACATTCATATCAGCATGTTTCATGTTTTATAGTATTTATATGCATGTTCACATGTTTATACTGGGATGTGTTCTCACCGGTTTTCCGGCTGTTGTTATGTCTGTATGTGTGCATAACAACAGGTGGGGCAGGATTTGGGTCGAGACAGAGATGATCGTGTTAGCGTGGAGATCTCGGGCCTAGCAGACGGACCAGTAGTTGTCTTTTGTTATGTACTGTATTTTATTACTGGTTAGTTGAGGATATACGGAACAGGACATAGATTTTATGTTTGTATGTTGTAAATTAAATAAAGAACTTGTGCTTGTCTAGTTACATTTTGATTTAAATATAAAAGCGAAAAATTGACCCACATTTTAGAATAACAATCCATTTAATCCCAAGAAAAAGATTTAGAGCCCGGGTCCCCACAACAGGTGGTATCAGAGCCGATAGTTCCGTTAGACTGAAATAGGATAGAATGAGCGGGGTAGATCGAGTCTTCTTCCTTGCTTGATGATGTGCTAGCATGATTATTGCTTTCTTATTACATGTTGTTTGGTATTTGATTAATTTCAGCATGTGATTGACTGAATCAGAACCGATTCTAGATCAGAGGTAACTGACTAGATGATGGCTGAGACAGTTGTATATCTTGTTTACTAATCAGTTGGATTATTAGATATGCCTCCTAGAAGAGCAGCCGTACCTCTACAACCAGCAGCGCCAGAGCAGGGGAGTACATCCGGAGATCCTATGGATGTTACGGCGACCCCTATGGAGACGTTGCTGAAGCGATTCCAATCCTTTCGACCTCCCACTTTAAAAGGTACCGAGAATGCCCTCGAGTGCGAAAGTTGGCTTGAAGATATTGAGATGCTATTCGACTCGTTGGAGTACAGTGATGAGAAGAGGATCAAGCTAATTGGCCATCAATTGCAAGATATAGCAAAGAATTGGTGGTTGAACATTAGGAGAGCTTTAGAGCAGCGGGGTACCGAAATTTCTTGGAAGGTATTCAAGACCGAGTTTTATCAGCGATTCTTCCCTGTATCCTACCGTAAAGATAAAGGCGCTGAATTCGCAAACCTGAGGCAAGGGCCATTGAACATTGAGGAGTATGTTGCTAAATTCTCTTCTTTGCTTCGTTTTGCACCCCATGTTTCAGGAAATGACGAGGCCATGGCGGATCAGTTTATAAATGGCCTGAATCCAGATATCTTTACATTGGTCAATACTGGGAGACCCGATAACTTCTCGGATGCATTGAATCGTGCCAAAGGAGCTGAAGCAGGATTGCTTAGACAACGGAGTGCTCCGTATGTTGCACCGAGTCCGAGACCGCCACTACCTCCATCCCAAGTTCCTCCTCCTCGATTCGAAAGTGGTGGTAGTGGTAGTGGACGCAAAGAACAGTTGAAGGCGAAGGGGAAGCAGTTTAAGCGACCTGGGAGCAGTTCATCCAGCTCCAGCGGATCAAGACAGACTGGTTTTGATCAAAGTTCAAGGACTTCAGGTGTATATTGCAATAATTGTGGAGGTAGGCATGCGACTGAACAGTGCCAAGGAGTTACAGGCCGATGCAACATTTGTAGGCAACCGGGGCATTTTGCCAAAGTCTGTCCACAGAGAGGTGTACAGCAAGGCCAGAGTGGAAGAGCATCCGGTTCAGTACCTCAGTTTGAGCGGCAGGCATCGTCGGTTCACTCTTTTCAGCCTCCACCAGCACCGACTCCACCCAGAGGCCGAGGTAGTCAGACTGTGACTCAACCTCCAAGGCAACAGGCCCAAGTGTTTGCGTTGACAGAGGAGCAAGCACAAGATGCACCAGATGATGTTATAGCAGGTAACTGTCTCCTTTATGGTTATCCTGCTTATATCTTGATAGATACAGGTGCATCGCATACATTCATCTCAGAACGATTTGCATTGTTGCATTCATTGCCTGTTGAGTCTTTGTTAGACGTTGTGTCTATTAATTCTCCGTTGGGAAGTGGATTAATATCTGTAACTACGGTTAGACATTGCATTCTACAGTTTGAGGGGCATGAGATTGACCTAGATTGTATAGTGTTGGGTCTAGCTGATTTTGATTGTATAGTCGGTATTGACATGCTAACGAAGTACAGAGCCACCGTGGATTGTTTCCACAAGATTGTCAGATTCAGACCCGAGATGACAGACGAGTGGAAATTCTACGGGAAGGGTTCCAGATCTCGGATTCCCTTGATTTCGGCTCTTACTATGAACAGACTGTTACAGAAAGGAGCGGATGGTTTCTTTGTTTATGCTGTAGATATGCAGAAGTCGAGCCCGGCATTGGCAGATCTGCCAGTAGTACGGGAATTTCCAGATATTTTTCCAGATGAGATCCCAGGATTACCTCCGGTTCGTGAGGTAGATTTCAGCATTGAACTTGCGCCAGGTACCGTACCTATTTCGAGAGCTCCATATAGGATGGCACCCATCGAACTCAAAGAATTGAAAGCACAATTAGAAGATCTTCTAGCCAAGGGATATATCAGACCTAGTGTATCTCCTTGGGGCGCTCCGGTGCTGTTCGTGCGAAAGAAAGATGGGTCGACGCGGTTGTGTATCGATTACCGGCAGTTGAACAAGGCAACGATCAAGAATAAATATCCTTTGCCTAGGATCGATGACCTATTTGATCAGTTGCAGGGATCCTCGGTCTATTCTAAGATTGATTTACGTTCTGGTTATCATCAGCTCAGAGTTCGAGATATAGACATACCAAAGACAGCGTTTCGAACCAGGTATGGACATTACGAATTTATTGTCATGCCTTTTGGTTTAACAAATGCTCCTGCGGTATTTATGGGCTTGATGAACCAAGTGTTTCAGAGATATCTAGATGAATTTGTGATTGTCTTCATTGATGACATTTTGGTGTATTCGAAGAACAGAAATGAGCATGCAGAGCATCTCAGAATTGTTTTGCAGACGTTGAGAAACGAGCGACTGTATGCTAAATTGTCAAAGTGTGAGTTTTGGTTGAATAGAGTTGTCTTCTTAGGACATATCATTTCTGGAGATGGTATTTCTGTTGATCCGAGTAAAGTGGAAGCTGTGATTAGTTGGTCGAGACCGACTTCTGTACCAGAAATACGCAGTTTCATGGGCTTAGCCGGATACTACAGAAGATTTATCAAAGATTTCTCCAGTATTGCAAAACCAATAACTCAATTAACACAAAAGAATGCACCATTTGTTTGGTCAGAGGAGTGTGAGTCTAGCTTTGTTGAATTGAAGAAAAGGCTGACCAGTGCTCCAGTATTGACGATACCTTCAGGTACAGGTGATTTTGTTGTATATTGTGATGCTTCTCATAGAGGTTTGGGATGTGTTCTTATGCAGCGAGGTCATGTGATCGCATACGCCTCGAGACAATTGAAGCCACATGAAGTTCGATACCCCATTCATGATCTTGAATTGGCGGCTATCGTGTTTGCATTAAAGATTTGGCGTCATTATCTCTATGGCGAGAAATTTGAGATCTTTTCCGATCACAAGAGCTTAAAGTACCTATTTTCTCAATCAGAATTGAATATGAGGCAACGTAGATGGCTAGATCTTCTGAAAGACTTTGACTGTGAAATCAAATATTATCCAGGAAAGTCAAATGCAGCAGCCGATGCCTTGAGTCGTAAGGTATGTTCTTTGTCCTTATCGACGATAGGTGTTAACAAGTTAGTTGAAAATTGCTGTACATCTGGATTAGAATTTGATACAGATAGTAAGCCACTACGACTCTTTACGATCCAAGTTGAGCCCAATTTGATTATGAGGATTAAGGAAGCACAAAGAACTGATCAGAATGTGCAAAGATCAATCCAAATGGTCAGATCAGGGCATGTATCAGAATATCAGGTACGAGATCATGTGTTGTACGTGAATAACCGTCTAGTTGTGCCAGATGTTGCAGATTTGAGACAGCAGATTCTGACGGAGGCACATTGTAGTCGGTTCAGCATCCATCCTGGTGGCAGAAAGATGTACAATGACTTGAAGACACAGTTCTGGTGGAAGCAAATGAAGTCAGACATTGCCGAATTTGTGTCTAAATGCTTGAACTGCCAACAGGTGAAGGCCGAGAGGAAGAAGCCGGGGGGTTTACTTCAGAGTTTATCCATTCCAGAATGGAAATGGGACCACATTTCCATGGATTTCGTGACGAAGTTACCTCGATCATCCAAAGGTTGCGATGCGATTTGGGTCATTATTGACAGATTGACCAAATCTGCTTGTTTCATCCCTTATAGAATGACGTATAGACAGGATCAGATGGCGGAGATTTATATTCGTGAGGTAGTCAGATTGCATGGAGTGCCGAAGTCTATCGTATCAGATCGTGATCCACGATTCACTTCACACTTCTGGCACAGTTTACAGCAGGCGTTAGGTACGACCTTACACCTTAGCACTGCTTACCATCCTCAGACAGACGGACAGTCAGAACGGACTATCCAGACATTAGAGGATATGTTGAGAGCCGTCGTGCTAGATTTTGGCATTAGTTGGCAAGATTCCCTACCTCTTTGCGAATTCTCGTACAATAATAGCTATCAAACAAGCATTGAGATGGCACCGTTTGAAGCTTTGTATGGCAAGAGGTGCAGATCTCCGCTATATTGGGATGATGTTTCAGAAGTACCAGAACTTGGGCCAGATATGATTCGTGACATGACTGAGAAGGTAAAGGTTATTCAGAAAAGAATGAAGACAGCACAGGATAGGCAAGCAAAGTACGCCAATATCAGACGTAGACCGTTAGTATTTGAGGTAGGAGATAGGGTATTCTTGAAAATTTCTCCTTTTAGAGGCGTTGTGCGATTTGGCAAACGTGGGAAGCTATCTCCTCGATACATTGGTCCGTACGAGATTCTTGAAAAGATTGGCGATCGAGCTTATCGACTTGCTCTTCCTCCTTCTTTATCCGGAATACATGACGTATTTCATGTATCAATGTTACGCAGATATATGCCAGATGTTTCTCATGTTATTCAACCGAACGAAGCTGAACTTGATCAAACCTTGAGCTATATAGAACGACCGATACAGATTCTTGATCGAAAGGACAAACAGCTCAGAACGAAGACCATTCCACTTGTGAAAGTTCAGTGGAGTCGACATGGCATTGAGGAAGCGACGTGGGAAACGGAAGAAAACATGAGGCAGAAACACCCCGAGTTATTTATATGATATGAGTATGTATTCAGTTTTAGATTATCAAACTGTTTTAGATACTTTGTATGGTTACTTCAGTTCGAGGACGAACTTCTGTCTTAGAGGGGGAGAAATGTAATGCCCAGAGCAATGATTGACATGTACGAATTCATAGATATGTTGTGAAGATTGTACATAACCATAAGAAATAAGAAATGATATCTATTGAGATTAGATTGACCGATATCGAGAATGTTGGATTATTTATATTTCGGTGAGACCGGAAGGACCGAACCAGGATCGGATCGTCCGATGCGTTCGGATCGTCCGTTCGGCGTTCGGAGCGTCCGAGCCAGGTGGCTGGACACATGGATGGCATGCAGAGTTCGGATCGACCGATCGTAGTTCGGATCATCCGAGACAGTTGGCTAGAGACGTGGAAGACATGCAGGATTCGGAACGTCCAAAGTGAGTTCGGAGCGTCCGAAGTGTGTCAGATCGGAGCGTCCGAAGTGGATCGGATCTTCCGATCATTGTCTATAAATAGAGGCGCGAGATTTCATTTGATTAGTAAGTGTTAAAGAAACATTTCCTAGAAAGTGTTAGACATTCTATTGCAGATTCATCTTCACGACTGTAACAGCAATTCTACGACGAAAGGTATAATACATGTTTTGTTTTGGGGAATCACGACTCAAATGAGATCACATTTGAGTTTCCCAACCAAAACCACATACGAGTTTTATTGTTTATATCTTGATATAGGTATTATTATTATAGATTTGTTTATAGATCTTGTATGCAAATCTCGCTATGCTTTGTTTACAGATCATGTTACATTGCATTAGATGTTTATTAGAACTTGTATTCAATTCTTATTATGCTTTGTTTACAGATCATGTTACATTGCATTAGATGATTATGCTTGTTTACAGATTTTGTATTCATGCATTAAGATAGGACAGTCTGGAGATCAGGCAGACTTCTAGATGTTCGGTTCTATCCCAGCTTAGGGGAAGATCACCGCCCCTTTGTAGACGTGGATACAGATCAGGCCGAAGTCTAGGAATAAGACGTACCGTCACCCCGATTGGGAGGGTAGGTGATAGATCGTCTTATTCACACCGGGATCCCTAGAGTTTTAGTCGAGTCGCATCTAGACATGATTAGGCTCGCATTTCATGATTTTATATGAATGACATTCATATCAGCATGTTTCATGTTTTATAGTATTTATATGCATGTTCACATGTTTATACTGGGATGTGTTCTCACCGGTTTTCCGGCTGTTGTTATGTCTGTATGTGTGCATAACAACAGGTGGGGCAGGATTTGGGTCGAGACAGAGATGATCGTGTTAGCGTGGAGATCTCGGGCCTAGCAGACGGACCAGTAGTTGTCTTTTGTTATGTACTGTATTTTATTACTGGTTAGTTGAGGATATACGGAACAGGACATAGATTTTATGTTTGTATGTTGTAAATTAAATAAAGAACTTGTGCTTGTCTAGTTACATTTTGATTTAAATATAAAAGCGAAAAATTGACCCACATTTTAGAATAACAATCCATTTAATCCCAAGAAAAAGATTTAGAGCCCGGGTCCCCACATCAAACCTCAAACACGTCATAATATTTTTCCCAAAATATGAAGGACACGGACCCCGTGCCTACCTCCGTGTAGGGGTCCGTGTAGACTCGGGTGAAAGGTTCGGAAAGAAGGGTAATGTTAAATTGGACCCACATTTTCTGCGCAAAGAATCCAATTACATCCAAAAGAACTTGAGTTAGAGCTCCGGCGTCCCCACAACAGGTGGTATGGAGAGCAGTAGGTTCTGTTAGACTGAGCTCGATATCGATATGAGCGGGTGGGTTAGATTGATGCATCTTCCTTGCTTTTTTGAGATACTAGCATGGTTTATTGCCTTTCCCTATTATCAGTTGTTGTATTCTCTGAACTTGATTTACAGCATATACTTTTTCCAGGCCTGAATCAGAACCGATTCTCGATTCAGAGTCTATGATCAGAGGAGGGCTGAGACAGATGATATTGATTGTGTACTAATCAGTTTGATAATCAGATCTATGCCGCCTAGACGTATACCACAGCCAGAGCCAGGAGTAGCACAGTCCGGTGCACAGATGGATGTTACCGCTACGCCGATGGAGACCTTATTGAAGAGATTTCAGTCTTTCCATCCGCCTACCCTGAAGGGCACAGAGAGTGCAGTAGAGTGCGAGAGCTGGCTGGATGATATCGAGATATTGTTTGAGTCTTTGGCATATACTGATGAGCGACGTGTGAAGTTGATAGGGCATCAGATGCAAGAGATTGCCAAGAGCTGGTGGTTGACTACAAAGAGAGCCTTGGAGCACCGAGGCATTGACATCACGTGGAAAGTCTTCAAGGATGAGTTCTATCAGCGTTTCTTCCCCGTCTCTTACCGAAAAGATAAAGGAGCTGAATTTGCGAATCTGAAGCAGGGACAGTGGAACATCGAGGAGTATGTTGCTAAATTTTCTGCATTGCTACGTTTTGCACCGCATGTAGCAGGGAAGGACGAGGCAGTGGCTGATCAGTTTATCAACGGGCTGAACCCCGATGTCTTTACCTTGGTGAACACGGGCCGGCCTAGTACTTTTTCAGAGGCATTGAACCGAGCAAAGGGAGCAGAGGCTGGCTTGATCAGGCAGCGAGGGGCTTCCTACAGTGTTCAGGGGCAGAGACCGCCACAGTCCACGACCGTTCAGTTTCCACCACCTCCTCCTCGTTTTGACAGTGGAGCTAGTGGTAGTGGCAAGAAGGAATTTTTGAAGGCTAAGGGCAGACAGTTTAAGAAATCCGGAAGCAGTTCATCGAGTTCGAGTGGATCTCGACAAAGAGGTCAGGGTTCAGATTACAGTGTCATGTATTGCAGCTCGTGTGGAGGACGACATGCGACAGAGCAGTGTCAAGGAGTTATGGGACGCTGCAACATCTGTAGGCAACAGGGACACTTTGCTAGAGTTTGTCCCCAGAGAGGTGCACAACGATTCCAGAGCACAGGATCATCAGCACCAGCGCCACAGATGGAGAGACAGGCATCTTCTGTACACTCCTTCCAGCCACCCTCCACACAGACTCAGCAGAGACCAAGAGGTAGTCAGACGGTGAGTCAGCCTCCCCGACAGCAGGCACGTGTTTTTGCCCTGACAGAGGAGCAGGCGCAGGAGGCGCCAGATGACGTCATTGCAGGTAACTGTTTTCTTTGCGGTTATCCTGCATATGTGTTGATTGACACAGGTGCATCTCATACATTCATCTCTGAACATTTTGCATTGAGACATGCATTGCCTGTTGAGTCGATGCCTACGGTAGTGTCTATAGCTTCTCCGTTGGGGAGTGGGTTGATATCTGTGACTACTGTTAGACACTGTATGCTTCAGTTTGAGGGGCATGAGATTGATCTTGATTGTGTAGTACTTGGTTTAGCTGATTTTGACTGTATAGTTGGTATTGACATGTTGACCAAGTACAGGGCCACTGTAGATTGTTTCCACAAGATTGTCAGATTTAGACCCGAGATGACAGATGAGTGGAAATTCTACGGCAAGGGTTCCAGATCTCGGATTCCCTTAGTATCTGCTCTGACTATGAGTAGATTGCTTCAGAGAGGAGCAGAGGGCTTTCTCGTATATTCAGTAGATTTACTGAAGTCGAGCCCAGCATTGGCAGATCTGCCAGTGGTTTGCGAGTTTGCAGATGTTTTTCTTGATGAGATTCCGGGGTTGCCTCCAGTTCGAGAGGTAGATTTCAGCATTGATCTGGTACCAGGCAGTGTTCCTATTTCGAGAGCTCCATATAGGATGTCACCGATAGAGCTGAAAGAGTTGAAAGCACAGTTGGAAGATCTTCTGTCCAAGGGATATATCAGACCCAGTGTATCTCCTTGGGGTGCTCCGGTGCTTTTCGTTCGAAAGAAAGATGGTTCGATGCGATTGTGTATTGATTATAGGCAGTTGAACAAGGCAACAGTGAAGAACAAGTATCCTTTGCCTCGCATCGACGACTTGTTTGATCAGCTACAGGGATCTTCTGTATACTCGAAGATCGATTTGAGATCAGGGTATCATCAGCTCCGAGTTAGAGATGTTGATATACCGAAGACTGCATTCCGAACCAGGTATGGACATTACGAGTTTGTTGTTATGCCTTTCGGTTTGACGAATGCACCTGCGGTGTTTATGAGTTTGATGAACCGCATTTTTCAGAGATATTTAGATGATTTTGTGATTGTGTTTATTGACGACATTTTGGTGTATTCGAAGAATTTGACTGAGCATGCAGATCACCTGAGGATTGTATTGAAGACTTTGAGAAATGAGCAGTTGTATGCCAAACTGTCCAAGTGTGAATTCTGGCTGAGACAGGTCGTCTTCTTGGGTCACATTATATCTGGAGATGGTATTGCGGTAGATCCGAGTAAAGTTGAAGCTGTGATCAGTTGGCCGAGACCGACTTCTGTGCCAGAGATACGCAGTTTCATGGGTCTAGCCGGGTATTATCGACGTTTTATTCGAGATTTCTCCAGTATAGCAAAGCCTATCACCCAGTTGACACAGAAGAACATGCCATTTGTGTGGTCAGAAGATTGTGAAGCCAGTTTTATTGAGCTGAAGAAGAGGCTGACTAGTGCGCCTGTCTTGACGATTCCTACCGGTACAGGTGAGTTCGTTGTATATTGTGACGCATCTCACAGAGGACTAGGGTGTGTTCTTATGCAGCGAGGGCACGTGATAGCGTATGCCTCTAGACAGCTGAAGCCACACGAGACTCGCTATCCGATTCATGATCTTGAATTGGCGGCGATTGTTTTTGCACTTAAGATCTGGCGCCATTATCTGTATGGCGAGAAATTTGAGATCTATTCCGATCATAAAAGCCTGAAGTATCTCTTTTGTCAGTCAGAGTTGAATATGAGGCAGCGGCGATGGCTTGATTTGCTGAAAGATTTTGATTGCGAGATCAAATACCATCCAGGAAAATCGAATGCAGCGGCAGACTCCTTGAGTCGAAAGGTATGTGCTCTTTCCTTGTCGACTGTAGGTGTATCCAATTTAGTAGAAGATTGTTGCTTGTCTGATTGACATTTGATACAGAGAGTAGACCGTTGCGACTTGCTGCGATTCAGATTGAGCCAGATCTGATTTTGAGGATCAAAGAAGCACAAAGAACTGATCCGAACATTCAGAGGTCGATTAATATGGTCAGAGCTGGTCATATATCAGAGTATCAGGTTAGAGATTCTGTTCTGTATGTGAATAACCGCTTAGTAGTGCCAGAGATTTCAGATTTGAGACGACAGATCATGTCAGAGGCACACTGTAGTCGGTTCAGCATTCATCCTGGAGGCCGGAAGATGTACAATGATTTGAAGACACAATTCTGGTGGAAACAGATGAAGACAGACATTGCAGAATTTGTGTCTAGATGCCTGAATTGCCAGCAGGTGAAGGCAGAAAGAAAGAAGCCCGGAGGTTTACTTCAGAGTTTGTCTGTTCCTGAATGGAAATGGGACCACATTTCCATGGACTTCGTGACGAAGTTACCTCGATCTTCGCGGGGCTGTGACGCGATTTGGGTTGTGATAGACAGACTGACCAAATCAGCGTGCTTTATTCCGTACAGAATGACCTATCGACACGATCAGATGGCAGAGTTGTATGTCAGAGAGGTCATCAGATTGCACGGTGTGCCGAAGTCGATCGTATCAGATCGTGATCCACGATTCACTTCTCATTTCTGGCACAGTCTGCAGCAGGCTCTTGGTACGACTTTGCACCTGAGCACTGCTTATCATCCTCAGACAGACGGACAGTCAGAGCGGACTATTCAGACTTTAGAGGATATGCTGAGAGCTGTAGTACTAGATTTTGGTACTAGTTGGCAAGATTCATTGCCATTGTGTGAGTTTTCATACAACAACAGCTATCAGACTAGCATTGAGATGGCACCATTTGAAGCTTTATACGGAAAGAAGTGCAGATCTCCGTTGTACTGGGATGATATCTCCGAGGTACCAGAGTTGGGACCTGATATGATTCGTGAGATGACCGAGAAAGTGAAGATCATTCAGAAGAGAATGAAGACGGCACAAGATAGGCAAGCGAAGTATGCCAATATCAGACGCAGACCGTTAGTGTTTGATCAGGGAGACAGAGTATTTCTGAAGATTTCACCTTTCAGAGGCGTTGTCAGATTTGGCAAGCGTGGGAAGTTGTCTCCTAGATACGTCGGTCCGTACGAGATCCTTGAGAAGATTGGCGATCGAGCTTACAGACTTGCTCTTCCTCCTTCACTGTCCGGTATACATGATGTTTTTCATGTATCGATGTTGCGCAAATACATGCCGGATGATTCTCATGTCATTCAACCTGACGAAGCCGAGCTAGATCAGACTCTGAGCTATGTTGAAAGACCGATACAGATTCTTGATCGGAAGGAGAAACAGCTTAGAACCAAGATCATTCCGCTTGTGAAGGTTCAGTGGAGTCGTCATGGCATCGAGGAAGCAACTTGGGAGACAGAGTCTGAGATGAGACAGAGGCATCCCGAGCTATTCAGTTGATGTAAGTATTCTGTTAGTTGATGTTACTGCTTTTGTATACACTTGTATGATTAATTGCTTGCGAGTTCGAGGACGAACTCCTGTCTAAGAGGGGGAGAAATGTAAGGCTCGAGAATTATCAACTGGCATTGATGTGAGACTTGAAGAGGAGAATGCATGACATGAAAAATGAGAGTTTGAGCAAGCATGGCCGAAGCCACACCGCCCCTGCGGTGCTAGGACTACCGCACCCGCGGTGTAGGTGACAGAAAGTTGAGGGAAATGTGCGAAGCAACACCGCACCCGCGGTGCGTGCAAGACCGCACCCGCGGTGGTGAGACCGCACCCGCGGTGATGCAAGCGCCGCACCCGCGGTGATCGAGATTCAGAAAATATTATTGCTGCCGAGAGCTTAGCGCACCCGCGCTCTTAAACTACCGCACCCGCGGTAGTGCGTGTCATTTGAACAACATGAACACTCGTCCCTTTGCATGCAATATGTAATAGGTGTCTTTATTTTCTTTGGCATTCAGAATAAGAACCGAGCTCCTTCTCCAAAGAATCCTCAAGCTTCAAGGTGGATTAGAACCTTGGTTTGGCAAGATTTATGCATCCGATTTATATTCCGAGTTAGGATTTGTGTTCCTCTCTTTGAAGGCTACAAGAGGATGTAAGTATTGTTCATTTCTAGCATGTTTCGAAAATTATGTGTTGGAAGAATTCAGATTTGACATAAATTATGTGTTTTGATATACTAAGCATCGTAGAAACGTAAACGGATCGAATTTCAGACGCCGTATGATATACGTTCGATTTTCCAGCCTATATGTGTATGATGGGTACCGATTTTGAAGGGATAATGAGATTATTGTGATGTTAATGAGACTATGATATTGTTATATGTTGAGATTGAGTTACCGGTATCAAAGAAATACGCCGTTATGCCGTCGATTGTTACCGAGATGGAGTATTGACTTGTACAAGATTTTGATATGAGTTATATCTTGATAAAATGCATTGTTATATTGTCATTTCAGATTAGTTTTGACAGAGTGACATTCCGACTTCGAGACTTCGACCGACGATTCGACAAGAAAGGTATAATTCATGTGGTCATGAGATTGCACAACTCGATTCAGATTTGATACGAGTTTCCCTAAATCACATACTAGATTGTTATTACATTTCATTATGTAATGCCTTGTTTATTGATTTATAGTCGAGTCCTGAGATAGGAGATATTGGCAGACTGGCCAAAACTAGACGTTTCGGTGTATCGACGCATAGGAGTAGATTTGCTCTATGTGTAGACCCTCGATACAGAGTTGACCGAAGTCTAGGAATAAGACGTACCGTCGCCCCGATTGGTTGAGTAGGTGACAGACCGTCTTATTCACACCGGGATCCCTAGATTAGAAATGAGTCGAGTCAAGATTTAAATGTTGAATACAGATTTGTATTCTTCTACATGTTTAGATTTTATTCATGTTACTTGATATATGCTATGCTTTTGTACATGATTATGACATTGCATGCATCCATGTTTTATACTGGGATATGTTCTCACCTGAGTTATCCGGCTGTTGTCGTGTCTGTATGTGTGCATGGCAACAGGTGGGGCAGGATCAAGGTCACGACGAGGAAGAGAGAGTTGATAGTGTGGTGATGCCGGGTGTAGCAGCAGATTACTAGTAGTTTTTGTCTAGATCTGAACTACTTGTATTTGAGATTCGAACATTAGTTGTATCGTTGTACTAGACAGACTTGTATGTATCTGATGTTGTTTAATTATTATAAATATATGTCATGCTTTTATTATACATTTGAATTAATGTTAAAAGCAAATTTTTGACCCACATTTTCGAACAAAGATCCAATTAAATCCCAAAAGAATTGAGTTAGAGCCCGGGTCCCCACAATTTACTAGTTAAATAAATGCATGGGTTATACGTGTACTGAATTTGGGCACTACAGTGAATATCATGTAAATGTACTAGATGAGATAAGACGTTCATAGCTAAATATGAGGCCTTATCAGCTAGATATATTGGAGTATCCAGGTACAAAATTTGGAAGTCAGAATTATCATTTTCATGAAAAATGGTTTTAGGAATTTTATTGGTTTGAGTATTCGCCTTAAACAAATATTGTTTCTATTGTTTTATTTTTCTGAATGATGTTAATTCATCTAATATCTCTGCTCTAGTCAGTGAAGGATTTGAAAATTGGAAAAGGGTAAATCAAGGAAAAAACATGTGCTTTTCTTGCTCATATTGATTTTGCAGCTTCTTAGCCTCAATACTATGTGTGGAAGAAGAGCTGAAAATTTGAGAGGCCCTCACAACATATTGATAAAGTGATGCATAAAAAATCTAAAGAGGAAAAAGAGAACAATCTTTTGCATTTGAGCACCTCAATTGTATCTGTTCGGTGGCTAGGACTTCAAGGTTCTGCACTTAGAGGTAACGATGAATCTCTATCTTCATCTAATCATGGGAATTTTCTTGAATCGGTTTAGACTTTTGCAAAAATGAGTACATAAATTGATGAAGTTGTACTTGAGAATACTCTCTACCGCCTAGCTCAGCATCTGAACAGCTTCTAAACCGGCTATAGCAAAAAGAGTCTAACCACTTAAACAAGGACAGCTGGTTTCGGAACTGGTTAAAAGTAAAGAAGCCTGACCGCTTAAATTATAGACCGCTTATAATTCAACCGTTTGAAGTAAAAGAAGCTCGAACTTTGAAGGACTTCTCAAACCGGCCGATTCGAAGATGTCATTAAGAGAGATACTTATTGCTCACTTAATGAAAGACATTCTCTGATCGGTTCAAGATATTTAATGGTTTGCATCGCTTCAAAGTCAGCTAGTTTTTACATCAGTCCCGAGAATGATCTGCATTTATAACTAACCCCAGCAAAGAAAAATCATTTATATGTTACAAAGGTATGAGGATAAAAATAGTTGCCATAAACGGTAACTCTGAAGCAACTCTTCAAAGAACGGGATTCAAGGTCATGCCATAAAAGAGAACATTGAATGCTTCTCTGAAGAACATTTAATGCAGCTGTAGCTCGACACCCCAAGACTCATCCTAGCATGCCATACATCAAACCATATTCGTACAAAATCCCAAAGCGACGATGTTCACCCTACGACACAAACCATTCAAAATGTAGCAATTGACACCAATTCGTTTCCTACGACTTCTAATGCATTCGAGTGCTATCGACGCTAAACGACGTACAATTATTCCCACTCATACTAATCATACCTAGACGCAGCAACGTCACCCGTCGATCCCCAACGAAGCCTGCAACTAGAAACTTCAAGAACACAATTTTCGTAAAAGTCGCAGTTTGAGCAGTCCCACGAAAAGCGTCATAACTCACTCAATTTTCATCCACAAATGTCGAATTTTATATCAAATCGAAGGCATCAAAAAGTTCTACAATTTTCTGGTTGAAAGTTTCCTCAAAATCTCGACCGAAAATTCGCAGTTTCAACCAGAACAGTAAAAACGTGATTTTTAGATCTAAAAAGGGCTCCAAAAGTGATTTAAACATGATTGCTGATAAACATAAAAATTGTACATTAATTAAATGTTTTATAATATAATATATAGTTTTTGTTTTATTAATTTTTAAATATTATATGTTTATATAAATTGTATAAAATATAAGTTGTTGTGTAATTATAGTTTTTACTATTTTTACAGGTTCGATAAACAAAATAACCTTGGCGTTGCAAATGGGATTAAGATGATTCTTGGACCTGTAGAAAGTTGATGTTAATATCTACAATATTGGTGGCAAGCATGAGATAAACCCTCTCACTTGGGATCAAATTAAGCAACAATTAAAGTTACCGAAGGAGTGGCAGTTTTACCATGCTCTAGTATTTTGACCATATCTCTCAAACTACTTGGTCAAATATTCTGAAAAAAATACCACAACTAGACAACTCAATTATCCACATGTTTCATTTTATGTGAAGAAGAAAATTCGGAGAAGATGCTTGTCAAAAGTGATGTGCAATATAATATTAATTTCTTGGAACACCAATGAAGACTTATGAGTGACACAGCTTCCCTCTGTTACAGGTTAACGTTACTTATTCCGACCTTTGAGATAATCGTCTATATTAATAGAGAAGGAAGTATGCAAGAGAGATATAGACAACGTGATACATTATCCAACTCACAGCAGTGGAATCATCATAAGCTTGCATACCTTAAAGATTCAAAGCACACTCAAAGATTACACACTTCATCGCTCAATCAGCACGCACTGAAAAGAAAGATATCTGATCATTCAAGGATCATCCTCGTGCTAAAACAAAACAGATTATTTTATTTACATCAGAAACCTTTTGGTTATTTGATTAAGTTGTGTTGTCTGGTGAAATAAGTGTTTTAAAATCCAGAATTGTAAAGTGATCAGTAAGAGTTCCAACACAGGCAGTGTGATAAAATCTTATTGGAGTGGACTGTTGTAAAGAGTTTTGTAAAGCTAAAGTATTTTAGTGGAATCCTTCCTGAAGAGTAAGAAGGGGTGACGTAGGAGATTTTATCTCCGAACATCCATAAAAATTTCGTGTCTTTACTTCTTGTGAACACTTACTTTTCACACTACATTTTGCTGATAAGTTTGCCAACAATTTCTAGCTATCATTAGAAATCTTGAACCGTTTTCTGCACTTTACAGTGGTTCATATTTCTAAAAATTTGAGAAGAATTTTCAACCGCCTCAAAATGGTTGAAAACCAAGTTTAAAAGAAAAAAATTTGAAAGAGTTCATTCACCCCCTTTTAAACTCATTCCCGATCCCAACAAGTAAGTGGTATTAGAGCAGGGTTTTCTCAAACATCGATATCTAAAATTTACACATGGCGTCTTTCAACAAAATTCCTATGTTATCGAAAGAAGATTATGATGATTAGAAGATTCGTATGCAGGCACATCTAGGAGCCCAGGATGACGATATGTGGTATGTCATCACTGACGGGCCAATGAAGATCTTAAAAGTAAATACAACTACAATTATAACTGAACGTGCCCCCAAATGGTGGAAAAACATCGATCTGAATGGACAGGTGAGGGCAAGAAGAAAGCAAATCTCGATAACGTCGCAAAAGACATTCTTTATAAGACTCTTGACAAAAATATGTTCGCCAAGATCAATACTTGCACCACAACAAAGAAAATATGAGAAAAACTCACACAACTATGTGAGGGCAACGATCAAGCCAAAGACAAAAAGTTGATTGTTGCTATCCAGAAGTTTGATAATGCAAAGATGAAGCCAGGAGAAACTCTCGCAGAATTTGACGGACGGTTCAGTGGTATTATCATCGAACTTATTTCTCTAGGAAAAGAATATTGTAATCGTGAAATTGCTTTGAAAGTTATGCGAGCTCTTCCCAGAGAATGGGACGTAAAAACTATAGCAATGTGAGAGTCCAAAGATTTAAACAAATTGGAACTCCATGATCTCTTCGCCGATCTTAAAGCGTATGAGTTCGAGCTTGGGATACGAACTGAAGAAGAACCATCCACCTCTCAACAAACAAAGGTCTTGGCAGCTACCACGGTGACTCTTCCGGTCGAAGAGTCTACAAGTAAGAAGCAATGAAGCCATTTCCCTATTTGTTAAAAAATTTGGTAAATTCATGCGTAAGAATCAATCTCAGATGAATAAACTCTATTTCAAAAAAGACCATACTGATGATGGTCAAGCTTGCTTTAAGTATGGAAAGAAGAGACATTTTATTGCAGTATGCAACATGCCAAGAAAGGTTGAAAAGAGACCGGCTGACATGAGAAGGTCTAAAGACGACAAAAAGTCCACCAAAAAGAAGAGTCAACGAGTTTTGGTCGTAGAAGAGGATAAAGGCAAATGGGATGACTCAGAGTCAGAAAGATCCATCTCTGAAGAATCAACGAGTGAAAGGGAAGATGAGACGGTAAAATGTCTCATGGCTAATGAAGATCCAGAATCCTCAGATGAAATGATATTTGACTTTGATTCTATTGAATTTACACAAAAAGACCATGTCACGGCACTACATGACATGGTAAATAAGTTCAAAGGAGTATCGAAGCAATTCGATGAAGTCAAGACATAAAAACAGGACTTGAAAAACAAGTTGACTCTCTCTAGCTGTTCGCAGCAAAAGAAGGTTGACGATTTAAAAGTGAAGTTAAGTCTGGTAGCGGCTGAGAATGATGATCTGCGTAAATTGTTCCATGCCACGTTAAAAGAGAAAAAACTTTTGATGAATATAGTCAACACATAGAACAAGTCCTCAGCCTCTCTCAATAAGATGCATGAGATGCAAAAATCGACCGGAGACAGAACCGGGCTAGGTTATAGCATCAATGAATGCAGCACCTCAGAAGCATCAACTCAACCGTTACTAGAGAAAGACAGTTTAAAATCAATTAAATTTGTCAAATCTAGTACGGTATATGAACATGACAATCCTGAAGTCCAATGTATTCAGAATGTAAATCTTTAGAACAATGGAAGGCGACGTGGTTTAGGATACGTTGAAGTTGAGAGTGCTAAATCTAACCGATCATGACTAAGACGCAGGTTAAATCCAATCGTTCACAACGGTTTTGAAACGACCACTACTTTGTTTTTTTTTTAAATCCTAAACTCTAAAATACTAAATAAAACTTAACATATCATAAATCATAATAATTGTAACATTAGAAATCTCAGTGCATAAAATAAATCATAAATCATCCGCTAAAAATAAAATAAAGTATGAAAATATCTCTAATAAAAATCATGAACATAAACCTCAAATCATAAATCTATCTAGCTAGTGCGGAAACATAAAGGCCCTCGGGTGTGTACTGCTGCACTCGATCCACTCCAGCGTCAGCACCTCCCATATATCATAAAATACCGCATCATACAAACATAGGGAGTCTAATGACTCAGCACGTTCTAAACATAAATAACAAATAATACTATATAAGCGCATGCATTTAAAAATCATATTTTTTATTTAAAATAGCTTTTGGACATGAATAAACTATTTAAATTCATTTTGAGCATTAATAAATCATTTAAAATAAGCTTTAATCATCATCATGAATCATATATCATAAAAATTATTTAAATCATAAGCTTTCAATCATATATCATTTTTGGTGAAGTTTGATCCTCGAAAGTGACTCGCTTTTATCCTTTAGTCGACTGATCAGTCTTCAGCTCCAAATGGCCCATGGGGGTGTGCTCTAGGCTCCACCGTGGAAACACGATCGTCGGGGCTCCCTCAAGGGCCTTCTCCTACAGACAGGCTCCCTCTAGGGCCTTTTCCCACGTTGGGCTCCCTCTAGGGTCTTCTCCCGTAAATGGGCTCCCTCTAGGGCCTTTTCCCCTCACGTCATCCCCAAAAAAGCATATATCATATGTCACAGTCAATTCACATCCCTCGAAATATTTTTCCTTTTCTTTAAAAATCGTAAAATAGCACAACTTTCCAAAAATAGCATTTTAAACAGTAAAATATGCACAGCTTTACATTAAATCATAAAAATACATATTACCATCAAAATCATCATTTTAAATCATAAAATATCATTTAACATGCGTTATGATCCTTCGGGACGCTGCCAAGCATTTTCGTATTTTCCTAAATGTAAAAAGACCGTTTTGCCCCTGAAAGTAAAAATTCTCGAATTTATTTTTTCCTCACATTTAATGATATATGCTTATTATAAATAATTATTTAGGCTTAAATATAATTTTTCATAATTTTATGAAGCTTAAAACAATACTTTTCAATTAATTATTTAATTAACGTTTCGTGCGGCGATAAAATCCCGGATAAATCCAAAACTCATTATTTTGATCCTAAATTTTAAACATAACATTTTTGGTATTTATTCTACCCTTCCACGTCATGAGCCACACTTGTGGACCCATGGATTCAATTTTTTCCTTTTAAATTTTGAAATTGACACATTATCAAACACATCGAGCCATCTCCCAAAATACTCGAGCCACGCCCAAGCCACCTTGAGCCAAACCCTAGCCAACTTATCTAGGAACCCTCTTGACCAAGCCCAAGCCCCTGAACCTAGCCCTGGCTCGCTCAAACTCACCTGGACAGAAGCACTAACCTGCACAAGGAAGAGAACTCACGCCTATGGAGTCATAGCCCACTAGGACTCTTCAAACCGAGTCACCACCGAACCACCATGACCCTAACCCTCCCTGGACCGCGTCAAGACCCTACCCAGATCAGACCAAGCCCTGGACCCAAGCAGCGAAGCACCTGGATCAGAAAACAACCTACGCGCATGCTTGTGCTCTCCTCACAGTTCCATGTTTTCCCTCGAGCCAGCAGTGACCCACCGCACCAGCCACTAGCCCAGCCCTTACCCATCAACCTTAGACCCTATAGGACCTACCTAACTCGCCCAAGCCCCAGCAGCGAGCCCCTGAACTGCGCTGCAACCCTGCACAGAACAAGAGCTGCGCACGCCCCTTCTTTAGCGTATGGACTCCTTCTTGTGTGGGGGTTCCTACTCGAGCCACCACTGAGCCCAAGTCCTCCTGACCCTCACTGGACCACCATAAGCCTTCACCCAGACCACCTAGCTAGCCCCTTAGCGAGCCACTCCCCTGAAATTCTCAGCCACCAGAAATTCCTTTCGAGAAGAGCCCCAACTAGCGTGGACTCCTTCCCCAGCCCCAAACTCGAACCCTAGCTGCCCTAGGACCCTACCTAGCCTTTGAACCTGACCCTGGCCAATCCCCAAACCAGCCCTGGCCAGCCCCAGAGCCCCATGCAAAACCCTCGAGCTCCTTGAAACATAGCATGCACAAGAAACTCCAAAAACTCACGTTCTTATTTCTGAATTAGCCCACGAATTTCCAGCCCTGTTTTCCTGATTAATTTATCATGTTTTGGCTATAACTCATTCATGTTTTATCATGTATTGGCAGTGTGTCTGTTGGATTTAAACACGTTTTTCATAAAAACGTAAAAACATCGTATAAATGTTCTACCGTAAAAATTATCGAATATCTATTTTTTTTCATGCATAATCAATAAAAACACACATACTATGATTTGTATGATGTTTTAAAAGTGTTTAGAAACGTGCCTTTGGGTTTATAACGCTCGAATATACGATCTTCAGCGAGGATGCGACGTTGGACGAATGGATGACGAAAAACACAAGCTTTTCTTTCTTCCTAAATTTCGAAAATCTGAATGATGTGTGCAAGGGTGTGATTTATGGCTGATTGGTGTGAATTGTGAGGGTTTGAAGACCTAATACCCTTATTTATAAATAATTAATATGCTAATGGGTTTTAGTTTTGGTTTTGGGCTTGCATGCTTAAGGGTAATTGGGCCTACTAAAATTAATAAAATTGGGCCCAATAACACTTAATTAATTAAATAATAAAAGTTTATAAAATAAGTTTCCCAAAATAATATTTTTGATCTTTTAAAACTCCTTGTTTGCTCAAAACCGGCTTCCCGGGAAAATCGAGCTCGATTCGTAAAATAATTCGGACTCCAATATTTTTAGGAAAAATTAAATCATTCTTAATCATATTAGGAAGCCTTGCCATTATTTAATGAAAAATACATATTCTTGTCTTGGTCGTCCCCGGTCTCCTTTTCTCTACCTATTATCGAATATTCGGGTAAAAATCTTTAATTTCATGAAATTATGTCATAGTATCATTTAATCATGTCATATAATCATATAAAAAAAATATCATGATAGCATTTAAAATCAATTAATTAAGACAATTAAAATAATTTTGCATGCATGTGGTTTACGTAGGTTGGTTTTTCGGACGTTACAATTCTCCCCCCCCCTTAAATAGAATTTCGTCCTCGAAATTTTCCTTGATTTGATGATTGCAAAGCTTAGATTCCCTTATCCATCTCCAACTTAACATCTAACTTAAATCTTACTCTTCAATTCGGTCCTCAAAATCTTTGAAAATTGCAATTCTAACCCAAAAATTTCTCAAAGTCGAATCCTAAATACAGCTCAAGTAATGCATGCACCCTATTCTTTCTAAGTTCTTGTATAACCCAAACAATTCTCTTAATCCATTTTAACATTTCATGCAGCTTGCAACTAATATTTACAAAAATAACATGCATTTAATCTCCTATATCATTTATCATATAAGCATTTAAAAGAATTTCAGCATATAAAACATAAAGCAGTAAAAATTCACATACTTGAGGCGTGACTTCTTGAGCTTCTCAAAGTGACAGTACAAAGCCCTTTGGGGAACCTGGCTCTGATACCAACTGAAACGACCACTACTTTTGTGGGGACCCGGACGCTAATCAAATTCTTAATCACAATTGGGACTAATTAATCAATTATAAAACAGGGTCTAAATTTTTTTTTTAAAATGCGGAACGTAGTGACATACAAGCATATATACATCTCAGTATATAAAATACAATACAAGTCCTGTACTGCAAACATCTAAATAAAACGAAGGTTTAAACAACTAATGTCAAGTGTCCAATCCTATCTCTAGTCCAAGTCCGGAGCCTCCACTCTAATCATGATCTCTCTCATCTCCTGGACCCTGATCCTGTCCCACCTGTTGTCAAGTACACATACAGACAAGACAACAGCCAGATAACTCCGGTGAGAATAAATCCCAGTATAAATCAATGAAACATGCAATCATATAAATCATATAAAGCATGAAATCAGGTAACATGAATACGTATCAAAATCTGAAACATAAACAATATCAAATCAAACTGTCGACATCAATCATAATTCAGACTAGACTCAATCCTAGTCTAGGGATCCCGGTTTCCAGATGTGGTATTCCTATATCGAATTCCGTAAAGGATGGAACCATAATATCTATTACTCGATATAACCAGTGCCCTGATATTCCTATATCGAATTCCGTAATAGAAGAATTCCAATACCCTTTACTCGATATAACCAAATATGGTGTTCCTATATCGAATTCCGTAATAGATTCCATTACTCGATATAACCAAACATCCAATGTCCTGACCTAACCGTCAAGGACTATAGCTCTATCACTAGCATCCTATCTTGAGACATAGTGCAATGTGCCGTGGCGATACCACCACTATCCGGCACTTCTGTCACAAGATAACTTGTCTAATACCTGTCATCTAAATACAAGAGAACAAGTACATTAATCAATGTAATGCAAATATCCATGCAATAAAATGAAGTATGTGATTTAGGGAAACCCAAGTCTAAACCGACTCAAGTCCATCTCCCAATACCACATTGACTTATACCTTTCTTTCGTCGGTTTCTGGCTCAGTCGAAGTCCTGAACTCACAATCTGTCTGGTACTGACAATATCAATAATCTTATATCAATATACTAGTCAACTTCATAACAATCTGATCAATCTGGAATTAATTCAAAATCAACGGTATAACGGTATACTTCCAATATCCCCGTCCATACCAATTCACCAAATAATAGTTACAATCTATAACCCATCTCCAATACAATCTATAATCAATCCATAATCCAAATCTGTCCGGTATCAACTGATTATAATCCGAAAATCATAACAATTCCATAATCAGTCTATTTCTTAATTTGACTTCGATTCTACGATGTCTAACATATCAATAACATCATATATGAATCCTATTTAATTCTGACAATAGCATAATTTCAAAGCATGTCAAAACGTAGCAAACCTTACGTCAAAGTGTAGCCTACGTCGATAGGATAACAGTACCGAAGTCGGATTACAATTCGGACGGACGGATTGATCACACGATTGAAATTGAATTCAAATTCCAAAACTTTCTCTCAATTCCTCGATTTTTCGTTTCTGAAAGAAATAAATTGCAATGTATATATATATATATATATACACGTACATGCAATTGCCAAATGTCGAATTTTCCTTCTGCATGACTCACGCATATGCGCCACATCTTCCGCGCATATGCGCGAGACCTACTGGATTCGGCCTCGGCAGCTCGCGCATATGCGCGACTCTTTCCGCGCATATGCGCGAGGGCTACTGGAGTTTACCGTGGCGTTCCGCACAACTCGCGCATATGCGCGCACATTCATCGCGCAGATGCGCGAGATCTTCTGTCCTGTTGGCGCATGTGCGCGCATTGGTTCGCGCATGTGCGCCACAGCTACTGTCCTCGCACATTCCTTTTCACATGTAATCTTATTTCGTGTCTCGGTTAATCCTTTCATAATCATATCAAATTATAATTCAATAATTACTGATTACTGGGGTTAATTTTCGAGGCATTACATTTCTCCCCCTCTGAGATACGATTTCGTCCTCGAAATCACAGGCAATCAAATCATATCATTAAGAAGAAATTTAATTACAATCGAGTACGTATTTAGATCAGTGAAACAAGGCTGGGAATTCCTGTCTCATGTCAGATTCAGTCTCCCACGTGGCTTCTTCAACACCATGACGAGTCCACTGAACTTTCATCAATGGAATCATTTTCGTTCTGAGCTGTTTTTCTTTACGATCGATAATCTGGATCGGTTTTTCAATATAACTCAGATTTTTATCAAGTTCTGCCTCGTCTAGTTGAATCACATGTGAATCATCAGGGAGATATTTCCGCAGCATAGATACATGAAAGACATCATGTATTCCGGATAATGAAGGCGGCAAGGCAAGTCGATAGGCACGATCCCCTATCTTTTCAAGAATATCATATGGGCCGACATATCGTGGAGACAGTTTGAAGAACCTAAAGGGGGGGTGAATAGGTTCTTTTAGGCCCTTTAGCGTTTTTAAAAACGAGTTTGCAAAAATTGCAAGCGGAAGACTTGAGGGACAATCACAAATAAAATGAATGCGTAAAGTAAGTGCGTAAAATAAATGCGTAGTAAAGTAAATGCGTAAAGTAAAGAGGGATAGAGATGTTTATGGAAGTTCGACGAAGAATCGTCTACGTCTCCCCTTCTCAATGAGGATCGAGGTATCACTATATCGACTTGGCTTTAGGAGCTCCAAGCTAGCTTTTACAACCACGCCTCGATGCGTCTACTTGGCCTTGAGGGCTCCAAGGATAGCCACGAACTTTACAACCCACTCGAGAGTATTACTTTCACTCTTTTTCTACAACTCTTTTGATATTACAACTCTTTTAATCAACGCACACAAGAGATAGTAGAAAGCTTTGTAAGAGACAAGAGAGAGTGGAGTGGGATGATTGAAAATGCATCCTCAAAGGCCTATTTATACTAGTCTTGGACGCCAAGGTTCGGATCTTCTGTTTATGCTTCGGAACGTCCGATGTGATTGAAATCAATTTGCGTAATTCTGGGATGACTTCGGATCGTCCGTTCTTGACTTCGTAGGGTCCGAACATATGCTTCGGAGGGACCGATCCAGCTTCGTTTCTTCCGAACGGTTCTTTCAGACAGTGTATGACCAGCTTCGGAAGGTCCGAACTCAAGTTCGTACCGTCCGAACATTCCCGCGTTTCCAGAGATTTGAAATCTTCAACACTTCGTAGCGTCCGATCATGTCCTTCGTAGCGTCCGAAATCTTACTCAATCAACAGTCAGATCAATTTGTCTCCGCATTCAAGTGATTTGATTGCTTGTGTTCGGAACGTACGATCACGTCTTCGGACCGTCCGAACTGGCTCCTCGCAGCTTCCTTCGGAACGTCCGAACCAACTTCGGATCTTCCGAACTTAACTTTGTTCTTAGTTTCCTGCATGCCTCAATATAAAACATTAGTACATTTTTAAGCCAAGTTTTGGTATCATCAAAACAAAAACTTTGGGATATGTTACAGCATTAAAAACATTAATCTCATCCTCGAGATTTGTATGCGTTTAAGGCGTAACAATCTCCCCCTTTTTGATGATCACCAAACTTGGTTAAAAATTGAGAAACAATAATCAACATAATCTAAATTATTATTAAATAACTCCCCCTTAATCAAATAACAAGTCTAAGAGGTTGAATTAAGGCGAATTTATTTAATAACCATTTGATAGCAATTTTAACCAAATAAATTCTCCCCCTTTTTGTGATAAGCAAAAAGACATAAGCATAAAGAGAGACAAATAAACAGGTAAAATATCCACTAATAAATACAAGTCTTTTATACAATGATGCATAAAGATAAAATAAACAAAAATAACAAAAACATAATCTAAGAATCCGCATCCCGCGACTCTCTATGTCTCCTCATCTCAGCCTCGATGGAATCAAGACGCGAGGAAGTCTCAGTATGATGCCGCTCTAAGGTAGACTCCAAAAGGGAGAAACGAGTGTCGAAACGAGTCTCCAATCGCTCGAGATACTCGAAAATCCGATCGTAGGGTCCAGAGGGAGCAGGCGGAGTGAAGCCATGAGGAAGGTCATCCATGGTCATCAAAGGAGTGCTAATAGGGTCGGGAACACGCTGATGGGATGTAGAGGGAATATCAACCGAAGGGGTAGGAGTGGTACCCGTAGTAGGGGGACCAGCGGGAAATCCTCTCGTCTGAACGTGAGGAGGAAGGAGACCGAAGGGAACATGAAAGTGTTCGGTCGGACGATAGGACCCAAAGATGCGATCCTTGTCGATGACCCAAGAGGATAAGACGGGATTCCAAGAGAGTCCCATCTTAACAACAGTATCATGGTCGATAGTCTCGCGGGGAGAAATAGATAAGGATTCTTCATCTACAAAGTCAATGTCAAAATGAGCGAGAATCCGGTTTATGAACCGGCCAAACGGAAAAGAGACGCGAGTAGAAGAAGCCGCGTACTCCATGGCGTACATAAGAAAACGGGGAAGGTTAAAAGGACGCTGGGAGACTAAATAATAGAGAATGTACAGATCGAGATATTTGCAAGTGGAGAGGTCTCCACTGCGAGGAACAATAGAAGAAGTGATGAGCTTCAGAACAAGCTGAAGCTGAGGAGGAAGGTCCTTCGCATGAGGACGGTCATCGGCAGGAGTAGGCGGACGACCGAAGATGGTGGTCAAGGCAGTGACTCGATCAAAAGTAGGGTCATTCTCAGTCCAAGACTGAGAAAAGAACTCACTCGGTCCGTCTCGAGGAATATCGAACCAAGTGGAGAGGTCGGCGGTAGAAAAAGAAATGAACCGACCCTGAACAATGGTAACAACACGAGTGTCATCACCACCAAGAACTAGGGAAAAGTTCGCATAGAACTGATGTATGAGAGAGGGGTAGATGAGATCGGGTACGGAAGGTAGAAAGAAGTTTCCCCAACGTTGAGACTCAATAAGAGTAATCAACGTAAAGAAATTTGCACGAAGATAATCGGTGTGAAGGGTACGACCAGGCAGAATGTTACGGGTTTCGAATTCAGGTGGGGTAGGACGAGGATTGGGTGGTTGGGTAAGATCATGATGAAAGGCACCGTGACGAGGGCGAACATTTCGGCCAGCTGCGTTACGGCGCGGAGGCATAGTGAGTAGTGAGTGTTTTGTGTGGGGAAAGAAAGAAGGAGTGAATGAGCAAATAAATCAGAGGATCCGAACGCCTATTTATAGGCCATGTTCGGACGGTCCGAACATGAGTTCGGAAGGTCCGGAATTTGAACGGAACGGTTATCTGGCAATCAGTTCGGACGATCCGATTCGTAATCGGACAATCCGATCATAGAACGGAGGCTACGAAGCGTAAACGGAGGGTCCGAAGTCTGACAATCAGGCATGGGAAGGCGCGAACATTAAATGACATCGGAAGGAGTTCGGACGATCCGATGTTTGTTCGGATGGTCCGAAGAGGGAATCGGAGGTTCTGGAACCTATGGTCAGGTTCGGACGATCCGAACACGTTCGGTGGATCCGAGGTGAAACGGAGCATCCGAATAGGAGCGGTGATTCCGAAGTAGCCAAGATGAGGAACACCTAAAATTTAAAATATTTAGCACATAAATGAATGTTGAGCCATAATTATGGATAAATACAATTAATTTGTATTATCCGACATTATAATGCTCACATTAATAATACTCCCCCTCAATTTAACAAATATGTACGAGAGTATTCGACTAGTGTTTACAACTCAATCATGCCAAGTTCACCACGCAAACGAGTAAAAGTAGATTCATCTAGTGGTTTTGTAAAAATATCAGCAATTTGATTCTTGGTGTCAACATAGTGAAGTTCAACATCATTTTGCTCAATGTGATCACGAATGAAATGATGTCGAATGTCAATATGTTTAGTACGAGAATGTTGAACTGGATTCTTTGTTAGACATATGGTGCTTGTATTATCACAAAAGATTGGAATTTTTGAAAAAGTAACACCATAGTCGAGTAATTGATACTTCATCCAAAGAATTTGTGCACAACAACTACCGGCAGCCATATACTCGGCCTCGGTCGTTGAAAGTGCAACACAGTTTTGCTTTTTAGAAAACCATGACACCAAGCAATTTCTCAAAAAGAAACAAGTTCCACTAGTGCTCTTTCTATCCACCTTATATCCTCCAAAGTCGGCATCACAGTAAGCTTTTAAATCGAAAAATGAGTTCTTAGAATACCATAATCCGAGATTTGGAGTATTTGAAAGATATTTGAAAATACGTTTTAAGGCGAATAAGTGTGATTCCTTTGGACATGATTGAAATCGTGCACACAAGCAAACACTAAACATAATGTCAGGTCTACTAGCTGTCGCATAGAGTAGGGAGCCAATCATGCTACGAAATAACTTTTGGTCAACAGGTTTACCTTCCTCATCTTTGTCGAGTCTGACTGTCGTGCTCATAGGTGTGGATGAGGCTTTGGAAGACTCCATCCCAAACTTTTTTAGCATATCCTTGATGTACTTCCCTTGGTTGACAAAGAAACCATCCTTGCATTGCTTGATTTGGAGACCAAGGAAGTAGTTGAGTTCGCCCATCATGCTCATCTCAAAGTGATCCTGCATAAGCTTAGAAAAATCTCTACACAAGTGTTCATTAGTAGCACCAAAAATAATATCATCTACATATATTTGTACTATCAGCAAATCATTATTTTTAGTCAAGGTAAATAAGGTAATATCAACTTTACCCCTACAAAAACCATTAGACAACAAAAAGGTAGATAATTTCTCATACCAAGCTCTAGGAGCTTGTTTCAAACCATACAAAGCCTTATCAAGTTTATACACATAATCAGATAAGTGCACATCTTCAAAACCAACAGGTTGCTCAACATACACTTCTTCTTTCAAATCACCATTAAGAAAAGCACTTTTAACATCCATTTGAAACAATTTAAAGTCTCTAGAGCAAGCAAAAGCAAGTAGCATGCGAATGGATTCTAGTCTAGCAACAGGGGCATAAGTCTCATCATAATCAATTCCCTCTTCTTGAATATATCCTTTAGCTACTAGCCTAGCTTTATTTCTAGTGATTGTACCATGCTCATCTAACTTGTTCCTAAATACCCATTTAGTTCCTATGACAGGTCTATCAGTGGGTCTAGGTACAAGATTCCAAACTTTATTCCTTCTAAATTCATTTAGTTCATCTTGCATAGCAATAATCCAAGAATCATCAAGTAAAGCTTCTTCTATGTTCTTAGGCTCTATGTGAGAAAGAAAAGCAAGATAATTGCACATATTAGAAGAGCGAGTAGATACTCCCTTCGATGGGCTACCAATGATGAGGTCCATGGGATGATCCTTGTGTGTAGTCCACTCCTTCGGAAGAGGTGCGTCCTCTTGATCTTTAGGAACATCATCTAGGTTTGTGGACTCCAACTTTTCGCCAAGGATATCTATATCATCATCATCAGAAACAACAGGTCTAGGCAAGCAAGGGTTAGTTTCATCAAATATGACATGAATAGATTCTTCAACTAGTAAAGTACGTTTATTAAAGACTCTATATGCTTTGCTAGAAGTAGAGTAACCAAGAAAGATACCTTTGTCCGATTTAGCATCGAACTTACCCAGGTTGTCCTTACCATTGTTGTGGATGAAGCATTTTGATCCAAAAGCGCGGAAGTAAGAAATGTTAGGCTTTCTCCCTCTCCATAGTTCGTATGGAGTTTTCTTGAGAATTGGCCTTATTGATACGCGATTGATGATGTAACAAGCAGAACTCATTGCTTCAGCCCAAAAATATTTTGGTAGAGAATGCTCACATAGCATGGTCCTTGCAATCTCTACTAGGGTCCTATTCTTCCTCTCAACGACACCGTTTTGTTGAGGAGTTCTAGGACAAGAAAAGTTGTGACCAATGCCTTTGCTTTGACAAAAAATTGAAAAATTTTCATTTTGAAATTCCGTTCCGTGGTCACTACGGATTTGTTTGATCAAAAGATTTTTCTCATTTTCAACCTTTTTGACAAAAATTTTGAAATGATCAAAGGCATCATTTTTGTGGGCTAAAAACAATGTCCAAGTAAAACGTGAAAAATCATCTACAATGACAAAAGCATAAGATTTTCCTCCTAGACTAGTTGTCCTCGAGGGACCACATAAATCTAGGTGAAGTAATTCAAGGGGCATAGAAGTGGATACAAAATTTTTATTTTTGAAAGATTCCTTTGTGTGTTTACCAAGTTGACAAGCATCACAAAAAGAATCTAATTTTAAATTCAGCTTTGGCATTCCGGAAACTAGGTCAAGTTTTAAAAGTTTTTCTATGGTGCTCATCCCAACATGACCAAGTCGTCTATGCCAAAGAATGTTGTCATCAACATTTAATGTTACAAGGCTTTTTATTTTTGAAAAAGATGAAATCTTTAAATCGACCTTGTAAACATTTTCACTTCTATAACCTTTGAAACTAATGGTTTTGTCAGTTGTGAGTGATACAGTGCAATCGTGTGGTGTGAATTTGACTTCATAACCCCTATCGCACAATTGACTAATGCTTAGGAGGTTATGTTTAAGCCCTTTCACAAGAAGTACATCATCAATAATAGTAGAGTTAGATATACCTATTGAGCCGATGCCTTCTATGATCCCTTTGCTGTTGTCTCCGAAGGTCACCGATCCCTTTTCTTTTGGTCGAATGGATTGTAGCAGCTTCTTTTCTCCCGTCATGTGTCGAGAGCATCCACTGTCAAGATACCAAGTGCTCGATGACTTGTCTCCCCTTTGTCCCTACAAGGTTGAGATACAGTTTGATAGTTGGTACCCGTTTCTTTGGGTCCTTTGAGGTTAGTAGTAGTTGGGGATTTGGGGATCCATTTCCAATAACTATTCTTGTTGTGTTGGTGTCTAAGTTTATTGCATTTAGGTCTTATGTGGCCTATCTTACAACAGTAAGTGCATGTTGGTGGTGTTCTTGGTTTTGCCTTTGCGATAAGACTAGCGAAGTTGACTGATTTCTTTTCATATCCTAGACCTCCTTTGTCGAAGTTACACCTTTGCATGCTCAAGAGGTTTTCTAGTTTACCGCTACTCACATTGAACTTGTTGAAGGCTTTCTCTAAGTCTCTTAGGTTTGTCTTGAGCTTAGTGTTGTCATGCATCCTAGCTTCTAGTTCAGTTTTAAGTTGCTTATTCTCATTTCTAAGTGACTTAGCCTTATTGTACATACTAGTGTAAGCGGAGAGTAATTCATCGTAAGAGGGTACCTCGTCATCATCCGAGTCGGTCAGATGATCTTCCTTCGCCATGAAGCATAGGGTAGACTCCTCTTCGTTGTCGCTGTCGCTCTACGTGGCTAGAAGGGCCTTTTTCTTGTCTTTGCCGGCCTTCTTCTTGGAGGGACACTCGTTTGCATAGTGACCTTTTTGTTGACAGTTGTAGCAGGTCACTTCCTTCTCAAACTTTTTGTCTTTCTTGTTGAAGTTGGAACTCCGCATGAATCTTTTGAACTTTCTAGTGAGGAGTGCCATTTCTTCATCGTCGCTATCTTCAAGTTGACTGGTCAAGGCGATCCCTTTCGCCTTTACTTTGTCGTCATCTTTCTTTGTCTCCTTCCGGGTAGATACTTCAAGTTCATGGGTCTTTAGGGTCCCATGAAGTTGATCAAGGTCGTAGGATGCCGCATCTCCCTTGTTGGATTCAATGATAGCCGTTCGCTTTGCATCCCATTCCGCCGGTAATGCTCGAAGGGCTCTCCTCCACACTTGTTTAGTTGGGTAGTTCTCACCAAGTTGGGCAAGCTCATTGATGATTTGGGTGAGCCGCCGGAACATGGTGTCGATATCCTCCTTGGGTTCCATCTCAAAGGTCTCGTACTTGAGTTGGAGAAGGTCTATCTTCGTTTCTTTGACTTGATTGGTTCCCTCGTGGCAAATCTCCAATTTGTCCCAAATCTCTTTGGCGGAGGTGCAAGCCGAGATTCGGTTGTATTCATTCATATCTAGAGAACAATGAAGAATATTCATAGCTTTAGCATTTGGAGAGATAAGTTTCATATCGTCCTTGGTGAAGTCATCCATTCCCTTAGGAATTTCCTTATTATCCACCGTTTTCATGGGGATATAGGGACCTTTCACCGTTATTTTCCAAAGGTCGTAATCGACGGATTGGATGTATAGAGATATTCTATTTTTCCAATATCCGTAATTAGTACCATTGAAAAGAGGGGGACGATTTGTGGATTGTCCTTGGGCATACTCGCTTGCTAGATTGGCCATTTAAAAGATTTTGAAAAACCTTGCTCTGATACCACTTGAAGAACCTAAAGGGGGGGTGAATAGGTTCTTTTAGGCCCTTTAGCGTTTTTAAAAACGAGTTTGCAAAAATTGCAAGCGGAAGACTTGAGGGACAATCACAAATAAAATGAATGCGTAAAGTAAGTGCGTAAAATAAATGCGTAGTAAAGTAAATGCGTAAAGTAAAGAGGGATAGAGATGTTTATGGAAGTTCGACGAAGAATCGTCTACGTCTCCCCTTCTCGATGAGGATCGAGGTATCACTATATCGACTTGGCTTTAGGAGCTCCAAGCTAGCTTTTACAACCACGCCTCGATGCGTCTACTTGGCCTTGAGGGCTCCAAGGATAGCCACGAACTTTACAACCCACTCGAGAGTATTACTTTCACTCTTTTTCTACAACTCTTTTGATATTACAACTCTTTTAATCAACGCACACAAGAGATAGTAGAAAGCTTTGTAAGAGACAAGAGAGAGTGGAGTGGGATGATTGAAAATGCATCCTCAAAGGCCTATTTATACTAGTCTTGGACGCCAAGGTTCGGATCTTCTGTTTATGCTTCGGAACGTCCGATGTGATTGAAATCAATTTGCGTAATTCTGGGATGACTTCGGATCGTCCGTTCTTGACTTCGTAGGGTCCGAACATATGCTTCGGAGGGACCGATCCAGCTTCGTTTCTTCCGAACGGTTCTTTCAGACAGTGTATGACCAGCTTCGGAAGGTCCGAACTCAAGTTCGTACCGTCCGAACATTCCCGCGTTTCCAGAGATTTGAAATCTTCAACACTTCGTAGCGTCCGATCATGTCCTTCGTAGCGTCCGAAATCTTACTCAATCAACAGTCAGATCAATTTGTCTCCGCATTCAAGTGATTTGATTGCTTGTGTTCGGAACGTACGATCACGTCTTCGGACCGTCCGAACTGGCTCCTCGCAGCTTCCTTCGGAACGTCCGAACCAACTTCGGATCTTCCGAACTTAACTTTGTTCTTAGTTTCCTGCATGCCTCAATATAAAACATTAGTACATTTTTAAGCCAAGTTTTGGTATCATCAAAACAAAAACTTTGGGATATGTTACAGCATTAAAAACATTAATCTCATCCTCGAGATTTGTATGCGTTTAAGGCGTAACACAGTTTCCCTTTTTTGCCAAATCTGACAACTCCTCTGAAAGGTGAAATTTTCAGGAATACTCGGTCTCCAGCCTCAAATACCAACGGTCGTCGTCTGAGGTTGGCATATTTGGCTTGTCTGTCCTGAGCTGCCTTCATTTTCTTTTGAATCAATTTCACTTTCTCAGTCATATCTCTAATCATGTCAGGTCCAGTCTCAGGAACTTCAGAGATATCATCCCAATATAATGGGGATCTGCATTTCTTTCCGTACAACGCTTCAAATGGTGACATCTCAATACTCGTTTGATAGCTATTGTTGTACGAAAATTCACAAAGTGGCAATGCTTCTTGCCAATTAGTGCTAAAATCCAGCACTATAGCTCTCAGCATATCTTCCAATGTCTGGATCGTACGCTCTGACTGTCCGTCAGTTTGTGGATGATATGCGGTACTCAAATGTAATTTCGTACCAAGAGCTTGCTGCAAACTCTGCCAGAAGTGCGAAGTGAACCGAGGATCACGGTCTGAAACAATCGACTTCGGCACTCCATGCAATCTAATCACTTCTCGGACATAGATATCAGCCATCTGATCATATCTATATGTCATCTTGTATGGAATAAAACATGCAGATTTGGTCAATCGATCAATCACGACCCAAATCGCATCACAACCTCGGGAGGATCTCGGTAACTGTGTCACAAAATCCATGGAAATGTGATCCCATTTCCATTCAGGAATGGACAAACTCTGTAATAATCCTCCTGGTTTCTTTCTTTCAGCCTTCACCTGTTGGCAATTCAGACACTTGGCTACAAATTTAGTCACATCAGATTTCATTTGTTTCCACCAATACTGTGTCTTTAAATCATTATACATTTTCCTACTACCAGGATGAATGCTAAAACGACTGTTGTGCGCTTCTGTCAGTATTCGCTGTCTCAATTCTGAAACATTTGGTACAACAATACGATTATTCACATACAAGACATTATCACGAACCTGATATTCCGATCGATGTCCAGCTCTGACCATCGCAGTCGAATTCTGTACATTCTGATCAACTTTCTGAGCTTCTTTAATTTTCAAAAGTAGCTCTGGTTCAGCTCGAACAGCACACAATCTCAGAGGCTGACGATCTGTCTTAAATACTAATCCAGACAAACAGCAATCTTCAATCAAATTCGATACACCAATTGTCGATAAGGATAGTGCACATATCCTTTCGACTCAGTGCATCTGCTGCTGCATTGGACTTCCCTGGATAATACTTGATTTCACAATCGAAGTCTTTCAGTAAATCCAGCCATCTCCGCTGTCTCATATTCAACTCTGATTGCGAAAACAGATATTTCAAGCTCTTGTAATCAGAATATATTTCAAATTTCTCACCGTAGAGGTAATGTCGCCATATCTTCAATGCAAAGACTATGGCTGCCAATTCAAGATCATGAATTGGATAACGGGTCTCATGTGGTTTCAATTGTCTCGAGGCATAGGCAATGACATGCCCTCGCTGCATCAGTATACATCCCAGTCCTCTATGAGATGCATCACAATAAACCACAAAATCACCAGTACCTGAAGGAATCGTCAACACAGGCGCACTGGTCAATCTCTTCTTTAACTCAAGAAAACTGGTCTTACATTTCTCAGACCAATTAAACGGAGCATTCTTCTGAGTCAACTGCGTAATCGGTTTGGCAATACTCGAAAAATCTTGGATAAATCGACGATAATATCCTGCCAAACCCATAAAACTGCGAATCTCGGGTACAGATGTCGGTCTTGGCCAAGAAATCACTGCCTCAACCTTACTGGGATCAACTGATATACCGTCTCCAGATATAATATGACCCAGAAATATCACCTGTTTCAGCCAAAACTCGCATTTCGACAATTTAGCATACAGTTTCTCTGCCCTCAAAATTCTCAATACAGTCCTCAGATGATTAGCATGCTCAATCATATTCTTTGAATAAATCAATATATCATCAATGAATATGATAACAAAATCATCCAAGTATTTCTGAAAGACGCGGTTCATCAATCCCATAAATACCGCCGGGGCATTCGTCAAACCAAATGGCATGACAATAAATTCATAATGTCCATACCTGGTTCTGAATGCTGTCTTTGAGATATCAGAATCCCTGACTCTCAGTTGATGGTATCCAGATCTCAAGTCGATCTTGGAATACACCGATGAACCTTGCAACTGATCAAACAGATCATCAATACGAGGCAATGGATATTTATTCTTTACCGTTGCCTTGTTCAGTTGCCGGTAGTCGATACAAAGTCTCATCGACCCATCTTTCTTCCTCACGAACAGTACTGGAGCACCCCAAGGAGATACACTCGGTCTGATATATCCCTTGGCCAGTAAATCCTCCAACCGTTCCTTCAACTCTTTCAATTCGATTGGTGCCATCCGGTATGGAGCTCTCGAAATCGGAACTGTTCCTGGCATTAACTCTATGCTGAAGTCTATTTCTCGAATCGGAGGCAATCCAGGAATCTCGTCTGGAAAGACATCAGCAAATTCGCACACCACTGGCAAATCCGCCAATGATGGGCTCGTCTTCAGTAAATCAACTGAATATACCAGGAATCCATCCGCTCCCTTCTGCAATAATCGAGTCATATTCATTGCAGATATCAAAGGAATTCTAGCACGAGAACCCTTACCATAAAATTTCCACTCCTTAGCCATCTCAGGTCTGAATCGAACTATCTTGTGGAAACAATCGACTGTAGCCCGGTACTTGGTCAACATGTCGATACCGACAATGCAATCAAAATCAGATAAACCAAGCACAATACAGTCTAACTCAATCGTATGCCCATCGTACTGCAGTATACACGATTTCACAGATTTCACCGATATCAAACCTGTTCCTAACGGAGACGTGACAGATACTACAGTAGCTAAGGACTCAACAGGCAATGAATGCATTAAAGCAAATCGCTCAGACATAAAAGTATGTGATGCACCAGTATCAATCAGTACATAAGCAGGATAACCAGAAATAAAACAGTTACCAGCAACTACATCATCAGGTGCATCTTGTGCCTGCTCCTCGGTCAAAGCAAAAACTCTGGCCTGCTGTCTCGGAGGCTGGCTCGCGATCTGGCCCCCTCCTGGCCTCTGCTGTGACAGAGTAGACGGTGCTGGCTGAAAGGAATGAACGGCAGAAGATCGTCTCCCTGTCTGAGCCGCTGATCCAGACGACTCAGCAACCTGTGATCCCTGGGCACTCCTCTGGGGACACACTCGGGCAAAGTGTCCCTGCTGTTTACAGATACGACAGCTGCCAACTACTCCTCGGCACTGAGCTGTGGAATGTCTCCCTCCACAAGTACCACAGTATGGTCCTGCATAGCTCTGGCTCTGACCGGTCTGTCTAGAGCCACTCGAACTGGACGAGGTAGTCCCTGATTTCTTGAATTGCTTTCCTCTAGCCTTCAAGAAATCCTTCTTCTCGGTACTACCGCTGCTGCCACCTTCAAATCGAGGAGGTGGTTGTTGTCCCGGTGCTGGAAGCACAAACGAAGCCTCTCTCTGCCTCATCAGGCCTGCCTCAGCTCCCTTGGCTCTGTTTAGGGCATCGGTGAAATTGTTGGGCCTCTCAGTATTCACCAGAGTAAAAATTTCAGGATTTAGGCCATTTATGAACTGGTCTGCTACGGCCTCATCACTTCCTGCCACATGAGGGGCAAATCGGAGCAGAGTAGAAAACTTAGCCACATAATCCTCAATGTTCAACTGGCCTTGTTTCAGGTTCGCAAACTCGGCTCCCTTGTCCTTCCTATAAGAAACTGGAAAGAACCGTAGATAGAATTCAGTCTTAAACACATTCCAGGTAATGGCCATACCTCTCTGTTCCAATGCCCTTCTAGTCGTGATCCACCAGTGTTTAGCAACGTCATGCAACTGGTGTATTATCAGTTTCGCCCTCTTTTCCTCAGTATACTCCAAAGAGTCAAACAGTGATTCAATATCGTCCAACCAACTTTCACATTCCACGGAGTTCTCCGTTCCTTTCAAAGTCGGTGGATGAAATGACTGAAACCGTTTCAGCAATTTCTCCATTGCTGTAGGTGTCACATCCATGGGAGGATTCGAGGTACTCCCCTGTTCTGGCATTCTCCTCGGAGGCATATCTGATAACCAAAAGGGTTAGCAGTTCCAACAATAATCCTATTTCAAGCCTCCCTGGATCATCTTACAGCTGATCCATTCCAATAATACACAATACCATATCAATAGCAGATAAGTCAGGTAACATGTATTAAAACAGGAATCAGGCTAGCAATCAACAGCAGGAAAGAAAACACATTCTACCCCGCTCACTATCTCCTATCTCAATCTCAAGGATCTATCGCTCTGATACCACCTGTTGTGGGGACCCGGACGCTAATCAAATTCTTAATCACAATTGGGACTAATTAATCAATTATAAAACAGGGTCTAAATTTTTTTTTTAAAATGCGGAACGTAGTGACATACAAGCATATATACATCTCAGTATATAAAATACAATACAAGTCCTGTACTGCAAACATCTAAATAAAACGAAGGTTTAAACAACTAATGTCAAGTGTCCAATCCTATCTCTAGTCCAAGTCCGGAGCCTCCACTCTAATCATGATCTCTCTCATCTCCTGGACCCTGATCCTGTCCCACCTGTTGTCAAGTACACATACAGACAAGACAACAGCCGGATAACTCCGGTGAGAATAAATCCCAGTATAAATCAATGAAACATGCAATCATATAAATCATATAAAGCATGAAATCAGGTAACATGAATACGTATCAAAATCTGAAACATAAACAATATCAAATCAAACTGTCGACATCAATCATAATTCAGACTAGACTCAATCCTAGTCTAGGGATCCCGGTTTCCAGATGTGGTATTCCTATATCGAATTCCGTAAAGGATGGAACCATAATATCTATTACTCGATATAACCAGTGCCCTGATATTCCTATATCGAATTCCGTAATAGAAGAATTCCAATACCCTTTACTCGATATAACCAAATATGGTGTTCCTGTATCGAATTCCGTAATAGATTCCATTACTCGATATAACCAAACATCCAGTGTCCTGACCTAACCGTCAAGGACTATAGCTCTATCACTAGCATCCTATCTTGAGACATAGTGCAATGTGCCGTGGCGATACCACCACTATCCGGCACTTCTGTCACAAGATAACTTGTCTAATACCTGTCATCTAAATACAAGAGAACAAGTACATTAATCAATGTAATGCAAATATCCATGCAATAAAATGAAGTATGTGATTTAGGGAAACCCAAGTCTAAACCGACTCAAGTCCATCTCCCAATACCACATTGACTTATACCTTTCTTTCGTCGGTTTCTGGCTCAGTTGAAGTCCTGAACTCACAATCTGTCTGGTACTGACAATATCAATAATCTCATATCAATATACTAGTCAACTTCATAACAATCTGATCAATCTGGAATTAATTCAAAATCAACGGTATAACGGTATACTTCCAATATCCCCGTCCATACCAATTCACCAAATAATAGTTACAATCTATAACCCATCTCCAATACAATCTATAATCAATCCATAATCCAAATCTGTCCGGTATCAACTGATTATAATCCGAAAATCATAACAATTCCATAATCAGTCTATTTCTTAATTTGACTTCGATTCTACGATGTCTAACATATCAAGAACATCATATATGAATCCTATTTAATTCTGACAATAACATAATTTCAAAGCATGTCAAAACGTAGCAAAACTTACGTCAAAGTGTAGCCTACGTCGATAGGATAACAGTACCGAAGTCGGATTACAATTCGGACGGACGGATTGATCACACGATTGAAATTGAATTCAAATTCCAAAACTTTCTCTCAATTCCTCGATTTTTCGTTTCTGAAAGAAATAAATTGCAATGTATATATATATATATATATATATATACACGTACATGCAATTGCCAAATGTCGAATTTTCCTTCTGCATGACTCGCGCATATGCGCCACATCTTCCGCGCATATGCGCGAGACCTACTGGATTCGGCCTCGGCAGCTCGCGCATATGCGCGACTCTTTCCGCGCATATGCGCGAGGGCTACTGGAGTTTACCGTGGCGTTCCGCACAACTCGCGCATATGCGCGCACATTCATCGCGCATATGCGCGAGACCTTCTGTCCTGTTGGCGCATGTGCGCGCATTGGTTCGCGCATGTGCGCCACAGCTACTGTCCTCGCACATTCCTTTTCACATGTAATCTTATTTCGTGTCTCGGTTAATCCTTTCATAATCATATCAAATTATAATTCAATAATTACTGATTACTGGGGTTAATTTTCCAGGCATTACAACTTTGTTTTTTTTTTTAAATCCTAAACTCTAAAACACTAAATAAAACTTAACATATCATAAATCATAATAATTGTAACATTTGAAATCTCAGTGCATAAAATAAATCATAAATCATCCACTAACAATAAAATAAAGTATGAAAATATCTCTAATAAAAATCATGAACATAATCCTTAAATCAAAAATCTATCTAGCTAGTGCGGAAACATAAAGGCCCTCGGGTGTGTACTGCTGCACTCGATCTACTAAAGCGTCAGCACCTCCCATAAATCATAAAATCCTGCATTATACAAACCTAGCGAGTCTAATGACTCAGCACATTCTAAACATAGATAACAAATAATACATATATAAGCGCATGCATTTAAAAATCATATTTTTATTTAAAATAGCTTTTGGACATGAATAAACTATTTAAATTCATTTTGAGCATTAATAAATCATTTAAAATAAGCTTTAATCATCATCATGAATCATATATCATCAAAATTATTTAAATCATAAGCTTTCAATCATATATCATTTTTTGTGAAGTTTGATCCTCGAAAGTGACTCGCTTTTATCTTTTGGTCGACCGATCAGTCTTCAGCTCCACATGGCCCATGGGGGTGTGCACTAGGCTCCACCGTAGAAACACGATCGTCGGGACTCCCTCGGGAGCCTTTTCCCATAGACATACTCCTTCTGGGCATTTTCCCACGTATGGGCTCCCTCTAAGGCTTTCTCCCGTAAATGGGCTCCCTCTAAGACCTTTTCCCCTCACGTCATCCCCACAAAATCATATATCCTATGTCCCAGTCAATTCACATCCCTCAAAATATTTTTTCTTTGCTTTAAAAATCGTAAAATAGCACAACTTTCCAAAAATAACATTTTAAACAGCAAAAATTGCACAGCTTTACAATAAATCATAAAATACATATTATCATCAAAATCATAATTTTAAATCATAAAATATCATTTAACATGCGTTATGATCCTTCGGGACGCTGCCGAGCGTTTTCGTATTTTCCAAGTGTAAAAAGACCGTTTTGCCCCTGGAGGTAAAAATTCTCTAATTTATCTTTTTCTCATCTTTAATGACATGAGCTTATTCTAAATAATTATTCAGGCTTAAATATAATTTTTCATAATTTTATAAAGCCTAAAACTAGACTTTTCAATTAATTCTTTAATTAACGTTTCGTGCGGCGATAAAATCCCGGATAAATCCAAAACTCATTATTTTGATCCCAAATTTTAAAAATAAAATTTTTGGTATTTATTCTACCCTTCCAAGACATGAGCCACACCCGTGGACCCATGGATTCAATTTTTTCCTTTTAAATTTCGAAATTGACACATTATCGAACATACCGAGCCACGCCCAAGCCACCTTGAGCAAAACCCTAGCCAACCCATCTAGGCACCCTCCTGACCAAGCCCAAGCGCCTGAACCTAGCCCTGGATTGCTCAAACTCACCTTGACAGAAGCACTAACCTGCACAAGGAAGAGAACTCACGCCTATGGAGTCCTAGCCCACTTGGACTCTTACAACCGAGCCACCACCGAACCACCATGACCCTAAACCTCCCTGGACCGCGTCCAGACCCTACCCAGACCAGCCCAAGCCCTGGACCCAAGCAGCGAAGCACCTGGATCAGAAAACAACCCGCGCATGCTTGTGCTCTCCTCACGGTTCCATGTTTTCCCTCGAGCCAGCAGCGACCCAGCCGCACCAGCCCCTAGCCCAGCCCTTACCCATCAACCTTAGACCCTAAAGGACCTACCTAACTCGCCCAAGCCCCAGCAGCGAGCCCCTGAACCGCGCTGTAACCCTGCACAGAACAAGAGCTGTGCACGCCCCTTCCTTAGCGTATGGACTCCTTCTTGTGTGGGGGTTCCTACTCGAGCCACCACCGAGCCCAAGTCCTCCTGACCCTCACTAGACCACCCTAAGCCTTCACCCAAACCACCTAGCCAACCCTTTAGCGAGCCACTCCCCTGAAATTCTCGGCCACCAGAAATTCCCTTCGAGAAGAGCCCCAACTAGCGTGGACTCCTTCCCCAGCCCCAAGCTCGAACCCTAGCCACCCTAGCACCCTACCTAGCCTTCGAACCTGACCCTGGCCAAGCCCCAACCAGCCTTGGCCAACCCCCGAGCCCCATGCAAAACGCTCGAGCTCTTTGAAACATAGCATGAACAAGAAACTCCAAAAACTCACGTTCTTATTTATGAATTAGCCCACGATTTTCCAGCCCTGTTTTCTTGATTAATTTATCATGTTTTGGCTATAACTCATTCATGTTTTATCATGTATTGACAGCGTGTCCGTTGGATTCAAACACGTTTTTCATAAAAATGTAAAAAGTTCGTATAAACGTTCTACCGTAAAAATTATCGAATATCTATTTTTTCATGCCTAATCAATAAAAACACACATAATATGATTTGTATGATGTTTTAAAATGGTTTAGGAACGTGCATTTGCGTTTATTAAGCTCGAATATACGGTCTTCGACGAGGGTGCGACGTTGGACGACCGGATGACGAAGAACACAAGCTTTTCTTTCTTTCTAAATTTCGAAAATCTGAATGGTGTGTGCAAGGGTGTGATTTACGGCTGATTGGTGTGAATTGTGAGGGTTTGAAGACCTAATACCCTTATTTATAAATAATTAATATGCTAATGAGTTTGGTTTTGAGCTTGCATGCTTAAGGGTAATTGGGCCTACTAAAATTAATAAAATTGGGCTCAATAACACTTAATTAAATAATAAAAGTTTGTAAAATAAGTTTCCCAAAAATAATATTTTTGATCTTTTAAAACTCTTTGTTTGCCCAAAACCGGTTTCCCGAGAAAAATCGAGCTCGACTCGTAAAATAATCCGGACTCCAACATTTTTAAGAAAAATTAAATCATTCTTAATCATATTAGGAAGCCTTGCCATTATTTAATGAAAAATACATATTCTTGTCTTGGTCGTCCCCAGTCTCCTTTTCCCTACCTACAATCGAATATTCGGGTAAAAATCCTTGATTTCATGAAATCATGTCATAGTATCATTTAATCATGCAATCATGTCATATAATCATATAATAAATATCATTCTAGCATTTAAAATCAATTAATTAAGACAATTAAGCAATTAAAATAATTTTGCATGCATGTGGTTTACGTAGGTTGGTTTTTCGGACGTTACAGGTTTAGATTGGTCCTGTAGAAAGCCAAGTTCAACCGGATATCACTCAAAAACAAGACATAACCGTTTTTAAATAACCGACATGTTCAAAAGAGGTACATAGTGATTGACAATGACAGACGGCCAAGACAACATACTGAAAAAGAAATAACACTGCATACACCACCTGATTATGCACTTAATTACATTCACCTTGGGACATACCATGGAAAATCCTTTAGGATAATTCAGATGTGGGTTCCTATGGGTCTATTCAGCTCAGGACCCAAATAGGAAAGGGTACCAATTTCTCATGTCAATGAATTCAGGCATTGAAGAAAAAAACTTGGAAGAATCCATCTGGTTCCTGGACAGCGGTTGTTTCAGACACATGACAGGGAACAAAAGTCTTTTATCAGAAGTCGTCAAATACAAAGGACCAACGATCACCTTTGGTGATAAATCTAAGGTAAAGCTGTTGGTAAAGGTAATATTATCCATGACAATATTATCATTAAAGACGTACTTCTAGTAGAAAACCTGTGTTATAACCTGATTAGCATAAGCCAACTATGTGACACCGGTTACACCGTTGAGTTTCACAAACATATATGCACTGTCAAATCTGCTGTAGGTAACACTCTGCTAACTGGTTATAGAGAGCAAAATACGTATAAGGTAAAATGGAATGATGATTGTCTAAATGTACCTACTTGCTTCATAGCCTTAAATGGTAATAAAAATTGGCTTTGGCATAAACGACTTAATCATCTTAATTTCAAATTCATTGCTACTATTAGCAAGCTTAAACTGGTATCTGGTTTTCCTAACATTGATTTTGCCAATGATAGAATTTGTAATGCTTGTCAGCCAGGTAAACAAGTTCGCTCAACCTTCAAGAACAAAGGAAGAAACTCATCAGCTAGATGCCTGGAACCTCTCCACATGGATTTGTTTGGACCCATACGGGTAATAAACCAAGGGGGAAAGAAATATACCCTTGTGGTAATTGATGACTTCTTTAGATTGACATGGGTAATATTTTTAAGCTCCAAAGATCAAACCGCGGCTCAACTGATCAAGCTCCTCAAAAGACTTCAAAATGAGAAACCTGAAGCAGTAGACAGAATAAGGAGTGACAGAGGAACTAAATTTCTGAACCAATTCCTATTATCTTATCTTGAAGATCATGGCATAAAGCATGAGCTGTCAGTTGCAAGATCACCTCAACAGAATGGAGCAGCTGAAAGAAGGAACCGCACACTAAAGTAAGCGGCTAGGACCATGCTGGCAAAATCCGGTATCTCACAGTGGTTTTGGGCAGAGGCCATCAATACAGCCTGTTATACTTAGAATCGGTCCATGGTCAATAAAAATCATGAAAAAACTCCATATGAGATCTGTTCAGAAGTTGGATACTTCCGCATTTTCGGTTGTAAGAGTTTCATTCATAATAATGGCAAGACACACTTAACTGCGTTTGATGTGAAAGCTGATAATGGTGTCTTCCTGAGATACTCAGCAGTGAGCAAAGCGTATAGAGTTTATAATCAAAGAACTCTCACTGTTGAAGAATCCATACATATTGTATTTGATTAATCATCAATATGTCACGACAATAGTTGTAGCAACATTCATGATTTAATTAATAAACTTGATGCTACTAACTTTTAAGCTAGCAGTGATGACGAAATAGATTTAAGAAAAATAGGTGAACACATCTCGGAGCAAAGTTCAACCGTTCAAGAACAAACTCATCAGATAAATGAACCAGAGAACAATCATCAACCAGAGATTATTTAGATAGAATAAGCGACGCTGGAACAAGAAGATGATATCACACAACCAACCGAGTCAAATCCATATGGACCATGTCTCCGATGGAAAAAGGTCCATCCACTCGAGCTGATCATCGGTGTGAGGACCCGGGCGCTAACTCATTTTCTTAACTCATCATTGGGATTAAATGGATCGATTAAATAGGCTAGGTCGAATTTTTATTTTTAACAAAGTTGAGCACCTCATAAACAAGTGTCCAAAATACTACAACCAGTTATGCTCCATCTTATTCAATTTACAAGATCAAGTTTAATATTTACAACATGATCAAAGATACAAAACTTGTTCAAATAAAGCCATAACAAACTAGTGTTTATCAACCATATTTCAAGTGTTGAACAACCAGTTTTACATCTAAGCCCGGATCGCAACTCTAATCTCGATCTTTCATACTCTTCTCGACCCTGATCTTGTCCCACCTGTTGCCATGCACACATACAAACACAACAACAGTCGGAGAACTCTGGTGAAAATATATTTCCCAGTATAAACAATGTATACATGCATGTCATACAAGCATATACAAAAGAATAAAATATTTGTCAAATAATATGTATCATAGTCTTTAAAGCTTTAAATCAACTCTTTAACTCTTAATCTTTGACTCGACTCTTATCAAGGGATCCTGGTTTGAATAAGAACGTAACAAGTCTTCCACCTACTCTCCCATTCAAGGTGGTGGTAAGTCCCTATTCCCGGACTTCGGCCCATTATATCGAGTGTCTACAATAGGAGTCGATCTTTCTCCTAAGCGCATCGATATAAAACAAACGTCCAGTGACTTTGCATCTCTACCAAAGACTCATCTATCTCATAATACATGTTTTTCTATAACTCAATATACTAAGCACATTAATCTCAAGAATTTTGAACACTTCAAAGCAATACAATTTAGTATGTGGTTTTGGGAAACTCAAGTCATATCTTACTCGAGTTATCTATCCCGGTTTAACAATTATTTATACATTTCTTTTCTCGGTTTTTGGTTTGACGCAACCAATCTCAATCTTGCTCGCTAACCTCCTGTTCTTCTACCGGTTTCGAAGTTGAATTCTCGAGTTCGAAGCCTTCAATACCAAATCTGGAATGACATATTTGAGAGGCACAATATCAAAATAAAACTCAAATCAAGACATGATTTGATCAATACTCAATCTAGTTAAATTTCGATGGCATAACGGCACAATCTCGAGATACCCGGCAACTCAAACCTCAATCTATGACTACCACAACTCATAACCATCAACAAATACCACCACAATCTCAAAAATCTGCATAACCTCATTCAACCATAAGCTGGAAAAACAATAACAATTGCATATGTTGTCCGTTATTCGATCCGGTTTCGATTACACGCTTACCATAATCTCAGAACACATAATATAAATCAAAGTATGATTTCTCCAACACTAAATTTTCGAACCAAGCAGGAAATTAAGAAAATTTACATCCCTTCGAAGCTCTAGACGAGAGAAGCACGGAACTATGCTCGAATCGAAAATTGGATGGCCGGATCTTGCACAATCGATTTTCTAAGATGTAAAGAATCTTGAGGATTTCCATGGATGTTCTCGGTTCTTGCTGCTCAATTTCTGAAGTGGATGAAGGGGTTACATGTTAAATTGCATGGCAAGACATGTGTCCCATTCAAATTCATTTGTGCGTCCAGCACTTTTCGCGCATATGCGCGCCCGCTGCTCGCGCATATACGCGAGACTCTCTGTCTCGGCACTTGGAAATTCACCTGCTCGCGCATATGCGCGGAGTCTTCTGGCCTTTACCCCCTTCTCGCGCATATGCGTGCTTATTCTCCGCACAGGTGCGCGAGGTCTGTTGGCCTCCACACGACTCCCATGCTTTCTGTAATGCCCGGGTACTCGTACAAATGATAATAATGCGTTTATGTCGTTTATTATGTAGTTATTTAGCTCGTTAGATTCCACGTGATGATTGAAGTATCGATATTGAGATTGAACATGACTTTTATATTGCCCATGGTATATTGAGAATGAATATATGTCTAAATAGTAGAGTAAGATGTGTAGGTGATGATAGTGTAATGGAAGTTGTGGGAAATGAGATGTAAATATGGTAGTTCGTACGGGTTTTAGCATAATGATTTGAATATTGATCCAAATTGTGTGAGGCCTTAACCATTAGAAAGCTAAGATATAATGCTACAACTTTCTTATTTTGATTTTTGTCCAAATCAATATGGAAGACAAGCCAAAAGCGCCCCGAAGTGAGTTGTGTGTATCGTCACTCCTACAATGACACATGTTGGGAGAATGGGCATAACATTTTACTCAGACCTCCAAATGACATGAAACTAGTGGGAGATTCAAGCCAAAACATAGAGCTACAACTTCCTGGTTTACCATTTTTTCAGATTATGAACGGAAGAGACGTTCCCGGAGCGATCTTTGATGAAGTCACGCGCAGAAGCAGAAAAAGTGGCGCCCGAGCGGTAAGATTTTACCGCCCGAGCGCCGGTACTTTACAAGCTCACCAATTTTACAAAACATGTGGCGCCTGAGCGGTAGAATATGACCGCCCGAGCGCCAGTGCACCAAAATTTTACATTTTGGACAGAACATTCCGCGCTCGAGCGGTAGAAAACTACCGCCCGAGCGCCGCCTTTCATACAAAAAGATAAGTTTCGAATTTCTGAGCCATTGTATCAGTTCTTTCCCCTTTCCTTCACAGCAAGACACGAAAGAAAAACTTAGAATCTTCCTCCAAAGCTCTCTTTCTTCATTCCTTTCAAAGTTTTGAAGCTAGAACTTAGTTCTCCATCACAAGAACTTCATAAGGGTGTAAGTTTTCTTCTCTTTTAGTTATGGTACATGTAGGTGACAATAAAAGAATGATTTTCATCTAGTTTATGCAATAGTGACTGAATTATTGGTATATTTGACAGTATAGGAGCGAGAAACATAGTCTCAAACAAGTATTCGTACGATTGGACAGTAAGTTGGCATGTTCTTGAAGTAATACATGAGTAATATTATGATTTCAAACACTTCCCATTGATTATTGCTATATGTACATTGTTAGTATCTTATTGATGAAAACATAGCACCATATTCCATTGTTATGTATTAAATATGTAAGAAACTCATGAATATTGATGATGGGTGCTATGTTATGAACATGAACATGAACATGAACATTGAAGGAAAAAGGACTGATTTTACATGATATAGAGCTTGTTGACATCATGGGTGGTTTTAAGTCCACCAAAGCTATTGGCCAATACATGTTCATAGGGCGTGGGGTTGCCAAAAGTTGCTCCCTGACGTCCAACACAGTAGTAGCTATATAATAAAGCAAGCACAGTAGTACAGGTCAACTAATGAGGCTCAAGTACAAAAATGAACATGAATATATGCTATGATATGACATGGTTTAAAGTTTCATTGTTGTCACGACTTGATATGTATGTTCCTTCGACGCATATTGATACGTATAAGTGCCAACTTATTGAGTTTTATAAACTCACATAGCTCATGTATTACAGGATCAGGTAGCGAAGATGCATAGGATGCCGGTTCGCCAATGGATGCTTGTGACGTGCCTCACCTCGACAAGAACCGGGACTTAGTATTGTATAGCTTCCGCATATGTATTGTACTAAAATATGTCAGGGTTTGAACAAGTTTTTACGATGGTTATGATGATACAAAATATGCTTGAGGTTGTTGCTTGAGTTTATGACATTTTAGTTGGTATCATATTGTTGTATATATGGTATTTCTTGAGGTTTTGGTTTAAACAAAATGTAGGGACATCATGCCAAAAATTTTATAAACCATCAAAGTGACGCCTCTTATTTGATTTTCTTCATAATATAGTTATATCATTCAAATCCTATTTTGATTATGGTAATCATACTAAGTATAGAGTAAGGGTGTGACAATTTTTATGGTATCAGAGCCCACGGTTCTTTGACAGGGAAGACACTGCACTTCATCCATACATGGGGAACTCGGCAAGTAAGTATCATTGTATTCCATAGTTTATGCTAAGTTATGTGTTTCTACGTGACCTACATGTAGGTTAAGATAAGCGACGATGCCAACAAAACGTAAATGACATGAAGGAGAATCATCTAAGGGCAAGGCCCCAGCGGTCGAAGGTGAGGGCAGTGCGCCACGACCGATAGATGACTTCGCTCAATTACTCCAACAACAAGAAAAAGTCCATGGTTAACAAATACAGGAGCTACTGGAGATGCAACGGACTACTCATGAACAGGCACAAGCACAAGCCATATTACACAGACATGTGCCTATTCAGACGGACGTATATGATCGTTTTCGACGTCTGAATCCTCCTGAATTCATGGGAAGCACTGATCCAGTAGTAGCAGAAGAGTGGATTAAATCATTGGAGTCCATCTTCTCCTACCTTCATATGGATGATACTGACCAAGTAACTTGTGCCATCTTTCTCTTAATAAAACATGCAAGAATATGGTGGGAAAGTGCAAAAGTGGCATTACCGGTTGGACCATTGACATGGGGAACTTTCAAAACTGTGTTTTATAACAAATATTTCAGTAAAGACGTACGAGCCAAGAAAGCTAGTGATTTTCTGAATTTGAAGCAAGGGACCATGTCAATGACGGAATACATACAACAATTTGAGGCCGGAGTCCAATATGTACCATATATTGCACAAGATGACACCAGTAAGGGCGAATATTTCATGCGGGGACTTCGCTCTGAAATTAAAAGAGATGTACGAATGTCGAAAGTTGCTACGTATGGGGAGATAGTGGAAAGAGCACTTATGGCTGAACAGGATGAGCAAGATATTAACAGAGACAGGCAACAGCGAAGGCAACAGTACTTTCAAAAGAGCCAAGGAACAGGACAAGGCAAAAAGACCGATAGCAAAGGTACTCGACCAGAAGAACCCCGTGGCAAGGGTACTCCTCCACGTAAAGAACAAGACAGGCCACCTTGTCCTAAATGTGGCAAACTTCATGGCGAGGAATGTATGCAAGGTTCTAATGTTTGTTATCGTTGCAAAAAGCCAGGGCATCTCGCCAGGAATTGTCCAGGGAGTTCTAAGAAAGTACAAGGACGCCTTTTCTCGATGACCAAAGAAGAAGTGGATGCGGATACATCGATGATCACTGGTATGTTCTTGATTTCTGGTATCACTGCTATTGTTTTACTAGATTCAAGAGCCACGCATTCCTTTATTTCGGAATCATTTGTAAAGAGACTGGGCATCACATCAAGTACAACAGAGACACAACGCGCCATAGCCTTACCTTCCGGGCAAGAATTACAGACAGATAAGATTGTGCGAGAGTGTCCAATATATGTCCAAGGCCATCAGATGTATGCTGAATTAATTGTTTTGAAAATGAACGATTTTGATGTGCTATTGAGAATGGATTGGCTCTCGAAGTACAGAGTTACTATTGACTGTGGCATAAAGATGATCAAGTTTGCACCAGTAGGAGCTGAACCATTCACCGTAGCAAGTGCAGGCATATCCTTACCTCTTCGGATAATCTCTTGTATGAAGGCTTGTAAATTACTACAGAAGGGGTGTCAAGGATATTTAGCATCTGTATTAACTAGTGATCCACTTGTTCGTGAATTAAAAGATACGGATGTTGTTTGTGAATTTCCAGAAGTATTTCCTGATGATATAACAGGTTTACCCCCAGATAGAGAGATCGAATTTGTAATTGATGTTGTGGCAGGAACTCATCCGATCTCAAAAGCTCCTTATCGATTAGCTCCTACCGAAATGAAAGAATTGAAAGAACAGTTACAGGAGTTGCTTGATAAAGGGTTTATTAGACCGAGATTTTCACCGTGGGGTGCACCTGTTTTATTTGTGAAGAAGAAAGACGGTACCTTTCGTCTATGCATTGATTATCGGGAGTTGAACAAAGTGACAATCAAAAACAAGTATCCACTCCCTAGAATTGATGATTTGTTTGATCAACTACAAGGAGCTGCTATCTTTTCGAAATTTGATCTACGATCAGGCTATCATCAATTAAAAGTAAAGTCAGATGATATTTCAAAGACTGCCTTCCGAACCAGGTACGTGCATTATGAATTTCTTGTAATGCCATTTGGACTAACGAATGCACCAGCTGCATTTATGGATCTAATGAACAGAATTTTCAAGCCATTCTTAGACAGGTTCGTGATTGTGTTTATAGATGATATTTAATTTACTCACGAACTGTAGAGGAGCATCGAGAACATTTGCAATTAGTTTTGCAGACTTGGAAGGATAAACAATTATATGCCAAATGGAAGAAATGTGAATTTTGGCTTGAACAAGTAGCATTCTTGGGTCATATCATTTCAAAAGAAGGCATATCAGTTGATCCAAGTAAGATTGAAGCTGTTAATAACTGGCTACGACCTACCACTATTACCGAGGTACGTAGTTTTCTTGGGCTAGCTGGTTATTACCGTCGGTTTATAGCGGGATTTTCTAAGATAGCATTGCCTTTGACTGCTTTAACTCGAAAGAATGTGAAATTTGTATGGGACGAAGCATGTGATCGCAGTGCCCAAGAGTTAAAGGTAAAATTGACTTCAGCACCGGTCCTTGCTATTCCAGAAGGATCAGGAGATTTTGTAGTGTACAGTGATGCTTCGAAACAAGGTTTAGGAGCAGTCTTGATGCAACACGGGAAGGTGATTGCTTATGCCTCTAGGCAATTGAAAGAATATGAAAAGAACTATCCACACATGATTTAGAAATGGCAGCAGTGGTATTTGTGCTAAAAATTTGGCGCCATTATCTGTATGGTGAACGGTGTGAAATTTACACGGACCACAAGAGTTTGAAATATTTATTCACGCAAAAGGAACTGAATATGAGACAAAGACGTTGGTTGGAATTGGTGAAAGATTACGATTGTGTTATTAACTATCATCCAGGTAAAGCAAATGTTGTTGCAGATGCGTTAAGTCGAAAGTCCAGTTCTATTGCTGCGATGCAAGTACAAGAACAAATCCTATGGGATTTGCAGAACTTGAAGCTTGATGTTATTCCAAAGGGAGCTGCAATTCAGCTATCATCTCTTATGGTTCGACCAACGCTTGTAGACAGGATTAAGGTCGAACAAAACACAGATAATGAATTACAACAATTGAGGCAGCGAGATGAAGAAAAAGGAAATTTGAACTTGGAATTGGATGGGGAAGGAATATGAACATATCAAGGGAGATTGTGTGTGCCAAAGCAAGGAACGATCAGAACCGACATTCTTACTGATGCTCATGCTACTCCATATTCTATCCATCAAGGAGGCACAAAAATGTACAAGGATTTGAAACCATTATTTTGGTGGTCAGGTATGAAAAGGGACATTGCTCAATTTGTTGCACAATGTCTAACTTGTCAACAGGTCAAAACTGAACATCAAAGACCAGCAGGACTCCTGAAACCACTACCCATTCCTGAATGGAAATAGGAACACATCACGATGGATTTCATTCTTGGTTTGCCAAGAACTCAAAGAGGGTTCAATGCTATATGGGTTATTGTAGATCGACTTACAAAATCAGCTCACTTTCTTCCGGTGAAGACCACATACACGAAGAATCAATATGCTGAAGAATACATCAAAGAGATAGTGAGGCTTCATGGCATCCCAGTGTCCATTGTATCAGATAGAGATCCCAAATTTACATCTTCATTTTGGAAAAGCTTGCATCATGCTATGGGAACTCGATTGTCATTCAGCACAGCATTCCACCCTCAAACTGATGGACAATCAGAACGAGTGAATCAGATCTTAGAAGATATGTTGAGGGAATGTACTATTGACTTCCCAGGTAGTTGGGACAGTAAACTACCGTTGGCTGAGTTTACATATAACAATAGCTATCAGTCAAGCATTGGAATGGCACCATATACTGCATTATATGGTAGAAAATGTCGATCTCCAGTACATTGGGATGAAATAGGAGAAAGGAAATTATTAGGCCCTGAATTGGTACAACAGACAGCTGAATTGGTAACCAAGATCAGAGAAAGAAAGCACACTGCCCAGAGTCGACAGAAAAGATATGCTGATGTGCGACGTCGTCGATTGGAATTTCAGGTTGGTGACCATGTATTTGTAAAGATATCACCATTGAAGGGCATTTTGCGTTTTGGTAAGAAGGGAAAATTGAGTCCAAGATATATCGGTCCATTTGAAATCTTGGAAAGAATAGGAGACAGAGCCTACCAAGTTACTTTACCTCCGAACTTGTCAAATGTTCACAATGTTTTTCACGTTTCCTTGCTACGAAAGTATTTGGCCAATCCTTCTCACGTTCTTCTTTATGAACCATTGGAGCTTGCATCGAATCTCTCATATGAAGAACGACCGGTCCAAATCCTCGATAGGAAATCAAAAGTGTTACGAGGCAAGGAAATACCCTTGGTGAAATTATTATGGCGCAATCATGCGATTGAAGAAGCAACTTGGGAGCGAGAAGACGATATCCAAAAGAGATATCCTGAACTATATGGTACGTCAAATTTCGAGGACGAAATTCTTTGAAGGAGGGGAGAATTGTAATGCCCGGGTACTCGTATAAATGATAATAATGCGTTTATGTCGTTTATTATGTAGTTATTTAGCTCGTTAGATTCCACGTGATGATTGAGGTATCGATATTGAGATTGAACATGACTTTTATATTGCCCATGGTATATTGAGAATGAATATATGTCTAAATAGTAGAGTAAGATGTGTAGGTGATGATAGTGTAATGGAAGTTGTGGGAAATGAGATGTAAATATGGTAGTTCGTACGGGTTTTAGCATAATGATTTGAATATTGATCCAAATTGTGTGAGGCCTTAACCATTAGAAAGCTAAGATATAATGCTACAACTTTCTTATTTTGAGTTTTGTCCAAATCATTATGGAAAATAAGCCAAAAGCGCCCCGAAGTGAGTTGTGTGTATCGTCACTCCTACAATGACACATGTTGGGAGAATGGGCATAACATTTTACTCAGATATTCAAATGACATGAAACCAGTGGGAGATTCAAGCCAAGACATAGAGCTACAACTTCCTAGTTTACCATTTTTTCAGATTATGAACGGAAGAGACGTTCCCGGAGCGATCTTTGATGAAGTCACGCGCAGAAGCAGAAAAAGTGGCGCCCGAGCGGTAAGATTTTACCGCCCGAGCGCCGGTACTTTACAAGCTCACCAATTTTACAGAACATGTGGCGCCCGAGCGGTAGAATATGACCGCCCGAGCGCCAGTGCACCAAAATTTTACATTTTGGACAGAACATTCCGCGCTCGAGCGGTAGAAAACTACCGCCCGAGCGCCGCCTTTCATACAAAAAGATAAGTTTCGAATTTCTGAGCCATTGTATCAGTTCTTTCCCCTTTCCTTCACAGCAAGACACGAAAGAAAAACTTAGAATCTTCCTCCAAAGCTCTCTTTCTTCATTCCTTTCAAAGTTTTGAAGCTAGAACTTAGTTCTCCATCACAAGAACTTCATAAGGGTGTAAGTTTTCTTCTCTTTTAGTTATGGTACATGTAGGTGACAATAAAGGAATGATTTTCATCTAGTTTATGCAATAGTGACTGAATTATTGGTATATTTGACAGTATAGGAGCGAGAAACATCGTCTCAAAAAAGTATTCGTACGATTGGACAGTAAGTTGGCATGTTCTTGAAGTAATACATGAGTAATATTATGATTTCAAACACTTCCCATTGATTATTGCTATATGTGCATTGTTAGTATCTTATTGATGAAAACATAGCACCATATTCCATTTTTATGTATTAAATATGTAAGAAACTCATGAATATTGATGATGGGTGCTATGTTATGAACATGAACATGAACATTGAAGGAAAAAGGACTGATTTTACATGATATAGAGCTTGTTGACATCATGGGTGATTTTAAGTCCACCAAAGCTATTGGCCAATATATGTTCATGGGGCGTGGGGTTGCCAAAGGTTGCTCCCTGACGTCCAACACAGTAGTAGCTATATAATAAAGCAAGCACAGTAGTACATGTCAACTAATGAGGCTCAAGTACAAAAATGAACATGAATATATGCTATGATATGACATGGTTTAAAGTTTCATTGTTGTCACGACTTGATATGTATGTTCCTTCGACGCTTATTGATACGTACAAGTGCCAACTTATTGAGTTTTATAAACTCACATAGCTCATGTATTACAGGATTAGGTAGCGAAGATGCATAGGATGCCGGTTCGCCAATGGATGCTTGTGACGTGCCTCACCTCGACAAGAACCGGGACTTAGTATTGTATAGCTTCCGCATATGTATTGTACTAAAATATGTCAGGGTTTGAACAAGTTTTTACGATGGTTATGATGATACAAAATATGCTTGAGGTTGTTGCTTGAGTTTATGACATTTTAGTTGGTATCATATTGTTGTATATATGGTATTGCTTGAGGTTTTGGTTTAAACAAAATGTAGGGACATCATGCCAAAAATTTTATAAACCATCAAAGTGACGCCTCTTGTTTGATTTTCTTCATAATATAGTTATATCATTCAAATCCTATTTTGATTATGGTAATCATGCTAAGTATAGATTAAGGGTGTGACACTTTCCCACGCCTTCCTCGGAGCTTGGCCTTCCATGATCGCCTCACTTCATCAATTAACTTATCTCGAATTACCATAATATAATTCGGGTTTTACAATCGGTAACACTACTGCTCCTCTTAGAACTAGAAAACAAATGATTAATGAATTTATGCATGCTGCTTTTGTTTCCCATTTATAACTTAAGAAAATCGATGATAGATTAATATCTTGGTTTAGCATTTGGGTGATAGATTAATATCTATGCATGCTGCTTTTGTTTCCCATTTGGGTGATAGATTAATATCTTGGTTTAGCAAGAAACAGACGTCTATTGCCACATCAACCACTGAAGCAGAGTACCTTGCGGCTGGAATCTTCTACGCTCAGATGCTGTGGATACAACAACAGCTGAAAGATTATGGAATTCAAGCCACTGATTCTCCTATTTTCTGTGACAACACTAGTGCAATTGCAATCACATATAATCCTATTATGCACTCTCGGACAAAGCACATTGACATCAGACACCATTTCATCCTAGAACATGTCATGAAGAAAGATATTCGACATGAATACGTTCATACAGATCAACAAGCAGCTGATATATTCATAAAACGGCTACCAGAGGCTAAGTTATCTTATTTTCGAAATACACTTGGTTTAATCGATTTATCTTAGTCATTTTTAACATCTTTATATGATTGATTTTTTTACCAAGTTTGTAATGAAAGAAATAAAAGAGAAAGACAGATAACAAGCAGTAAAACAGAATAAAATTTTAGTAATGCAGGCAGGAGCGTACAATAGAAATTTCTTTTTTCACCGCAACCCTCCAGAAGGCCAACCAAGTGGTCAGCCCTCTGATGAAGGTGTGCATAAAGTCCTCTGAGAAGGCAATCCTTCTCAGAGTCCTCTGCTCCTTCAAAAGCATAAGGAGATAGACACCTTCGTCAGTGAATATATCTATGGTATTAGCGATGCGGAGGCACTGCTGATACTTCTTCAGTGTTGCCATCCCTTTGGGGGTGGGAATAAAGGGAGGACCGAAGTTCCTGGATTTTCATCCAGGTTGGCAGTGTCTTTTCCAAGACGCTGTCCTCCAGAGCAACCTTCCGGGCTGCAACTATGGACCGCATCTACTCCTCGGCTAGATCAGGCTCGTTTGAACTACTTCCATTATCCATCTTCTCTTGTTATATCTGCTTTGTGTTTCGAAGTGATTTTGCGACTAACCCTTCTACTTGTATTTATAGATAAGATCCATACGAAGAGTCATCATCATAATCACTGACAGGAGGATATGAAGAGTTCTCTGTCAAACTACCGTCGGTTCATTCCCCGAGGATAAAATTACTTAATGCATTTGCTTAGGGGGAATATCATTTTAGTCAATAAATTAATGGGATTCCAACCGCATAGACTGACCAATGCTTAAACCGTGGTTATTGCGTGACTCAACCGCTTCCTCTTTAATCATATCAATCAACCAGTTCATTTCTCTATGCGGGGCACAACTTCTCCACGACATTTCGTAAAAATTACTCAACTCTGCGTCTGCCCTGTTTGACGTGACGGTTATCTTATTAAAATTTGAAATCAATTATTTTACAGTCATCTAAAGAATTTAAAAATTTTAAAATCCCTTCACTGACAGTCCTCCACGTGGACTTATTTGTGATTCTCTGAACCGGACATACATATACGAATTTTATGTCATTATTATCTTTACCTTGCTACATACATACAAAATTCCTGGTGTTTATTTCAATATTTCCTCTTCATTATTCTCTGAGATTTTATTACAGATGTTTATTTCAATCTTTCCTCTTCAAACACACAAATGGCAGCATCGATTGCTCACAATACAATTGCTGTCAACTTCGCTTCAGTACTTGCCATGACTAACAAGCCAATGCAAGCCATGTTTCATATGCTTGAATCTTTTGGATTTCGTTCATTTCTGGGATGCAGTGAGAAATACTTTGAGAATCTGTTGAAGGAGTTCTTCGATTCTGCATACATAGAAAACGGTGAAATTATATGCGCTGTTCAAGGGAAAAATCTTCATTTCACCTAGAATATGTTTGCTGATTTGTTTAAACTACCGACTGTTGGAATCACTGACTTTTCTACACTTCCAGTGGACAATATTGAGCTTTGGAGAAGCAATTTTTCCATTTCTGATTCTCTCATTTCTTGTCCAACCTATCAAAAACGCGATCTGAAGATCGAATTTAGACTTCTGGCTGATATTGTGGTAAAGGGAATTCTCACCAAGGCTGGTGCATATGACAACAAAACCTTGGAAAAATTTCTTATCATGGCCACCATTTTAATTGATTTATGAGGTGTTAGTATTTTAAAGCCTAATTTAATTATTAGATAATTTTAAGATTTTTTTTTAAACTTTTAAAGATATGACCCTTGTGTATTTTATTTTAAAGTAAGAGAGTTTATTTAGAGTTAATAGTGGAGTAACATTTTATAATATTTTAACTAGCATTTTAAGGAGCAACTTGATTAGCCTTTTTATTTAGCATTTTTAATAGGGTAATTAAACAATTTAATTACCTAAATTCTACCCAAACACACGCACACACACAATTTCACACACACACTCACGTAAAAACACAATACACACACATACACATTTTTATTTTCATAATTTAAAAGAAAGAAACTTAGGGTTCTTGGTATAGAAGCAGCCGCCCCTTCCCTCATCAATTTCTAGCAATATTTCGTCGAGTTTATTTCAAGAAAATCGAGCCACGTTCGTCCCGGATCAAGCCTCACTCCATCTCCGCTTCGGTATCGCCGTTACGGTATTTTTAAATATCAAAAGGCACGTATATTCTATTCTTTCTGCATCGATCTTGTCATAGTATGCGTTGTGTATTTTTATGCGTGAAAATCCATGTGTGACGTTCGTCGTTTGAGCAGGAAATGGTTTGAATGCGTTTGAAATACTTTTTAGATCTGAAATCTCGTAACTCACTGTTCTGTTGAAAACTGCGATTTTTCTGTCGGGATTTTGAGAAAACTTTCAACTAGAAAATTGTATAACTTTTCTATGCCTTCGATTTGATATAAAATTCGAGATTTTTGGACGAAAATTGAGTGAGTTATGATGTTTTTCGTGGGACTGCTCAAACTGCGTTTTCAGAAAAGTTATGATATTGATGTATCCTTGAAGTTTAATTGTTGCAGGCTTCGTTGGGGATCGACGGGTGATCGTTGCTGCGTATAGGTACCTTGTTTATGTTATTTGGACGGTCACTAATGGTTCAGTCGGGTCGATAGGCACTAAGTTGAATCAAGAGTCGTAGGAAGTAACATTGTGACGAATTTTGAGTTGTGTCATTGTTGTTGATGGTTGGTTACTCTTGGGGTAATGATAATGTTTACTTGGGTTTGGTATAATGCCTTAGTGTTCTAGGAACGACTCATGGTGTCGTTTCATAGCCCGTGTAATCGAGTCTAGGATGTTCAGCAAAGCATGTAAAGAATTTTCGTAAGTTCGCGATCACAGTGGGTACACGGACCCGTACACGGACCCTGACACAGGGTCCGTGCCTTTGTTTTCTTCTCGGCGTCTTTTCCAGTATCTACACGGACCCCTACACGGATGAGGGCACGGGGTCCGTGCCTTTGGGTTTCACTTAGTGTATTCTTCCAGTGCCTACACGGATGTCCACCCGGACCCTGACACGGGGTCCGTGCCTTTGCTTCCTTTCGGTGTCTACTTCCAGAGTCTACACGGACCCCTACACGGATGTAGGTACGGGGTCCGTGTCCTTTGTTTTTGGGAAAAATAATTTAGTATGCTTTGAGGTTAGACGTCATGGTTTAGTACAAGGATTATCAGGGTCGCGTCATGGGAAATTTTAGAATGTCCTAAGTAATGATTGAACTCGAGAGTAAGTATGATTTCTACGTTAAGTTATGCAAGTTAAGTATGCAATTTCATGCTAGTATGTGCAGCAACGTCCCCAGTCGAAGTCCAACGAATCCCTCAACGCCAAGTAAGTATGTATGACGTGCAAAGAAAATATTTAAGTTTTTGAGGTATGCTAAATGTCTTGTGACCAAATTATGAATGGGTTTGGAAGTCGGTGAACGTGGCCGAGGACCTCTCCGCCCCGTTAAATTATGAACGGGTTAGATCGTGGTTGGAAAGCGTTAAATTATGAACGGGGACCAACCAGCCCGTTAAATTATGAACGGGGATCTCATGTATGCGGCAATGGATACGTCCCTGTCAGCCCAGTACTGTGGTGTGTCTGATCAGGCGTTTATTATGCTATGGGTCACTTGCTTTGAAACATCCTCTACGCAAAAATGATGAAGTCATGTATGTTTTAGTATGCTCAATTATGCAGTTATGATTATGAAAGTTTCACGTTATGGCACGTCTATGTATGTATGCAAGTTCAAGTTTATTATGCAAGCTCAAGTTTCAAGTTATGTACGTTTTATTTTTAAGATGCATGCGATTTTATTACGTAGTACTCGTTATCCCAGTTTATACGTGTTGAGTCTTTAGACTCACTAGACTTGATCGATGCAGGTGACTATGTTGAGGAGACAGGAGGTGGCGACCAAGGGGCAGGCTTGGACTGAGTGGAAGGCTAGACCCGAGGACCGCAATGCTTACGTTTTATGCAAAGTTTCAAAATACTTTGATTTTTAAATATCTGGATGCGAAATATTTTGAGACAGTTTATTTTAGCAAAATTTTATTGGTGACAGATGATTTTGAGATTTATTTTTATGAATGTTGAGTGACGACCGTATGGATGTTTACATTTAAGAAAATTTTTAATTTTTCCGCAAATTTTTAAGTATGAAAAGTACGGTTCGTTACATGAGCAGTATTGTAAATGAATTAAATGCACTCGGAAAAGTGTATACCAACAAAGAGGTTGCACTAAAAGTGATGAGAGGTCTTCCAAAGGAATGGGATGTCAAAACTATGGCTATGAGATAATCAAAAGATTTGAACCAGATCGAACTTCATGAACTATTTGCTGATTTAAAAGCTTATGAATTTGAATTGCAGAACAGAGAAGGGGAATCATCTACTCCTACAACTACAACTGTTTTAGCAGCTGTCAGAACTGAACCAACTAGTTCAGCCGAGAAATCTGCTGATCAGTTAAGCAATGATGCTATGTCATTATTCATAAAAAAGTTTGGGAGGTTCATGAGAAAGAACCAAGGAAACTTTCAGAAGCAATACCAGAGAAATAATTCCAAAGAAGAAACAAATGCTTGCTACAATTGTGGCAAAACAGGTCATTACATTGCTGACTGTCCTAAACCTAAAAAGGACAGTCAAAGATCAACTGACAAAAGAAAGAAACCATATGAGCATAAGAGAAGACCCGGAGATGATAAGAAAACCTACAGAAAGAAACACGAAGTTCTATTAGGTGAAGAGAATAAATCCAAATGGGCAGAAACTGGTAGTGACGAATCAGAACCAGAAAGCTCATATAGCTCAAGTGATGAAGAGGAAGTCAAATGTCTAATGACAAATGATACTGAAGCAGAATCTACAAGTCAACAGGTATTTGATTTTAGTTCAACTGACTTTACACGAGAAGAACTCATTTTAACATTGCATGAAATGGTAAATGAGTACCAGAAACTTGCATCATCATTTGAGGAAATAAAGTCAAAGCAAAATGATCCCATGGACAACAAAACCAAAACTGATGAATCAGTTGATAGGTTGAGTCTAAAAAGGGAAATTGCTGAGCTAAAAGAAGAGAGAAAGAAAGATCAGTCACTGATCCAGAAATTGATCCTTGAAAATTCAAAACAGACTGAACTCATTCAATCTTGGAATAAGTCGTCTACTGCATTGAATGAAATGCATAATTCACAAAAATCAGTTTCTGATAAAACTGGTTTATGGTTCAGTAATCAAGGAGAAACGTTTTCAAATGATACTCAACCAAAGCTGACAATGAACAAAGGGAAGTACATTCAATTTGTCAGATCAACAGTAGAACAAGAGAAATTTGAGCCCATCAAACTGAATGAAAAACCTATTGAGAATATGTATAAGGCCAGAAGACATGGAGTTGGTTACAGTCCAAAAATCTCTACTGACTCAGAAAATCATTCATCAAAAAGATTTAGCAAGAATTATTAAAACTATTATAACTGCAAACCAGTACAGAAAATATACAGACTAAACAATCAGTTGAACCAAGCTAAAATACATACTGTATCATCTATACACTATTCACCAAGCACACAAAAACCGAGAAAAACCATTTGGAATACAGCTACTGGAAAGTCAGTTAGACTAATCCAAGTATGGGTTCCAAAGGGACTAATAAGAGTTGGACCCAAATAGATATGGGTACCAAATCATATTTTGTGTGTTTGCAGGTAACAGGTACAAATAAAAATTCAATATGGTATTTGGACAGCGGCTGCTCACGACATATGACAGGAGATGCAAGTATGCTATCTCAACTGATCAAATATAGTGGTCCAAACATCAGTTTCGGAGATAATTACAAAGGTAAAACCGTGGGTAAGGGTAAGATTATCCATGGTAACTTTACTATTAAAGATGTTTTATTAGTAGAGAATCTGAAGTATAACTTGATTAGTATCAGTCAGTTATGCGACAATGGATTCTCGGTACAATTTGATAAAAACTCATGCTTAGTTAAAACATCAACTGATGAAATCATACTAACTGGCAAACGATGTGGAAACACATATAAAGTCAGTTGGAATGAACAGCCTCATGCACCAGTCTGCTTCATTGCTTCAAAATCATCTCAAAACTGGTTGTGGCATAAAAAGTTAAATCATTTAAACTTTAAATCCATTGCTTATCTGAGTAAACATGAACTTGTAACTGGTTTGCCCAAAATAAATTTTCAAAAGAAAACTTTGCTCAGCATGTCAGTATGGAAAATAAGTACGATCTTCTTTCAAAAACAAGGGCTGTAAATCTTCATCCCGATGCTTAGAATTATTGCACATGGATCTCTTCGGTCCAATACCAGTCATGAGCTTAGGGGGAATGAAATACACCTTGGTGATCGTAGATGATTTTTCAAGATTTACTTGGGTTATATTTCTCAAATCCAAAGACCATACGAGTGCACAACTGATTAAACTCTTCAAAAGACTTTTAAATGAAAAATCAGTTGGGATTGATCGAATCAGATCTGATCGAGGAACTGAATTCATCAATCAAACACTTTCAAGCTTTCTAGAAAATGCTGGAATCAAGCATGAGCTCTCAGCAGCAAGAACTCCTCAGAAAAACGGTGTAGCTAAGAGAAGAAATCAGACCCTTAAAGAAGCTGCTAGAACAATGCTTGCTGATTCTGGCATTTCTCAAAGATTTTGGGTAGAGGCAGTAAACACTGCATGTTATACTCAGAATAGAACAATGATTAATAAGAATCATATGAAAACACCATATGAGATCTGGCTTGGAAGAAAAAGTATAATCACTTATTTCAAAATATTCGGCTGTAGATGTTTTATTCATGATAATGGTAAAAATTACTTAAAAGCATTTGATGCCAAATCTGCAGAAGGAATATTCCTTGGATATTCATCAGTTAGTATAGCTTATAGAGTCTTTAATAAGAAAATTTTAAATGTTGAAGAATCTGCGCATGTTGATTTTGATGAAACTGTACTAACTAATAAGCCAACTTATCAAGTTGAGCAAGCTGATCGATTTACAGATATCAGTCTGGAAGATGATGACAAAGAAGAAAGTCATAACAATCAAGACATCTTTCAAACACCAGAACCAGAAATATTGGATCAATTAAATGAGCAGGAAGTCAATGATGACAATCAGTTATTAAAGCAAACTGATAACATTCAAATACCAGCTAACGAGGGATCAACTGAAGCTGAAAATTGCACTCAGTTACCAACTGAAGAAGTTGCTGATGAAACAAATGCAGAGTACAGATGGAGAAAATCACATCCACCACATCTGGTAATAGGAAATCCATCTGATCCAGTAAGAACTCGCAATCAAATATTAAATTTATTTATTCATTCAGCCTTTATTTCACAACTGGAACCAAAGAAAACTGATGAAGCTCTTGCTGATCCTAACTGGGTAAATGCTATGCAAGAAGAGCTGAATCAGTTCACTCACAATAACATCTGGAACTTAGTTCCAAGACCAACTTCAAAAACCATTATAGGTATAAAATGGGTGTACAGAAATATACTAAACGAGGACGGTTCAGTTATACACAACAAAGCAAGACTAGTAGCACAAGGATATAGGCAAGAAGAAGGAATTGACTACGATGAGACGTATGCTCCAGTTGCAAGATTGGAAGCAATCAGAATATTTCTTGCTTATGCATCTCACAAAAACTTCAAAGTTTACCAGATGGATGTGAGGAGTGCATTCCTAAATGGTTAGTTACAAGAAGAAGTATATGTCGAACAACCTCCAGGTTTTGTAAATTACAAACTTCCTGATCATGTATACTATTTGAACAAAGCATTATATGGTCTTAAACAAGCTCCCAGGGCTTGGTATGAAACTCTTTCAAAATTCCTAACTGATCATGACTTTACAGTCGGATCAGTTGATAAGACCTTGTTTAAATTTACTAAAAATAATCATATTCTACTAGTTCAAATTTATGTTGATGATATAATTTTTGGGTCAACTAACCCCAAATTGTGCGAAAAGTTTGCTAAGTTAATGCAGGATAAGTTTGAAATGAGTATAATGGGTGAACTGACATTATTTCTTGGACTGCAAGTAAAGCAACTGAAAACTGGTATATTCATTAGTCAAACAAAATATACAAAGGAGTTGCTAAAGAAATTTAGTAAGGAATCATGTTCAGCTGCAACAACTCCCATGAGCTCATCAGTTAAACTAGACATTGACGAAGGGGGAATATCAGTGGAGGCGACATTATATAGAGGGTTAATAGGTTCATTGTTATACCTAACAGCCAGTCGTCCTGATATTGTTTTTGCTGTCTGTATGTGTGCCAGATTTCAAGCAAATCCTAAGCAATCACATTTCTCAGCTGCTAAAAGAATTCTGAAATATCTTAAGGACACGCAAAATGTTGGGCTATGGTATTCCAAAGACTCCACCTTCAATTTAGTTGGATACTCAGATGCAGATTATGCAGGATGTAAGCTTGATCGCAAAAGTACAAGTGGATCTTGTCAGTTCTTAGGAGACAGACTGATCTCTTGGTTCAGCAAGAAGCAGACATCCATAGCTACCTCAACAACAGAAGCAGAATATCTTGTTGCTGGTAGCTGTTGTGCACAACTGATCTAGATTCAGCAACAACTGAAGGATTATGGAGTAATATCAACTGAATCGCCCATATTTTGTGATAATACCAGCACAATTTCCATCACTTACAATCCAGTTCTTCATTCAAGGACCAAGCATATAGATGTCAGGCATCACTTCATCAGGGATCATGCGTTAAAGAAGGATATTCGACTAGAATATATTTCAACTGAACAGCAAGCAGCTGACATCTTCACAAAACCATTACCCGAGGCTAAGTTTTCTTATTTTCGAAATATTCTTGGTTTAATTGATTTATCTTAGAAATTATTAGTAATATTGCTTCACTAACAGAATTATACGAAGAAAATAAGAACACAACAAATTAAAAATAACACTTCATTAAGAATACCAACGTTCCCATTTTACAGAAGATATCATGGCATCAACTGAATCTAGCCACGCCCTAACCCAATCATTTAACTCATAAATTCGAACTCTAGCAAATGCCCTAGATTTCGAAATCTTATCAACAACATGCCACTCCTTCCATAGCATCGCCTCCAAAAGACATTTGTCTTCAACCAAATCCCTAACATGTCTAACTTCAAAACGTTCAAGGTACTTCAGTGCTCTTGCCTCCTGAGCACGAGTAGGAATAGCACCACTGTCACTCACCCTCTTCAACTCATGAATCTTTTCCCAAGTTGAAATCACTTTCTGAAAGACATATATCTCCATCTTTCTCTTGATATTTGTTAAACGAAAGGTTGACTGTTCAGTAACATGAACATGAGTGCTGCTGCATGCATCAGAATCAGACATATTGAAATATTTTTGAACTGATATTGCATCATATTTTTATCACTATCATCTTATTTATAGGAAAATGACGTTGGAAAAGCTGAAGAGTCTCACGACATTTAATGTGTCTTTCACATTTACCAAGGACTTTAAGTTGTCAGTTGTTAATAGTCAACTGACACCAGTTTGAATTCTGTTAATAATTGATTAAATAGTCCCAGTTCATGATCAACAAATGACAGTTAGTTTCTCATCAATTTATGTCACAACTGATGAAATATATCACTTACAGAAAAACAGAGTTAAAATCAGATAAATATTTCATTACTTATAAATGTTTGTCTGGATTACATCATCATACATATTCTCCACAACAATTATCCAAAATTTCAGCCAAACAGATAAAGAAGAAGGAGCAGTCATGAGAAAGCTGTGAGAATGAGCTATGCGCCTCAGGATCTTCAATTCCTTGCGGAGCATCCGCTGATACATGTGACCATCCTTGAAGACGTCCACCCACACAGCAATATTCAAGTGTTCTCGCACTTGATTCAGTTCTGCCACCAATTCAAGAGTGGTGGCCTCCCCAGAATTGTACAAGAGCTCAAGCTCCTGCAATCGCTCCCAGTAATGCAGACTTTCGTAGAAGACTTCATCTTCTATCTCAGCCTTCCTGGCCTCTACAGAAAAGGGAGAAAGACTTGAGTCACCAGTATCAGACATTTTTGAATATTGTGGATGATATGTCTAAAACTAATTAAGTTATTTCTATTTATAGGAGAATATCAAGAAAGCTGAAGAGCCGCGATAATTTATCATATAACTCTTAAAGCTTTAAAATTATTTTTACATCGTCATTTTAAATGTTTTATGCACCAATTTAGGGGGAATATTAATTTTAAAAGGTTAACTGAGAAGACAGTTGTTTGTAACCTCTCAACTGAAATGAACCAGTTTCCCAACTGATCGTTCAGTTGGATTGTTTACAAATCTTCTCACATACGTTAACTAATTAAAATTTATTATATTCTAAATCAATTGACGTGACTGCAGATTGACGACGTGACTTACTTTAAAACCGCTAACGTTTATACACACGATTACAGCACACGTACACTTATTTTTTATTCAAAATTTTCATGGACTGACACGTGTCCAGAATTTGAACAATCACGCTCAAATGTACTATACCCGCTTCAATTCAGTTCTTCTCCTTCACGCATACGATCAGTTCTAAGAGCATACTAATTTCCAAAGCTTATTTTCTACAAATTTCATATCATCTTACCTTCCGAAATGGCTAATCAGATCCCTGCTCACGTGATGAATGCCATGGCAATCGATTTTGACTCAATTTAATCAATTCAAGAAGCTGATATCAAAAATGTCTTTCTGAAGATTGAATCTGCTGGGCTCAGAATGTTCTTGGGACAATCTTCACAAGAAATATACTCGAAGGAAGTGAATGAATTCTATCTGAAAGGGTATGTTACTGTTGAAGGAAACATCGCTGTCACTATCAATGATCAGTTGCTGATCTTATTTGAAGAAAACTTTGGAGAAATGTTTTCCTTGCCGACTGATGGATATGTCAGTTTCTCTGAAGTGAAAACATTCGATATTGAGCAAATGCAATCCTCATTATCTGCTGATGGGCGGAAAATCAAAGTCTCCGACCCAAAGAAAGAACTGAAACCAGAAATTCAGCTGTTGGCTGATATTGTAGCAAAGGGAAATTTAGCTAAAGCTGGCTCATATGCAGCTCTCACTCTTGAGAAATTCTAGGTGATGACAATCATCATGGGTGAGAAGAAAGCCAACTGGAGGTACATTATTTTCAGCATTCTAAAGAACATGCTTCAATCAACAAAACAGTCCAGGGGGTTTGCTATTCCAATCAGTTATATTCTGAAACTTAAAGGACTGGTAGCTAATAATGCCGAAAAATTCTCAAAATTTAAGATATTCACTGCCAAGAATATATTGCCACCAAAAACCAAGATGGATCTCTCGCCTAAGCAATTCGTAAAAGTCAAGAAGGAGATTGGGATGCAGCAAGCTGCTCCTAAATCAGTCAAGAAAGCCAAGACGCTGGCCCAACTGAAGGCTGCAAAGAGAAAACTGATTCTCAGTGAATCAGATTCTGAGAAAACTCCATCTCCGAAACTTATCAAGAAACCAAGGACACAAAGAACCAAACCAATACCAGCAGTGGAACCAACCATTACTGAGAAACTGTCTCAGTCAGATGCTGAAAAGCATATTCAGGCTATTCCATTGCAGGTCATCCCTCCTGATGATACAGTTCCAACTAAAAAGATACCTACTAGAGTAAAAGCTCCCTTCACTCGTGTAAATCAACCCACTATTTTACCTCAGGCTACACCGAAAGGCGTCACATTGAAGGAACCAGCGGAGTTCACAAAATCTGGCTTACAAATTCCTCACATTCTAACCACGGAGAAGGGAAAAGGCAAGCTTGAGGAGGAGCCAAGGCCATCTCACACCATTCAAACTCACATCGATCTAGTTTGGGAAGAGGTAAATACATTTGCCACATCAAAAATCACAGCTTTTGACCGTTGGAAAAGCTTCAGGACCGAAATTTTTGCCAAGAAACTGAAGCACAAATCCCAACTAAAGACGTTTATTAAACTAGAAAAGATAGTTTTGAGGGTAGTTAAAGCTGCTACAATTATTCAAGCACTGGAAAGGAGACAATCTTTCTTTGATCAAATACGGGCTAATCAACTGACTAAGATGGTTAGAAAGTTGAAAGAAAACTACAACCCCACAGGGCCAACTGCATATCAAGATAGAGCTGTGTTCACTCAACTGGATGCAGATCTTAGTGGCCTACAGAGGGAAATAAGGTTTTGGGAACAAGATCAAGAACTTGTTCTTCCAGAAAAATCTTCAGGAACAGAGGAATACAAATCTCTATCACCTCAGCAGAATGAATCTTCTGAAGAACTCATTGCTGAAAAATCAGCCCAGGAGGTTCCACAAACATCAGCCGGGAATCAACATCTGTACTCCGAGACCGAACTGACCTTCGCCAGTATTGATGAAATCATTCAGTCAGTTGCTCAGGAATTTCAAACTGAAGCACATAATCTTGAATCAGTTGATCCTCTGACTGAACAAACAGAACAAGAAGTTCTGGTTACATCTGAAGAGCCAGTTCAAACTTTTATTGCTGAAAAACATTTTCAATCTCCAGTTGCTGAAGAACATGTTCAATTCTCTGATAATGCAGAACAAGCTCAATTTTTTGTTGCTCCAGAAACAGTTCAGCAAGTAACATCTGAAACTGAAGAGCAAACTGAAGTGCTCACTCAGAACCAAGAGGAAACACTCACTAAATCCGTGGAAGAGCAGTTGCCTAATGTTGGAAATCTTCAAACTGAAGAACCACCCCAAGTTTCAGCTGTTGATCAAACAGAAGAACAAGCCAATTATTCTCCAATAGCAGTTACCACAGATAACCCTGTTATTCTAGAACAAAGTGTTTCTGATGCTCAGAAGCAACCTTCTTCATCTCAAGATCAAGAAGAGACAGTTGATCGCACTATGATAATTTTCACTCCACCAGAACAAGTGCCACATCAGGAAGATATAGGAGTCATGTCTCCTGAAATCTCAAATTCAGAAGCATTGTTCGAAGAAATCAACACCATGAAGACAAATATGAATCAAATAATGGATGCCATCAAATCCATTCAGTCAACCCGATACTATCATTCTGTAAAGCTGAATGGATCCGAAGATTTTGTTTTTGCAAAGCTGAAGAATATTCAAGAAGTTGTAACTGAACTCTCAGTTGCCATAGAACACAAGCCGAACAAAGCCACAACTGCTGCTCTTTTCGTTGCTCAAGATGTAATCAACCAACGAGTTGAAAGACTAGAAACATATGTTGCAAACAAAATAGACTCACTGCAAACCTCAATTCTTACTGCCATCTCCAGTATTTCAGCCGATGTCGGCATCTTATCTACTGAAGTTCGACAATTATCTCTCCACATGGCTCAGTTTGACAAAAAGGGGGAAGTTTAGTATGACTCAGAAAAAGCATTGAAGAGCAGTTAGCAGCAGAAAAAGCATTGAAGAGCAATTAGCAGTTTATTTTGAGAACAGTTTTTGTTAAGAAGCAGTCTATAAAAGTTCAATCCTTCAGTTAATATATGCTTAGTTTTGTCAAACACCAAAAATGGGGAAATTGTTGGAAACCGAATTTCGGAGTTTGACAAACTGAAAAAACTAACTGAATTATGAGACAACTGAATATTTAACAACTGAAACCAGCTGAACAAATGAAGAAAACTGATCAGTTGGAAACCGATTAGTTAATATACTCAGCCGCATAAGTTTCAGTCAAAACATATCTCAACTGAATGCTTCTCGGGAAAGAACATTCAACCGACAAAAGGACATAGTAAACAGCAAATGAATATGGAAAGCCGCACCTCAATCATTACAGCATAGAAACAACGTATTTCGGCTACTGCAATTAAGACGCCGTATGACAATCAATGAAGAGAACATTGCCCAACAAATGATGAAGTGGCATTCAACGGATACTAGAATTCAAATGCATATCAAAGCTACCGTTGAAAGAGAAGTATAAATATGACTGAAGAACAGCATAAGATAATGAGACGATCATTCAATCTTAAGCTTGCTGTTACTCTGTCAAAATCTAAGCTCACTTTCATTTGAATTACTCGTAGCAATCAAGGCTACAATCTGAGCTTATTAGCACTCTCTAAAAGCTGTTAGATTCAACTGTGCTAATATCAGTTACGTATTGAGAATATTGTGTAGAACTAAGAGTTTCAGTTTTGGCAGTTGTAAGTCCAAACTGAAGTGGGTCTGTACAAGTGTTGTACTTGATCAAAGTCTTTTAGTGAATATCCTATCCTTGTGATAGAAGGGGTGACGTAGGAGTAATTAAATTCTCCGAACATCCAGAAACAACTCTTGCATATTTCTTTCAGTTTTGTATTCTATCTTTCAGTCAGTTACTTTCCGCAACTACTCTAGTTTAACTGATTGTTATTGACCAACAAGATTCCGAGATTCAGTTTGTCACTAAACTGAACTCAAATATTGTTAAAGAACAATTTTAAGTTTAAGTGTTTATTCAACCCCCCCTTCTAAACACTCTTGTTACGACAATCGATCCTATCACTGTCATATGCTAATTGATACGGGAATTCTACGGTAGGAATGACTGAAGTTGGAAAGACCAAGTTGTTCAACTGGCCAACGGTTGAAAAATATATCAAGAAGAATCGACCAACTAATGAGAAAATAGTCTCTATTAAAACATAGACTGGGGTTGAATTTGTGAAGCAAAAGAATACTGATTCAACTCCCAAAAGAACCAAGAGGAAGCTTGTTCTGAAATCCATCTCTAATGATGAATCAAGGGACGATGTTCCTGTTTCCCAAGTTTTCAAGAAGAAACGGTCTGAAAAACCCAAAATAACTAAGATCAAGATGATTAAACATCTTTCTGCACCACTGGTTCCTCTCCCAATCCCTGCAATCCTTGCAACAAAGCTCAAAGGAACTCAGATTGCTGAATCGGATATCGAATCATCTTTCTCCGAAGTTCCTATCCTCCACCCAACAGACAAAGGAAGAAATTCTGATTGAAGAGCCACCAAAAACCAACTCAATTCATACCGTCATTGTTGTAACTAGCGAACGAGTCAATGAGATCATTCAGAAGAAAATGGAGATGTTTGATCAATGGATTCAATTTCGAACGGTCACAACATTTGACTCATTGATTCAAACTGGTAAGATTCAAACGTTCAAAGCCCAATCCATCACTCAAGATCAACCATCTTCATCATCTGGTGAGCTTACTAAATCTACATCAACTGAGGTACCGGTTGAAACCGTTTTCATAAGTAATGAGGACAACACCCTCCCACCAACTGAAATACTCATGCCAGAGGATACTCCCATTACTGAACAACTCTGCCACCAGGGTGTTCCAGACCTCCTGCCTGCTTCTCACACTATCTCTGAAATTGATGAATCTGCCCAATCGACTCATATCGGCATTTCTGAAGCTCAACCTCTTTCTGTTGAAGAGACCGTGCAATTTTTATCTGACTTTGATAAAACTGCAACCTACAAAGAGAAATCCTCTTCTCCAAAATCTCCTTGTGCTGTTGATCCTAATCAAGGCACTCTCCAATACTCATTGATATAATCTCCCAAAGATCTACAGAAAGACGAGGTGACCATTGTATCTATGCCTACAGATTTTCCTACATCTGATGCTCCAGACGCATAGGAAGGCACGGGCAATGTACCCTTTGCCTCAACTGATGATATTGACAAAATTATTGAGGATATAACTGTTGAACTCCATGAACCTCAGCCATCAAAATCTGCTGGTAAAGCATCTTCTTCTCAACAGGTCTCTTTCAACACCAGATTACTTTCTGATCAAGTTGTATCTGAAGAAGAAGAATTCGTGGAAGAAAATTGCCAGAAAGAGATTTGACTAGACTTGTCACCATAGATCAATCCAATTCTTGCTTTTAACCGCAAGCATTTTGATCTAAAAAAGTCTTTTCAATCAATGAAGTCTGATCTCTGCAAGGACTTTTCTACCATGAATACAAGTGTTTTCCTCCGGCAAGACAAGCATAATTCTTCACATCTCAACATGTGCTTTGAGCTCTCAGGACAAATCACTCGTCTTCAAGCACATGTTGACCAACACATGGATGCCCAAGGAGCACAACTTGCAGAAATTATAGAATTTCTTGTTCATGATGATATCAAAAAGGGAGAAAGAGAGCGACAAAGGGTAATTCAACAAACAGAAATATCATTTATGAAAGAGATGGAAGAAAGGGCCAAAGCTGAACAAGCTAAACAGATCCCAGATCAAAAGACACGTTAATATATTGTACTTGTTTAGTTGTTTATTTTGCTTTAAATATTGTAATTTCATTCACTCAATAAAATACAATATTTTCTTAACATGTGCCTTATTTAAGCTTGCTGCAATTATATGTAAATTGTTGTATAGCCTTGTAGCTGGGTTTTGTCATCACCAAAAAAGGAGAAATTGTTAAGGAATTATTATTACCCAAGAATTTTGGCAATCGACAAAATCAAGACAGCACTTCACTGTTTCAGGAAACAGCTGCATATTTTGTGTAACACAAATCAGCTCTACCGCCTAGCTCAGCATCCGAACAGCTTATAAACCGGCTAGAGCAAAAAGAGTCTAACCACTTAAACAATGGACAGCTGGTTTCGCAACCGGTTAAAAGTAAAGAAGCCTGACCGCTTGAATTACAGACCGCTTATAATTCAATCGTTTGAAATAAAAGAAGCTCGAACTTTGAAGGACTTCTCAAACCGGCTGATTCGAAGATCTCATTAAGAGAGCTATTTATTACTCACTTAATGAAGCACATTATCTGATCGGTTAAGGACATTTAATGGTTTGCACTGCTTCAAAGTAAGCTAGTTTTTACATCAATACCAAGAATGATATGCATTTATAACTAACCCCAGAAAATAAAGATCATTTATATGTTACAAATGTCTGAGGATAAAAACAGTTGCCATAAACGGTAACTTTGAAGTAACTCTTCAAAAAACGGGATTCAAGGTCATCTGTTATTGGAAAAAACACAACAAAACACGTGTTTTTTTTTTTTATTGGAAACTATACCGAAAGTGGTCATGTACATCTTATTTATGTTTTCTTATAAGTCGATATATTGATTCGAAATGATTAAATATTATTAAACATTTATGTTAAAAAAAAAAAGTATTATTAAACATTTAAATATCTCCAGTTCGTTTCCGTGTTCCTAGAGAATCAGAGATGACGGGTGAGAAAGAGCAGGGAATATCAACGGTGAAATCAATTCTGGTGTACCCGATTAAATCTTGCCGAGGAATTTCTCTTCCTCAAGCGCCCATCACTTCCACTGGTATTATGCACCTTCCCTTTGAATTCTTGAAAGATAACTGGATTTATTTGTCTGCTTGCTGCATCTGAAGGATTCAAGTGGGACCGACAATGGCTGATCATCAATTCCAAAGGCAGAGCATATACGCAGAGAGTTGAGCCGAAGCTTGCTTTAGTCCAAGTCTTTCTGCCGGATGAGGCGTTTTCTGAGGATTGGCAACCAAATAGCAACTCATATTTAGGTATGCGCTTGCTTTGGTTTTCTTGGTTTTTTGTTGTCGAAACAGGAAAAAAATGTTTCCAGAATTTGATATTCAAATGCAATAACTTGAGGAAATATATGGTTTATGTCAATATTGATTTGTTTGATGTTTCAATTTGATGCCCTTCTTCTCTCCAGTTTCTTATTTTCAGTATTTGACCTTTGACTTCCGGTTCCTTGTTTTAATTAAGTTCAATAATTCACTTGAATAAATTTGTAATCATCTAATTTATTCCTTGACGTGGTGGGAAGTTGTAGTTCAGAACAACATTTTCATCTACCAAATACGATCCCTAAAAATGAGTTGAGTCACTACAACAAAAATGGCTTTCCGCAGCGCGCATATGAGCTTTCCGCAGCGCGCATTGCACGCTACAAAGTTACAAGCTGTTAAAAGTTCAAGATTATCCGCGGCGTGCATTGTACGCTGTTAATACTATTATTAACGGCGTGCATATGGAAGCTGTTAATACAACTTTCCGCAGCGTGCATGCGTACGCCGTTACTAGTCATAAAAAAACAAAATATTAGCGACGGTTTTGGATAAAACCGTCTCCTATCAGCGACGGTTTATAAATTAAACACCGTCGCTAAAATAGCGACGGAATAAAAAAAAAGACGGTTAAAACTTCGCGACGGTTATAAAAGCCGTCGCTAAATTTTGTGTAAATATAAAAAAAAATTACTTTATAATTTAATAAATTTTAACAAAAATTAAAAAATTAACCAAAAATGGAAACAAAAACAGGTATCTAAATCGAAACTAAAATCATATAAGTATAGAAAAATTTTAAGTGTTGTTAAATAATGTGGAGGAAATGAAGCGGAGATCGGTTTAAATAGATAATTTGCGTTTTGTTGCGACGGTTATTTATTAAACCGTCGCCGATTTCTTTCTATTAGCGACGGTTATCAGTTAACCGTCGCCGATCTACATCGGCGACGGTCGTAGATAACCCGTCGCTAAATGTGTCCTTCAATCGTGTAAGTCGGCGACGGTTATAGATCAACCGTCGCTAATTGTGACCTTAAATCGAAATTCGGACTCATTTTCGGCAGCGTGCTAATAATATGCATGCCGTGAATAATACTATTAACGGCGTGCGATTAATGTACGCCGTTAATATCTGAACACGAATTTTTTTTAAAAAAATGATTTATTTTTAACAGCACACATAAACTTGCACGGCGTTAATAATTCTATTAACGGCGTTCGTTTATTGTGAGCTGTCGTTTATATAATTTATTAATAGCGCACAAAATTGCAAGCTGCAAATATTACTATCCGCAGCGTGCGTTTAATGCACGCTGTCCATAGTAATATCCGCAGCGTGCTTTTAATGCACGCTGTTAATAGTATCAAGTTACTATCCGCAGCTTGCTTTATATGCACGCCGTCGATAGTACTATCCGCAGCGTGCTTTTAAAGTACGCCGTTAATAGTATCAAGTGTAACACTATTAACGGCGCACAGGTCGGTGCACGTCGTGAAAAGTCGTATTCGCAGCGTGCTTTTAATGCACGCTGTTGATGACGTGCTGCGGAAAGTCATTTTTCTTGTAGTGAGTGGGTCTCCATTATGCCAAATGGAAAAGGGAAATTGATGTGAGATCAAAAAGGTGCAAGTCATTGAAAAACTTTTGTACACTCCTGAATGGATAATCAAGCATAAGTTAACACTTAACACTATGGTATTCATTCTTCTTCAGAGGTCAAAGCTCCCGGTATGGATGTGCTGAAGGTTCCATTGGCTAAACCATTGAAAACAGCGGATAATGCCACCGTGTGGGAATGGTGTGGTTCCGCGTTAGATGAAGGAGCCAGTGCCGCAGAATGGTTCTCCACTTACCTTGGGAAATCTAGCAGACTAGTGCGCTTTAATTCTGGTAAAGCAATGAAACTTGCACCCGCACCAAATTTAGTATGATTTATGCGTAACTTGGTCAATCTGAAATGAATAGTTTTTTATAGGAAGATTCTTTTTGCTTCTTTCAACATATGCAATTGAACATTATATGTGGTTCGTGGTAAATTAGAATTGAAGGATAGAACTATAGTTTTGTGTCAAAATTTATATCTGGAGAAAATATGACTAATATCTTGATTTACTTTTGTTTTCTTCCTGCAGATTCAGAGGTTAGGCCAGTGGATCCAAATTATGCCCATGGACACAAGGTTATGTTTGCTGATGGATATCCATTCCTTTTGATATCACAGGTGAATAGCGGGTGAGTTCAACACAACATTTTTCGTGGCATACACTCTTATGTATCGTATGTACATCAACGCAGGGATCATTGAATGCATTAAATGCTCTTCTCCAGGAACCTGTGCCGATTAACCGTTTCCGACCCAAGTATGCACCTGTGCATTTCTCTTTGAAGCATCTAAAAGTATGGATTAAATTGTGCATACATTCATAATGGAGCGATGGCTACTTGCTTTGAACATAGTAATATTCATTGGGCCTAATTATTAGGTTATTGTAAGCAATGTAGTGTTGACTTACATGTTCAACAAAGTCTAATTTATTCTTCTTAAATAACCATGACTTGGGTACACTTTTCTCTGAGCATATTTCTCCGTATTGATTTTGTCACACCCTAGGCCCACGGAAGCACGACCACAATAGACTCTTGGAGCAATTATTTCGTATTTGTCATCGTTTTATAAATTAATTAACTTAAGTTGTTATAGGATTTCATTGTATCTTATTATAAACTCAAATAATCATCCATTTTCTTCTATGTGGGATGGAGTATCACGATCACCCCTACTTCAGGACATGACATCATTGTCGTGGCCTGATTTATCTATCGATCAACACCATGAATATAGAGGTGGCTCCCGTGTATGTATCACTTTGTCTCGGAGGTTCAAGATGTGACTTCTACATACGTAGCATTTTGCCCTGCACAACACTTATTTCCCTAAGTTCATTAGGTGACCGTTTCTGATTCCATACTGTCACGCCTCATGCATAGGCTCACCCAAGCGCGACCATACAATGGACTCCTGTGACAACTACTTTGTATTCGTCCTCGTTTTACGAAAGTGGTTGACCCAAGTTGTTGTAGGAGTCAATTGTATCTCATTATCAACTTATTTAAACATCTTATTCTGGTTCATATGGAATGGGGTATCACATGCACAACACATATTTTGTGTAGTGAAAGTTTCAAATTATGCTTTTGTTTGCAGCATTCTTGTGGATGGATGTTTTTCATTTTCCGAGGATTTGTGGACAGAGATACAGATAAATAAGTTGACATTCCAAGGTGTTAAACTTTGTTCACGTTGTAAGGTAAGTGAACATTCCTTGAGCTCTTTCTCCAGTGATTCCTAGAATCTTGATGATCATGAGTGGATTCAGCAAATTTAACGTGGGGTAAAAATGGGACTGTTGGGATGCAACCAAAGTCCCACATTGGAAGATCTAGAGAAAGATCATGGGTTTATAAGATGGAATGATATCTCCATTGGTATGAGGCTTTTTGGGTGGTTCCAAAAGCAAAACCATGAGGGTTAAAACCCAAAGTGGACAATATCATACCAGTGTGGAGATATCCGGATTCCATTGGTCCTAACAAGTGGTATCAGAGCCATGGTCTAGATCGAGCCATGTGGGTGGAATCCTTGATACCTAAACGAAGGAGGTGAGAGCTCCCGGTAAAAATCCTTGATTAAACTCTCGAGGTGGTTGATGCTCCCGGTATTCATGTAAGGCGTGCGTTACAACGCAGTGAAGTGGAGTAACCTCGATTGGAGGGCGAATAAGGCTTGAGGGGAGGCTCGGACTATGAGAATAATAGTGGAACTTCGTTTGAGGGGAGGATTGTTGGGATGCAATCAAAGTCCCACATTGGAAGATCTAGAGAAAGATCATGGGTTTATAAGATGGAATGATATCTTCATTGGTATGAGGCCTTTTGGGTGGTTCCAAAAGCAAAACCATGAGGGTTAAAACCCAAAGTGGACAATATCATACCAGTGTGGAGATATCTGGATTTCATTGGTCCTAACAGGGACAAGGGGCGATTATCTATGGTGAGCAAAAATATTATTATTTTTTTCAAAAATTATCTGTAAAAGTTCATAGAACTTTGGATTGAGTGAAGGGCAGTCGCCTCCCCTTATGCTCTACCCCTGGCAAATCACTCTGTCAAAATGCAACCTAAAGTATACCTTACGTCCCTGCATTGGTTCCTGCATTCAATATCCCTTCTTACCTGATCGGAGATCATCGTTCAGGTACCCACAATAAATCAAGAAACTGCATTACCCGGGCCTGAGGTTGGCGAGACTCTATCGAAATTCCGTTCAGACGAAATGTTACGGCCAAACAAGAAACAACAAAAAGGAAGGGTGATTAAATCTGTCGAAGAAAAAGATTCTTCTTTTATCCGTACATAGAAACAAAGTTTTTTGAGTACATTCACTTGCACACACATGAAACACGATCGTTATTGGAATGTTATTCGTGTTGGATTGGTTCAGGTATATTTTGGGCAGAACATGGTGTGTAGGGAGTCCCTTGTCCTAGGAGTAGAGAAGAATACGAGCAATACCATGATTATCAAAGTGGGAGATCCTGTATCCGTCCTGAAAATGGTATCTTCTCCTGACATAGCTCCTGCTTAATTTGATTACCTTTTCTTTTCTGTAACATCAGTAATATTAGAACATCAAAACTCATGTGCTATTCATCCATCTTAACATTTGAGAAGCTCTTCTTGGTAATGGCATATCACAACATCGATATGATTAACATGTTAAACAAAACAATGTCAACATCGTACCTATCACTTGTCTAAAACTCTACCTCAGTGTAAATTTTAGATGACTCGTTCTAATTTTTTATGGTAAGATTTTGATATGTTGTTCTACCACTTGAAAGGTCTTGATTTTAGTCATTTTTCTGTGTATGTTTTTCATTTTTAATAGTAGAAAGCCTCACAGTTTTTATTTCTTTTTCGGTTCCGGCCATACCCAGACGTCAGCCGATAATACATGAATCATTGATACAACATACCCTACGAAGGAAGCAAGTATAGGGGTACAAATTATACATACAACATAATATATGCAATTTAGTTTTCGAAAAAAGCTCGTCGGTCTGTATCCTCAAAAAGTTTCACATTATTAATGGTCAAGATGAAATAAACTGTGGGAGAAAATGTCAAAGCTCGAGCCAAGTTTTTGTAGTAGCACCTCTTGGCACATGTTGCGTGCATGTGTGTAAAAAAAATGTTTTGTGTTGAATATTTTAATGTCATGAGAAACATTATAGTAAATTTAAAAAATTTGAAAATCAGATTAAATATGGTAATTATACGTGACATACAAAGTTTAAAAAAATAGTTGTTATAATATTTTTTTACTAAATAAAATTAAAGAATTTTGTAATTTGAGAGGGTCCATTTTCGTCATAATGATGGAATTAAACCAAAATAAATCTCTATAAGAACTAATTTTTTAGATTTCACACATAGGAGATTTTTAGTATGTTGAGTGTTTTAATAGAGTTGTCAAAATGGATCAGCGAGACAAATTATTCTGCATTCCGACACAATCCACCATTTGGCACTGTCACAACTCACCTATTTGGCAGGGCAGAGGGTTCCAATCCTATGAGCTTAAGTATATAATATTTATTAATTTTACATCAATCGAATCATTGAATTTAAATTACAATATTATCCTTATTAAATAATATTATTAACATTTTCGTAATTATTAAAAGGACAAAATGATAATTTACCATCGTATATCAAATTTAATTATTATTATTATTACATTAGATTATCTACATATTATTATTCTATATTTAACTTCAAACGGCACTTAAGTTTTTATTCACACTCTAGAAATAATAATACTTCACCTGAATTTTTTAGTTTATTTCTAGAAGTTTATTTCTAGATAAGATCATCCTTACAAAAAGGTTTTTATTATAAAATTTGTATTTACAATTCGAATTTCACTTAACATAAATTCATCAAAACAATCAAAATAAATTCGAAATTAATAATTTCAAATATCTCGATCCAGCACAATCTCATAATGAATTTACTAAGTATAAATTTATGATGAAATAATGATGAAATATTTTTGTAATCTTGTATGTGTATTTTTTTATTTATAAAAAAAAATTAGTTTAGCATCTATTGCTGTATTTTGACAATAAATTATCAATCTGTTTAATTAAAAACCATATAAATAAAATTAAAACACAAATGATTGTAATGTTCGGTATCACTCATGAAGTAAATAATTCAAAAAAACATTTTGATATTTTAAGTAATTTCATGCCCAAATTACGTACTAAAAAAAATACAATATTTAATTAGATTATCAAATTTTTCTAAAAATAAAATTGGTTGAGTGTTAAAAGTTATCACTACAATAAGATAAAGTTAAAAGCAATCAATTGAAGGGTACTATTAATTTATTGATTCCAACTGACAAATTAACAAATTGCAATTCAGACCAAGATTCTAAAAAAGGTGAATCACGTTGGACCGAAACGCTTCAAACTTTTAAAGTTTAAGAGGGATTGATACAAGTTTAAATATGTTTTAAATTTATAGTTATTAATGGAGTAAATAATTCATAGATATAATAAAATGAAATGTAATTCATTGAATTTGTCCTATTCTAATTCAATTTATTCTATCATTTATTTATTCTATTATGTCATCAATACCTGCTCAATTTAATAGGGCTACTTTAAGAGTGAGTCTCATGTGAAACCGTCTCACGGATCATAATCTGTGAGACGGCTCAACCTTACCCATATTCACAATAAAAAGTAATATTTTTAGCATAAAAAGTAATATATTTAGCATAAAAAGTAATACTTTTTCATGGGTGACCCAAATAAGAGATCCGTCTCACAAATACGACTCGTGAAACCGTCTCACGCAAGTTTTTACCCTACTTTAAAACATTAGCATCAATATCTGTTATAGGTTATAAAGTATTAATATTTACCGAATATTCATCATCGCTACACTTAACCATTCAATATTATACATTACTACCATTGTAAAATTTCTAATTCATGTTTCTATTCTTTTCGTTCATCATTCTTGCTTTTAAAAAAAGTCTTACTTAATCGGTTATTAAGCATCATTGTACATTGCTAGCATCACTTATGTATAGCATCACTTATTTATAAAATCACTAATTTGTCTTCCCTTTTATTCTTATTCATCAATTTTATTTTTAAAAAAGACGCACTTAAGCATATTTAATGACACTTAAGGTTGTTGGAAAATTTTGGTTATGAAGATAGGAAAAAGAAACGTTACCAAACTAAAATTTAGAGGTAAACTGAACTCGGAAACCTAACTGGTTATAAACCTAACTAATGAATAAATCAAGTGTGAAGGATACTGTTAGCTCAACTGATTCTAGGTCGACTGACTAAGCTCCACCGATAGTCTATCAATCAGTCTAAGTAGTGATTAAGGATAAGAGTCAATTGATAAATCATTGCATATTTGTTGATCAATGATTAAGGTTTAGAGTTACAGTAAGAGTTCTGCATATATCAGAAAAGACGATGACCTGGAAACAAGGACATCCTTATTCATGAATAGACATTGCTTAAGTCCTGCTGAAGTAGGTTATTTCAAATTGCTTCTAATTACCAAAGTCTTTTAGTGCAAACATTCTGCGAAGAAGAAGGGGTAACGTAAGAGTTTTGAAATCTCCAAACATCTAGAAACAATATCGTATTCAGATTACCTTTTTCTTTTATTTTTCTCAATTGTCTTCACTCATTTCTATTGAGTCATTTGTTCAACCAATTTTAGTAATCTACTTCTGTACATGTCAAATGATTGACTTGCTGAAAACTCTACTGACAAGCACTAAGTTTTAGTGTTGCTAACTCAACCGAAATATATTTTTGGCTAAATTTATTCAACTTAGTCTAAATTTTTGCTTCGATCCTAACAAGTTGTGGGGCCCTTAGCTCCTAATCGTTATTACAATGCAATCTGATTAGGGTTAAGTAATTACAGCGGAAAACGAGTTTAAAAATTCTTTACGATGAGCCCAAATAATTTTATTTAAATACTAAAAATAGTATTTAATCTCAACTCATAAAACACGTCCACACGTAATCACAACCAATCACATACAAACATCTCATATCCTCGGGACATGCCCCGGTATATAGATACATATACATATATACTGGGAACAAGACATAAACATAAACCTCAGCCCAAGCTGTTGCTCCCACCAGAAGTACCCTCTCCGGTCTCCTGATATCCTGGAGTACCTGCCATTGTCCACACACAAAGACAACAACAGCCCCCCTTGGGGGTGAGCAAAGCTTCGTATGGAACAACCAATCATATATACCACATATATCTAAACAATGATATATGGTATGCAATGCATGTATGTCGTGGAGGTATCAGGTCAAATGCCCATCCACTGAGCACATGTCAGAATCAATCGAATCGCTATCAAATCAAATCAATGCTCGAGCTGGCACACCTGCCGATATGGGAATACACGTATGATAGCGTCGACGAAGCGCCATCAATCCCACATCTCATATCCAATCATATGGGGCCACAATAGTCTATGCTTTACGGGTCATATAATACCGGCATAGCGATTGTGTTCACAAACCCCGGAATCCAATCAAATCATATCAGGGTATCCAAGGATCATAGCTCAACGTGTATGTCATGTATCGATGTATGCATAAAATGATGTGTGTTAACAAAACATTTATTTTATACATCGATATCTCAAATCTCAATGTCATGTATGCCACATCAAATCATCAAATAGGCACATAGACACGTATTCCAATCCAATCAAACCGACATATATCATATAATACAGATACCTGTCGTATGTTACCCGGTCGCAACATACCTCAATTCTTCGTTCCAGTCGATGTAGCTTGAAGATATCAGTATAATACTTTATCTACATCAATAACATACTACAAAATCATTAATATGAGTTTCAAATATCACTAAAATGCGCAGATTTTGAAAGCCGATCAATAATCACCCAAATAGCATCACAGCCCTTGGGCGAACGAGGTAAATGAGTCACAAAATCCATAACAATATGCTCCCAATTCCATTTCTGGATTTCAAGACTATGGAGCAATCCTCCAGGTTTCATTCTCTCGGCTTTCACTTGCTGGCAGACCAAGCATTTAGAAATAAACTCAGCAATGTCCTTCTTCATACGTTTCCACCAGAATTGAGGTCTCAATGTCAAGTAAATCTTCCGACCTCCGGGGTGAATACTGTATTTGCTACAATGTGCTTCTCGAAGAAGGGCAGATTTCAAATCAGCATTATCAGGGACTACCAGCCGACCATTAAGTCGTAAAGAACCATCAGAAAAAAATCTGAAATCCAGACTGATGTCCTGCAGATACGAGTTCTTTCGACTTCTGAATATGAGCATCACTTCGTTAAGCCTTTCGTATTTTAGTTATCAAATTCAGCTCAATTTGCAATGGTGAGACAGTGACAGAATTCCAATTCGAGTGAAAAGTCCAACAAGAAGTACATATATCCTCGTGTACTTTGGCGACATTGACAGAAGCTAAAACAGAATCATAAACTTTCCGGCTCAAGGCATCCGCAGTAACGTTCACCGATCCAGGGTAATACTGAATCTCACAATCAAAATCCTTCAGGAGATCCATCCACATGTGTTGCCTCATATTCAAATCAGATTGAGAAAAGAGATATTTCAGACTCTTATGATCCGAATAGATAACAAACTTTTCTCCGTACAAGTAATGGCGCCAAATCTTCAAAGCAAACACAATGGCAGCCAATTCGAGATCATGAACAGGATAACGTGTTTCATGAGATTTCAATTGACGAGACGCATAAGCAACCACTTTGCCATGTTGCATCAGAACACAGCCCAAACCTTTACCAGACGCATCTGTACACACCACAAATCCTCCGGTACCTGAGGAAATAGTAAGCACAGGTGCTGTGGTTAATCTCGTCTTCAATTCAAGAAAACTAGCTTCACATTCATCTGACCAAATGAATCTCTGATTCTTCTGTGTCAGTTGAGTAATAGGTTTAGCTATCTTCGAAAATCCTTCAATAAAACTACGATAATATCCAGCTAAACCCATGAAGCTACGGATCTCAGGAACATTCGTAGGTCTCGGCCAATTCAATACAGCTTCGACATTCGCAGGATCAACAGATATGCCATGTCTCAAAATGACGTGGCCCAAAAATACCACTTTGTCCATCCAGAATTCGCATTTGGACAATTTAGCATACAAATGACTAGTACGAAGAGTTTGAAGTACCAGTCTCATATGTTCAGCATGCTCCTTTTTCGATTTCGAATACACAAGAATATCATCAATAAAGACGATAACGAATCGGTCAAGATAATCTCGAAAAACACGATTCATTAAGTCCATAAAAATATCAGGAGCATTCGTGAGACCAAAAGGCATAACCAAGAATTCATAGTGGCCATACCTCGTAAAAAGAGGTTTTGGGCACATCTTCGTCTCGAACTCGTACTTGATGATACCCAGAACGAAGATCACTCTTCGAGTAAACAGAAGTACCCTGAAGCTGATCAAATAAATCGTCAATACGAGGAAGTGGGTACTTGTTCTTCACAGTAGCCCGATTCAGTTGCCTATAGTCGATACACATTCGCATCGTACCATCTTTCTTTCGAACAAATAAAACTGGAGCTCCCCAAGGTGATACACTCGGTCGAATACATCCCTTATCGAGAAGATCCTGTAATTGTTCTTTCAATTCTTTCAATTCCAATGGTGCCATGCGATAGGGAGCTTTAGATATAGGTGCAGTCCCCGGCACAAGATCAATACTAAACTCAACTTCTCGATGAGGAGGAAAATCAAGAATCTCATCGGGAAACACATCTGGAAACTCTTTCGCAACAGGAATCTCAGACAAGGAAGACTCCTTCTTCGACATATCAATAGCGTAGATAAGATAACCCTCATCTCCGCTAGTCAACAATCGAGACATCTCCAAGGAAGATACCAATGGAATTTTGGCTTGGGAACCCTTGCCATAAAAATTCCACTTGGGTCCATCAATAGGTCGAAATCGAACCACTCCATGACAACAATCAACAGTAGCTCGATTCGTCATCAAGATATCCATGCCAACAATACAATCAAAGTCGTGCATTGGGAGGACAATCAAATTCAAAAATATCACATTATCCTCGTATATTAATACACAATTATGCACAACTTTCTCAGACATAATAATCTTTCCTGCTTCGGAGTCGCAGGGCAGGCTGCTGAGCTGACACTTAAGGTGGAGGAACATACTGAGGACCTCCTCGCCTTAATCCAGCCTCGGCTGCCTTAGCTCGTTCAACTGCCTCTGCGTAGCTGGTAGGCAATCCAGAAACAACATATGTATATAAAACAGGATGTAAACCATTTACAAACCTGTTATATTTTGCCCTCGCATTTCCAGCTACGTGAGGTGCATACTTCAGTAAAGTAGAAAATTTCGAAGCATACTCTGCAACAGACATCGTTCCCTGCTGCAGATTATTGAATTCATTCTCCTGAGCAGTATAATAAGAAGGAGGGGAATACTGCTCCAAAAACTGGGCCTTGAAGACATCCCATGTGACTTCAGTCCCGGCCTCTTTCAATCCAATCTCAGCGGCTTCCCACCAAGATTTAGCTCGGTCTTTCAACTGATAGAGAGAAAGTTTCAGTCTCCGAGCCTTGGAATACTCAACAATATTAAACAAGTGCTCGATATCCTTCAGCCAGGCCTCAGCTCTTTCAGCACTCTCAGTGCCAAAGAACTTCGGTGGTTTCAGATCCTGAAATCGAGCCATCACAACAACCATGGACAATCCTTCAAATTGCCCAACAATCCTCTCAGTACAGCTACTCGCAGTCTCATTTGTGTGATCCATCTACAAATCAAAAGATGAATATCACAATTTCATATCAATTTCATAATCTCATCACCTCATATCATCAATCTCATCAAATACTTACTCAAATCAAATCACATAAGAGCAAGTAATACAAATAAGTCAAACACATACGCACAATTCATTTGCGCCTATTTAAGTGTACACAAGACTCAATAGAGCATTCCCAGCTATGCTCTGATACCACTCTGTGTGGGGCCCTTAGCTCCTAATCGTTATTACAATGCAATCTGATTAAGGTTAAGTAATTACAGCGGAAAACGAGTTTAAAAATTCTTTACGATGAGCCCAAATCATTTTATTTAAATACTAAAAATAGTATTTAATCTCAACTCATAAAACACGTCCACACGTAATCACAACCAATCACATACAAACATCTCATATCCTCGGGACATGCCCCGGTATATAGATACATATACATATATACTGGGAACAAGACATAAACATAAACCTCAGCCCAAGCTGTTGCTCCCACCAGAAGTACCCTCTCCGGTCTCTTGATATCCTGGAGTACCTGCCATTGTCCACACACAAAGACAACAACAGCCCCCCTTGGGGGTGAGCAAAGCTTCGTATGGAACAACCAATCATATATACCACAGATATCTAAACAATGATATATGGTATGCAATGCATGTATGTCGTGGAGGTATCAGGTCAAATGCCCATCCACTGAGCACATGTCAGCATCAATCGAATCGCTATCAAATCAAATCAATGCTCGAGCTGGCACACCTGCCGATATGGGAATACACGTATGATAGCGTCGACGAAGCGCCATCAATCCCACATCTCATATCCAATCATATGGGGCCACAATAGTCTATGCTTTACGGGTCATATAATACCGGCATAGCGATTGTGTTCACAAACCCCGGAATCCAATCAAATCATATCAGGGTATCCAAGGATCATAGCTCAACGTGTATGTCATGTATCGATGTATGCATAAAATGATGTGTGTTAACAAAACATTTATTTTATACATCGATATCTCAAATCTCAATGTCATGTATGCCACATCAAATCATCAAATAGGCACATAGACACGTATTCCAATCCAATCAAACCGACATATATCATATAATACAGATACCTGTCGTATGTTACCCGGTCGCAACATACCTCAATTCTTCGTTCCAGTCGATGTAGCTTGAAGATATCAGTATAATACTTTATCTACATCAATAACATACTACAAAATCATTAATATGAGTTTCAAATATCATTTGAAACTTCAAAAATTCATATCAAATCCAATTCATATCATAATTCAATTCCGACTTCGAATACAAGTTTCTTGTCGGTTATTCTACCGCATATATAACCGACACATAATTCTTCAATCTCAATCCAACAATTAAAATTCCATAATTATAATAAATTAGGAATAATTCAAAATAACATCACTATAATCATCTCTTCTTCGTTAAAATCATACATTATTCAACAATCTTCAACTTCTGTATGATTTAACAATTTATCGCATTTATTCCAAAAATCGACGAATTTCAAATATCACCAAAACTATGAAATTTATACCTCAAATCGAAGACCTCGTGTCAACGATCCTAGATTTGAAGTCGATTCGTCGATTGGATAAACCGATAAGTCGTAAGATCGAAAAGAAAAATCCAAATCCTATATCTATTCTCTCCTCTCCCTCTCTGCTATACGTACGTTTGAATGAATTGATTTCTTCAATTCATATTTATCTTTTTCTTTTATTTTTTTTTAATTTTAAATATTATATTAATAAAATAATAAAATATAATATATTTAACATTTTAACATCGGTACATTCTTTTGGACCGGTCAAATGATCAAATTTCTCAAAACTCAAAACATGAAACTTCTATATCTTTGAGTTTTCTACGTCATATCCAAATCTCAAATCATTTGGACTTCATATGAAAAAGATATGTCACTATTTACCATTTTACCCTTAAAATTAATTCATTATTTTTCAACTTATTTACGAAAATGCCATCAAAATAAATTGAATATTTTTCAACTTATTTATCAAAATGCCATCAAAGCTATTTTAGTCTCGGGGTCTCACACAAGTGGTATTAGAGCGGTTCATTTTTGTCCCTGAACAAAATATCCTTTATGGCATCATTCAGTATGTTTCCAATGTTCTCTAAAGAATATATTTTTGATTGAAAGATCAGGATGCAGACTCATTTAGGTGCTCAAGACGATGATATGTGGTTCTTCATCACATATGGATCAATTAAAATATTGAAAGCAAATACAGTTATAGCCATCATTGAAGGTTCTCCACAAATGCTGAAAAAACCAAGAAGCGAATTGACGAATGCTGATAAAAAGAAAAAAAATATTGACAAAGTGGCTAAAGATATTATGTATAATATTCTTGACAAAAACACATTCAGTAAAATCAAAATGTCTAAAATTGCGAAATAAATATAAGAAAAATTGATTCAACAATGAGAAAGAAATGAGCATACCAAAGAAAACAGCTCTCCATGGCCATACAGAAGTTTGACAATATCAAGATGAAGCTTGAAGAATCTATGTCTGATTTTGATGGAAGACTTAGTGGAATTATGATTGAACTCGGTACATTTGGTAAAGTGTATAGCAACCGAGAAGTAATCTTGAAGGTAATGATAGGACTTCCAAAAGAATTAGATAGCAGGAATATAGCAATGCATGAATCCAAGGGTTTAAGCAAGATGAAGCTCTATGACTTGTTTACAGACTTAAAAGCTTATGAATTCAAGTTGCAAACCAGATAGGATGATCACTCTATCTTTCAGCTAACTAAGACTCTAATTGCTTTGAAACTAGTTAGAACAATTAGTTTCGATTGAAAAATCAGTCGAACAATTGCGCAACTGTAATGCCCGAGATTCTATTACTGTAATCAGATATTGATTAATTGACAGAATTGAAGTTGTAGGAGCTCGAGTGGAGAAGCTGGGCGTCGGTACAATGCAAGATCAATATTTTGTACAGAACTGTTGGCATCCGAGCGGTAGAAAAGGGCCGCCCGAGCGCCAATGCATCACAAGATTGGATTTTGGACAGAAAGTTTGGCGCCCGAGCGGTAGTTTTTGACCACCCGAGCGCCAGTGTTTAACAAGCCGAGTACTTGGACAGAAGGTTCGGCGCCCGAGCAGTAGTTTGTGACCGCTCGAGCGCCGCCTGAAATGTGTGAGAATAAGACACGTTTCTTTATCATGCAAGTTATATATATAATATGATGTTGAAGGAATCAGATATGATTCATATATGATGTTCTTGATATATTTGACATCGTATAATCGAAATCGGATAGAAGAACAGATACTGTATGAAATTTTTATGATTTTTAGAATTAATTTGATTTAGATTTGATATTAGATTTGTATTGTTATCGATTATGAGTTGGGGGAATTGATATCTGTTGATTTTTATTGCTAGGTATATTGAGATTTTGCAATTATGCCGTTGAAACAGAATTTGATTTAGTTCTGATTATATCCAGTGTGGATTTGAGCGGTGTATTGATATTATACTCCTCGATATTATCATTTCCAGATTGAATATTGACAGGCTTTGAGTTCGAGACTTTGACAGAGTCAGATTGACAGAAAGAAAGGTATAAATCAATGTTATCCGGGAGATCGAATCGAGTTAGATTGGACTTGAGTTTCCCAAAAACCACATACTTTTCTTTATTGCATTGATGTTTGCAATTAAATGAGATTGATATGCTTACTCTATTGATTTATAGCAAAGCGTGTATTGAGTAATGGGCGGAGATGCCTAGTCATTGGCGGATATGCCAAGCCTTTGGCGGATATGCGGAGACACTGGATGATTGAATTATATCGATGTTGTTTAGGAGTAGATCAACTCCTATCGCTGAGATTCGATATATGAGACAATGTCCAGAAACTGGGATCCCTAGACCAGAGATGAGTCGAGTCTGAGATGATGAGTCAATAGTTGAGTTACTGTTTTATATCGATTCATGTTTTCAGATTTGATACATGTTATGGATGACTGTTTATGTTTTTATATATGTTTTTATATGATTGCATTTATTCATTGTTTATACTGGGATTATATTCTCACCGGAGTTATCCGGATGTTGTCATGATTGTATGTGTGCAGGACAACAAGTGGGACAGGATCAGGGTCAAAAGGAGGATGAGAGAGGACAAGTTAGCGTGGAGATCCGGACTTAGAAGTAGTTCTGTTTTATCACCTGACATGTAGTGAATAAACAATAGTTTATTATGAATCACTTTTGTACAAGACTTCTACATTAGATCTGGATATTGATCTTGTAAATGAAATAAGATTTATTTCATTTGTTGCGCATTCGTGTAATTTAAAAAAAATTTTATGTCCCACATTACTAAATGTTTACATTGGATCTTAATAATTATTAAGAAAATGAATTAGGTTCGGGTCCTCATAGCAACGATGTCATGTCATTATTTGTAAAGAAATTTGGAAAGTTTTTGAGAAAGATTCAATGCAATTTCCAAAGTTACGGTCGAAGAAATTACCAAAATAGGGACTCAACTAATTACTATAATAATGCGTGCTTTAACTGTGGAAAGACTGACCTCTTCATAGCAGACTGCCCCAAACCGAGAAAGGATGATAGGAGGTCATGTGAAAGAGATTGTTTGACAAAAGAAGATCAAAAGACGAGATCATTTAAGAAAGATGATCAAAAGGTGTTGATAGCTGAGAAAATCAAGTCAAAATGGGCTAAATCACATTCTGAGCTGTCTGCATCAGAAGACCCAAGCAGTTCCAGTGATGACGAGGAAGTAAAGTGCTTAATGGCTAATAACGATGAGCTAGAATCTACCAGTAAAAAGGTATTTGACTTCAGCTCAACTGATTTTTCACGAGAGGACCTTGTCAATGTACTTTATGACATGATCAATGAGTACCAAGACTTTATCGATCATTCGAGGAAATTAAGACTAAGCAAAGTTACCCGTTGGACAATATAACTGAAATTAACTGAAAACAATTAGTGAAATGTTATGTCTGAAGGCAGAGATTGCTAAACTGAAAATTGAAAATGAGATAATACATGATGAAAAACATAAAGATAAATATGAGAATGTTAGGATCGGTTGAGAGTGAATAAAGTGTTTAGAAGGGGGAGGGGTTTAAATAAACACTTGACAATTTTCACAACTTCTTCGATTTATGAATCAGTTTAGTGATAAACTGAATTCGCGAATCTTGTTGTCAATGTCAATCAATTAACTAATAAAAGTGCAGATATAAACTGAATGATAGATAGAATAAAACTGAAGTTAAGGGATACAAGATTTGTGGATGTTCGGAGATTTCAAAGACTCATACGTCACTCTTTCTATCTCGAAGATAGGATATTTACTAAAAGATTTTGATCTGTTCAAATATTTGTACAAACCCTTAATTCAATACAATATATCAGTACTCAACTAATATGTAACTTTTTTAGCACAACTGATCTCTACAAGATTGAATAATACAACAGTGAGTGTTTGTGCTTTTAAGCTCAATGTATAGCCTGAAAAGCGTGAGCTTTTGAGAGCCTTTTAACTAAAAGAGTATGTACAGAGTTCTGCTTGATAACATGATTATTTGATTTCACGATTACTCAAAAATTGCACACACAAAAATTGTTCTTCTTCGGTTGATCTTTTCGGCTATTTATAGGCTTTGCTTCCAACGGTAACAATGAATGCATTTGAATCTTTATATTTGTTGTATATCCACGGCAACATTCTTTTGACAATCGTACACTGTAGCTTGTCTGAAAATGCGGCGTTCCCACTACATGTTGCAGTATGATCTTGTACAATTGTCGGTTGATAGCTAAGTTCCTTAACTGATGACGTGTCAAGCTGATTTATCAGTTGACAAAGCCAATATGATTAACTGATTGTAGTGTAGCTGATCAGTTCCGACTGATCATCCAGTTGACTACATAGTTCAGTTAGCTCAGTTCAGTTGCCTTTGATAATATGCGCACTAATCTTCAATTCGGGCAACTATCAGTTTACGAATCTTTCAGTTCAGTTGTTCAATCTTTTCAAGCTCAATTTTTCGAACTACGAAATTAAGTTTCCAAAAATTTCTCCCTTTTAGGTGTTTGACAAAACTTAGAATATATGAACTGATCAAACTGAACTTTTTGTAGATAAAATAATTTTTTATTGACAGCTCTCTCAATGTACAGATTCATACAAAGAATGAAAGAATAAAAGAATCTTCTATTGACTAAAAAAAATCCTCAAAAACTGCCAAATTTCTCAATTGAATAATAAAATAAAGAATGTCTTGTAACTGATCTGGATTCCTTTAATTCTTTGCTATCTTATCAGATGGTCTTTGATCAGTCGGTTGACTAGTTCTTTTCTTTGATAGCTTCTGCTGCTCTTCTACCTCTTCCCTTTTTTTTCAAACTCACCAGCCCTGCTGGATAATGCACGAACTTCTGAGGTGACATTAGTTATGTCATTCATTATTTGTTCTTGCACCAGATCCACACTCTTTGTGGCTACATTTTTCGAAAATTCAATATGATTGTTGTACATGTCTTGAGTCTGGAAATGTGCTTGAACTGTCATTTGGTCTTTCTTTAATTGATCTAGTTGTAGAAATAATGATGTGATATCCTTTGTGACCTGCTGAAGGTTCTTCATTGTAGTCTCCTTCATAGAATCAATCTTTAAAGTGTGCAACAGTTGAGTTGAATTGATATAAAAAATAGAAGAGATCAAATGGAGAAGGTTGGACTGAATATCTTCTATCATGGAATCAGTAGCCATTGGTATCTCAAGAGACATAGCTTCAGATAATTCTGGTTCTTCATTTTCTTCTTCATTAAAGGTTACCAAGGCATTATCAGTTGATTCAGTCACAACGGTAACCATTTCTGTAACTATTTCGCATTGAAGTTCTGGAGGAGAAGGAGTGTAAGTCTGAACAGCAGTTGAGCTGGTATGCTCTTCAGTAGTTTGGCCAGCTGAGACTTCAGTCGGCTCTTCAGTCGGCACGTTTTCAGTTAGTTCCGAGTGAGCTGAGCCACTTCAGTTTCAACTAGAACTGCATGTTTAATTGTGGCAGGCGACTGAACTGTTTCTTCAGTTTGTAAAATAGCCTTTGAGGTTGGTTCTTCTGTTTTGCTCAGATTTTCAACTGATTCTCCAGTGAAAGCATTCACCTGGATATCAGCTCCAGTTGGCCTCAATCTATCATCTGGAATTGTTCTCAGAACAGCTCCTGGCTTGGTTTTCTGGGTCTTTGGCTTCTTCATAATTTTCGGAGATGGATTTTCTCCGATTCAGTCTCACTGAAAATCAGTTTCGTTTTGATTGTCTTCTTCTGAGCCAAGGCCATGGTCTTCTTGACTGATTTGGGAGCTGTCTGCGTCCCAATCTCCTTCTTGATTTTGATAAACTGCTCAAGAGATATATCCAGCTTGATCTTCGGTGGCTGAACATTCTTATCTTTGAAGACCTTGTACTTGGATGACTTCTCAGAAGAGTCATCCGCCAAGCCTCTGTTCTTCAGAATAAAGCTGATCGGCACAGCAAAGCTTTTGTACCCTTTTGATGATTGAACCATGTTCTTCAAAATGTTGAACAAGATGGTTGACTAGTTCAGCTTGCGTCCATTCACCAGAGCAGCCATTATCTGAAATTTTTCGAGTGTGAGGGCAGCAAAAGAACCTGCTTTGGCTTGAAGGCCTTTTGCTACTATATCTGCCAGTAGTTGATATTCATGTTTTTGCTCTTTCTTAGGATCGGAGACTTTTATCTTCCTCCCATCAGCAGATAAACAAGTAAGTATCTCCTCCACATCGGCGAATTTCATGTCAGAGAAGTGAGAGATGTCATCAGATGGTAGTTGAAAAATAGAGCTAAAAGTTTCTTCATCAATAATCAGCAACTTGCCGTTGAGAGAAGTTGTGATCTTCGTTTCAGCTGAGAGGAAGCCGTTGCTGTAGAAATCCAGAATTTCTTTGGAATAGATTTCTTGAGTAAATGTCCTAAGAAACTAATCTATAAATAAGAATGAGAGATTAGTCAGAATATCAGTTGGTTATATCAGCAATTCATAAAAATTAAAACAACATCAAATGGACGCAACAGGTAGTTCACGAAAACCACATTTGGCTGAGGAATTTAAGCAGTCCATTGAAGCTGCTCGAAAGCTGAAAATAGAAGATCTTGTCTTTTAGAAGACATTGTCAACTTGGACAAAAATTCAGGAGCTGCAGTCCGCGCGAGAGGAACAACTGGAGGTCACTAGAATATGAGTGACAATTGAAGCTAAATATATGAGTCGACTTGGTGTTGCTCAAGCTTCAGAAATTTTTACAGATGAAGGTGTCCTTCATCTCTTGCTACTCAAGGAGAAAAAGGTTCTGAAATAGATTGCTCTTTCAGATGAGTTTACGAAGTCTGCCACTGGCAAATTATACGCATGGATGAACTTCTAGTTAGATGCTTAGAGATAGAGATAAACAATGTAACTGATATTTTTTCCAATCAATAAAAAGTTTATTTCAGTCAATATTTGTCTACTCTTTATTACTTTAATTACTTCTGCATCCTAACTGATACTAACTTAAAAGATAATTAGTGACAGTTAAACACTCTACTAACTGACATCTCAAATTGACAAAATAAAGAAACTAATGTTAAGAAAAATCAATTAAACCAAGAATGTTTCGGAAGTAAGAAAACTTAGTCTCATGTAATGTCTTTGTGAAGATGTCAGCTGCTAGTTGTTCAGTTGAAACGTACTCCAGACTGATTGACTTCTTTAGAGCATGATCTCTGATGAAGTGATGTCTGACGTCAATGTATTTGGTCATGGAGTGAAGAACTGGATTATATGTAATTGCAATTGTGCTTGTATTGTCACAGAAGATTGGTGATTCTTCTGCAATGACTCCATAATCCTTAAGTTGTTGTTGAATCCAGAGTAGTTGAGCGCAACAACTTCCAGCAGCTAGATATTCTGCTTCAGTTGTGGAAGTTGCTATGGATGTTTGCTTCTTACTGAACCCTGAAATCATTCTGTCTCCTAGAAACTGACATGATCCACTGGTGCTTTTACGATCAAGCTTACATCCTGCATAATCTGCATCTGAATAGCCAACTAAATTGAAATATGAGTCCTTAGCATACCATAAGCCCACATTTTGTGTGCCTTTAAGATATTTCAATATGTGTTTGGCAGCTGAATAATGTGATTGCTTAGGATCTGCCTGAAATCTAGCACACATACAAACAACAAATACAATATCAAGACGACTGGCAGTTAGGTATAAGAAAGAACCTATTAAACATTCGTAGAGTACCGTCTCATATGATATTACCCCTTCATCTTTATCTAATTTAATCGATGAGCTCATGGGAGTACTTGTAGCTGAACATTCTCCATGCCAAATTTCTTAAGCAGTTCCATCGTGTATTTGGTTTGACTGATAAAAGTACAAGTTCATAAGAACTCATTTTTTACCAGTTTCTTAAGAACAAATTTTGAACATATTTCGTATTCGTATTGTAGTCCAGTATTAACCAGTTTCTTAAGAACACATTTGATCTTGCTGAAGGTATTGTAGTCCAGTGTCATGTACAAAATATCCTTAGATGCGTTGTGTAGATTAATTTTTTTTTTGTCTTCACTATTCCACTCCATTATGGGCTTTTCGATCATTTGCAGATGACCATCACTAATGACGACAATGATAGTATTTGGTTTCATAATCTTCATTGAGCCATCTGTGATGACAAACCACATGTAATCATCTTGTGCAGCTAAATGGACATGCATTTTAATGAAAAGTAAAATAGGTAGACTGAAATGTAAATTGCACAAGTTTGTTTTTCGATGTTTGGAAACTGTAACGCCCCTGATTCGACGACTGTCCTCACTGTACCAGGACGGTTATTTCCAGCGTGCTTATGTCCTCGCTCACACGCACCCCAGGAAACTTCCCAGGTGGTCACCCATCTCAGAATTGCCCCAAGTCTAGCACACTTAACTTTGGAGTTTTTATGTGATGAGCTACCAAAAAGAAGATGCACTTTCTTGATATGAGTAGTACCAATCAAATCTTTTTAAGCCCTTCTCAACTGCACATTCCCATACCTGAACAGTTTCAGAATCTCTCTCCTTCTGGTGTAAAATCAGTTCATCCATGTTCCCTCCACCTAGAAGCCTGCTAGGAGCCGCTCATTGTCCGTGCAACCTCATGGCACCAGCGATTACCCTCAGCCCTCTTCGGTCCCGGGCCTCACATGCCCACCAGCTTCCGCTTGGTTTGTCCCCTAACCACACCGTACTAGGAGAGGTCGGCTCTGATACCAATTGTAACGCCCCTGATTCGATGAATGTCCTAACTGTACCAAGACGAGTCTTTTCAGCGTGCTTAGGCCTTTGTTGGTTCAGCCTAATGACCCATGATCGGCCTCGGCCCATACCCACGCACCACTAATGGTAATGGGTCGTTAGGATGGTCGCTCATGCCCATGCACCGCCACTCATAGAATATCCCACTCCTGGAAAGTGGTTTTTTTCGCCTTCCCCAACACTCGAACCCAGGACCTCCAGGTTTAAGTACCTAGATTTCTAAGTGTTGGTACCAGTTGGGCATTGGAAATAATCATATTAGCATATAAAACAACATTCAGGACACTGCCATGACGTTTACTAATTTCTAAGTGTAAAATGATCGTTTTACCCCTAGACGTAAAATTTCACGTTTTTGACTTTTTCTTAATTTCATTGACTCTAACATGTCCAAATAATTATTTAAGCTTACGTGAATTTTCTCATATTTTTATTTAGCTTAAATCGAGAACTTTTAAATTAATCTTTAAATGTGACATATTAATGCGTTTTAATTCTGAATTAAACCGAACCTTAATATAAAATTCCCAAATTCAAAACTTAGACTTTTAATAATTATTTGAGCTTAAAAATAATTTTCTATAATTTTATAAGGCTTAAAACGAGGCGTTTCAATTAATTCGTTAATTAGCGTGTGCGGCGATTAAATCACGAATAAATACAAAACTCATTATTTTGATCCCAAATTTTAAACATAACATTTTTAGGATTTATTCTACCCTTCCAAGTCATGAGCCACACCCGTGGACCCATGGATTCAATTTTAGCCTTTTAATTTTTGTTTTTGACACCTTATCGAACACACCGAGCCATCTCCTAATTTAGTCGAGCCACGCCCGAGCCACCTTGAGCCAAAACCTAGCCATCCCACCTAGGGACCCTACTAACCAAGCCTTGGCCCGATCAAAACTTGCTGGAACTCGACCCATGTTTCTGCATGTGTATGTGCGTGCTTCCTTGTATGTCTAGGACTCCTAAACCAACTAGGACTCTCACAGCCGAGCCACCACCGAGCCCACCTGTTCCTAACCACCCATGGACCACACCCAAACCATACCCAGACCAACCCAAGCCCCTGGATGTGAGCGGCAAACCACCAAAGCTTGACAGCAACCTCTCGCGCAACTTGCTGTCATGAGCTTCTCCCTCACGTTTTGGTGTTTGATTCGAGCCATGTCGAGCCACCCTGCACCAACTTATGTCCAGCCCCTCTAGGCATCCTCCTAGGCCCTTAGAACCCAGAGAACTTGAGCCCCAGTTGCAAACCGAAGCCATACTTCCCAGCAACATAAACTGGCCGAGAATCCCTTGCATGGTAGGACTCTACTTATTTGTTCCTAGGACCTAACCAACAACCCCAGACCTTGAACCAGTCCCTTGTGCCTATTCTTAGGACCCTAAGGACCTAACCTATCCCAGCCCCAAAGCCCCTGGCTGAGTCACAGCCCCTGCACAAATTGTTGTACCTTGCGCTACCCTTCACAGCTTGTTCTCGGGTGGAGTCCTTGTTGGCAAAGACTCCTCCCAGCCCCTGGTTTTAACTGATATCCCAACAACTATTTTATTTGATTATACTCCTAACATGAATATTGAATCCAAAAACAAGCAAAAAAAACCAACATATGACACAAATACGAGAATATCACAAGTTACCCCTTTTTTCCATGCGAACTAATTTTAAAAAATTAATATGGTGTGAATGATGATTGAAGGGAAGAATATGGCGTGCCTTTGCATTTTTAACGCACGATTATTCATTGACGATGACGAAGAACGGGGCAAGAACCTTGGCTTGAAATCCTTAGCCACTCCTCTTTGAAACTTTCGAAATTTCCTTTCAAATTGTGGTAAGTGGGTGCCGTGTGATGTTGGAAGAGTTTTGGGTGCAAAATTCTGAATGTGGGCGTGAATAATATGGTTTAGTGGGGAGGGTTTTAATATAATTTATAGTTAATTAATCACTAATTAGGCTTAGGCCCATTAAGCATATAATTTGGCCCATTAAGGCTTGATTAGGATTTAATTAAATTATTAAAATAGTTTTGATAAAATAAGTTTGTGAATTTATTAGCCGGTTTGTCAAAATGCTCATATTTTTGTTGAAAATCCAACACTGATCGACACTGATAAAATTACGTCTCGGCGTATAAAATCACCTCAAAACCTCTTATTTTCAAAAATATGAAAAAACATCAATAATATTTTAAATAATTAAAAACAACTATTTAAAAATCATTTTTCTAATTTTCAGCCATCGGTCTCCATTCCTCGATCGCAACTCGAATAACCTTTAAAAATACATTTTAATGCAACCGTGTAGAAAAATATATTTTAAACGTGTCAATATGCACCACATAATTAATTAATGTAATTAAAACAATTAATTGAAATACACAAGAAATTTAATAATTGCATGCATGTGGTTCGCATAGACTTTTAAATTTTCGGGGCGTTACATCAATAATCTTATGTCACATCTTCTTCCTTGCCGAATGATTGTACTAAAAAACTTTGATAATTACAAACAGTTTGTAATCACCCACCTCCGTAGAACTTATTACTGTCTAACTTAAATTCTTAGCAGTAAGACTTCTTAATCTCAATTACAAGTATTTCATAAAGAAATTCCAAGCACAAATTGATCCTCAATTGATCAGGCTATAACTAACAAAATGTGCTTGCTTTGACCAGTTGGACTCTTAAAAAATTTGAGCACATAAAATTCTGATTGCGTAGACGAGTTTTTTAGGGAGATTCCAAGTTGTTCAAATCTTTGTCTAAATAATATATTTATAGACTTTTCCTGAAACAATCATCTTTTTGAATCTCGTAACAATTTTCAAATACTAAGTGTCGTTGTTGCCATGTCATCGTACTTTCTGACATATCGTATAATTCTGGTAGTGCACATAGATTCTGAAATTCTGTTGGGAATCAGTGAGTGTTAGTGCAGAAAACTTTATCTGATAATTCACCTGGGCTCTGATTCTAATCACTGAGTAAATTGATAAACTTCAGAGAATGTTTGGATTTGAGGTGACTGATCGACTGAAATAAACTTCTATCAGTTTGGTTCCATGAGTTTTCCTTTGATAAGTTTGGCTACATGTACTCTTTTTACCTTGGCAAAAACTTGTATGAGACGGTCTCACGGGTCATATTTGTCAGACAGATCTCTTATTTGGGTCATCCATGAAAAAATATTATTTTTTATGCTAAGAGTATTACTTTTATTGTGAATATGGGTAGAGTTTATCCGTCTCACAGTTTGAGATCTGTAAGACGATCTCACATGAGACCCACTCTTTTACCTTTATATAAGGCACTATCAGTTTGACTAGATAGTGAGTTGGACTTTGATTAACATGCAAAATATTTGCTCATGAATATTCATTTTTCTTCTTGAATTCAGTGTAGTTAGAATTTTGTAATTATTTATTGGATCAACAACATTGTTGAATTACCAAAACCTAAATATTCTAACATATACATAAATAAATTCACTACAACATATACATCTATCTATATAAACATGGTCGAAGTGTGGAATTATAAAGTTTACTCCATGAACCAGATCTACAACATCAAACAAAAACAAAAATTAGAATAATTAAAATGCATGAAATTCAACAAAAAAGGGCAAAAACATGCCCATACCAAAGGAAAGAGGTGAAAATCACTGAAATAATTAGTGGGTGGGGGGCTAATATATAAGCGACTAACGACGGTTTCAAATTTCAAATTATCGACGGAATTTATATTTGAAATTCCATCACAATTAGCGACGAAATTGATACAAATACCATTGCTAAGTATATAAGTGCGATTGTTTCATAAATCCCCTCCCTAACTTTAGCTACAAATATTTTAAAACCGTCAACATTAGAGATGCTTTGAAATAACAGTCGCTAAATTTAATGATGGTATTAAAAAACCATCGATAAATTAGCAATATTTATTCATACAGAATAGCGTCACTAAATTAACAAATATTTATGTTAATTCGTCACTTATTGGCTCGTATTTTTTTAAAAAACCGTGGTAGTTGCTCACAGTTTTGATAAAACCGTGGGAAAATTCAAATTTATCGATGAAATTACGTTTTTTTTTTGTAATGTGTGATTTAATGTCTCAAATATTTATTTAATTTTTTTAATTAATTTCTATTTTATGTTATTAATATTGTTGTGGCGGGGCACGACGACTTGTGTTTTTCCAAACCTCTGGACTGGCAGACCGAAGCATTTGATAGCATTACTTATGCAATAGTTTCACAGAGCTATATAGGATGTCAATGGGTAGGGTATGAGTCGGATTTCATACATCCATCCCCATACCCATTTATTAAATTCATCCCAATACCCATCGGGTATTGAATTTCATCTTCATCCTCATACCCATCGGATTATTGGATACCCATACCCTACCCAAATACCCTATTATCATATACAATTGAATTTTTTCAAATTTAAATTGTTTCAATGAAGTTATGAATATTTAAAAAATAATTTAAATGAACAATATGAAAAATTATTAATGATAAAATTTGCAAAATAAACTTTATAGAAAAAATAACAAAATATTAAAAATAGTTTATATTAGTTGAATAAAAGTACGTAATTCAACAAAAATAAAATATTTTTCGATTTTTGAAGTCAAACATGGTATAAACTTACCAATGGAGAAGATGAAAAATTGAATGAAAAATAAAAGAGCGATAAAACCTTGAAACGTAAAAGTGAAAGTGAAAGCGAAAGGGAAGAGAAAAGAAAAAGTATCGATTTACTTGAATTTGAGAAGATGAATCTTTAATATAAATAAATATAATTACTATATACATATATATATATATATATATATATTTATATATATATATATATATAATTTAAACCGGTATTCGGGTAGGGTGTGGGTCGGATTATATCAAACCCGCTTCTATACCCAAACCCGAAAATCCCCATACCCGAATACCCATTTATTTAATCGGGTCTAAAAATCCCTCCATACCCTCTTCTATTCGAGTCGGGTATCGGATCCTCCAACGGGTTCGGAGGAAATTGCCATCCCTAGAGCTATATCTGTGAGACGTGTCTATCCAATCTATATATGTAGTGAAACTAATACTTTTGATATAAAAAGTAGTTCTTTTAACTCAAATCAACATATATTACACGATATATATTTAATGTAAAAAAATAATAATTTTCTCTTGAATCAATATATAGTACACAATATTTCTTCATACCATAATTAAAAGATGTCATATTTGCATTGGAAAATAATATTTTTATATAAAAATTATACTTTTAATGAGTTGAGTTTGGTTGTGATACGAATGCCCGTACGAATGAGAAGCAAACACGATTATCAGAATCGCACCCTCAACTCAATAACAAACAAGGATCGATTGGGTTGTCCCAATCTTTTGAAACAAGTAACGATTTGTGATATTCACCTCTAAGATATTAAATCTTAGCAACAAATATCAACGATGATAACAATCAAATTTCGTACGAACCTTCAAAGAACTTGTTTTGACAATCCGTGCGAGAAACAATCGACAAACGCCACAAAGATGCAATCTTTTGAAAGGGGATCGGTTACGGTGACCGGAAGCGCAACGGAAGTTTAAAAAATCTAATTTTTATGAATAAATTTCGGCCACCTCATGAATATTGTGTAGCAAACACAACAAACACCAAATAATGTCATACATAAGGTGTTTGAGAGATATACCTATCAATCACGAGGATTGATGTATGGCTCCAACTAAGGTGTAAACACCTTAGCTCTTCAATGGTAGAAACTATCTACAAGCTCTCCTTGCTCTTGAATCTTTCCTTCAAATTAGGCCCACCACCAACTAGCTAGAACCACTCTAATTTTGCACTAGAAAAATTAGAGCATTTTTCTTTGAGAAGTGTAGTGTTTCTTCAACAATTGAAGAATAAAAAAATTGGAGAGGATGAATAGTATTTTCGGCCACTATTCATGCTAGGAGAGAAGGAGAGACATTTTTTTGATTGTAGGAAAAGTTAAAGTAAAAAAGTTGCATGCCAAGCCTTGGTTATACAAAAAGTTGTCTCCCAACCTTTCACCTCCCTTGCATGCCTTTCTATTTGGGTTTGTAACAATTACAAAGCCCATGGACTTTTATTTAAATGTCCCAAACACATTTGAGACCATTTAACCATTGCTTGATTTTACTCAAGCCGACTAATCTAATAATTATTTTTAATTGGGCTCTACAAAAACCAATATTGTTTAATTAATTCAACACTTGAATTAATTTAATTATTTGGACTCTACTAGGTCCACTAGTGTTTAATTAGTTCAACACTTGAATTAATTTAATTTAGTCCATAATAATGTTTATGAAAATCACAATTTTCAAATACATTATTTGTTTGGCCAACTTTTAATTTAGGAACACTTCCATAAATTAAAATTTACATTTCTCTCATAGAAGACATACTTCTATTTTTCTTTACGCTTATAAACTCATTTATAAGCCGTTCAACACATTGAACTATTTTCTCCTTTATAGAAGTCAAACTTTTAAAATTTTTTTTTTCTTTACGCTTATAAACTCCTTTTTAAGCCGTTCAACACATTGAACTATTTCTCTTCTCAACGGGATCTAGAAAGCTAGTACTTGTGTGGCCCTCAATGGTTCATTGATACAACTAGCCGTGGGTTCACATCTCCATGTGATTCGGACTAAACATGTCCTTATATGAGCATACCCCAATTGCTCCATTCTTACTTATCAACTCCTTGATAACAAGAACGTCAGAACTCAAGTCTGATAGTACCCAACCAATCATGTTAAACGCCTAGCAGCATCGCTTACATGATTCCCTAGGTATCAAATGATAGTGCCTGCAAGAACCATTCAATTATGGTTAGCGTACAGTACGGTCCCTTCAACTCATATATCCCGATCGATTCGACAACCATTGGTTTATCGAGAGTTGTCAATGAATCGATACTATGTGTCATGTCGTAGTTGCATCGATGGTGTAATCTATGAAACCCCTTTCATAATTACCACCATACTCTGATCAGAGATTTCAACCTACACATACATGAGAACACATAGGATATCCATACCCGAGATAAGCGGTGAATCCCCGATTACAATGCATCGACTCCTATATGTTTCGACAAAACACCCAACCTTGCCACCTGATGACCCCTTGAGAGTCGGTAAACAAGTCAAAGTGTAATGCTAGCACATAGAGTCTCAATGTTGTCCTGGGTCATAAGGACTAATGGTGTACAACCATAAACCAGGGCGTTTCCACTCGATAAGTGAGAACCACTTGGAAAGTCTTTTATGGAGGGTTGTTCAGTACACTCTACCAGGAGCACCTATCTGCATGCTCGGACATCACAATGTCCCCTACCAATGAAACATGGTACTCACATCGCAGATACTAGTCTCGAGCTCTAGCGGCCTATATCCTTCTTAGGGGCGGCTGAATCGACTAGGAACTGTTTAGAATATACAGTATTCCAAATATGAGTTTCATGATACTCATCATATGAGCATCTCATATTCTTTATACTATTTGTATATTCAAGGACTTTATCTATGCAACTAGCATGGGTATACAGATAAAGATTTGCCAAAACAATAATTTCAAATATTATTAAAATAAAGACGGCTTATACATAGAGTTTCATTGTGAATACTCGGCCAACACTTGGCTCGACGGGCACCTACTCTAACAATCTCCCACTTGCACTAGAGCCAACTACCCATATGCTTCAAACCCATTGATTCGCGATGCATCTCGAATAATGGTCCAGGTAAAGGCTTAGCTAGTGGATCAGCAACATTATCTGCGGAGCCGACTATGTCAAAAGACACTTCTTCCTCTTTCCACACTCTCTCCGAGGATGTGGTACTTTCTCAATACATGTTTGGACTTCTGATGAGACCTTGGCTCCTTTGCTTGAGCTAAAGCTCCCGTGTTGTTACACAACACCGGGAGAGGAGCAACTCCATTTGGAATGACGTCCAACTCTTAGACGAAATTCCTTATCCAAACAGCCTCCCTTGCTGCATCTGATGCAGCAATGTATTCGGCCTCAGTGCTGGAATCCGCAGTATTGTCTTGCTTGGAACTCTTCCAGAGACTTCAGCACCATTGAGCATGAATACAAACCCAGAGGTTGACTTCGAGTCATCGATATCGTTTCGGAAGCTAGAGTCGGTATAGCCTTCCAATTTCAGTTCTCCACCCCATAGAACAAGAACAATTTATTGGTCCTTCTCAACTACTTGAGGATGTCTTTCACAGCTTTCCAATGTGGAAGACCGGGGTTCGATTGATATCTACCCACTACACTTAGTGCGAAAGCCACGTCAGGACGTGTAGATATCATCTCATACATGATGCTACCAATCGCAGATGCATAAGGAATGCTTGTCATCGCCGCTATCTCTGCATCAGTCTTGGGAGACATAAACTTGGATAGGGACACGCCATGACACATTGGTAGATATCCTCTCTTGGACTCATCCATCGAGAACCGCTTCACGATGGTATCAATATATGTGGACTGGGTGAGACCAAGCAATCTTCTTGATCTATCTCTATAGATCTGTATTCCCAATACAAAAGATGCTTCACCCAAGTCCTGTATCGAGAACTTACTTGCTAACCATATTATAGTTGATTGCAACATTCCTACATCATTCCCAATGAGTAGAATGTCATCAACATAAAACACCAGGAATGTCACAACACTCTCACTGACCTTCTTATACACACAGGGTTCCTCAGGATTCTTATCAAAACCAAACTCTTTGATTGTACTGTCGAATCTGAGGTTCCAACTCCTAGATGTCTGCTTTAGACCATAAATAGATCTTTGAAGTTTGCATACCATATGCTCACTTCCGATAGATGTAAACCCTCTAGGTTTGAGACATGTAAATCTCTTCTTAATATCCCCATTAAGAAAGGTTGTCTTGACATCCATCTACCATATCTCATAGTCATACCATGCAGCTATGGCTAGCAATATCCTTATAGACTTGAACATTGCAACTGGTGAAAAAGTTTCCTCAAAGTCAACTCCTTGTCTTTGAGTATATCATTTTGCCACCAATCGCGCCTTGAAGGTCAATACCTTCCCATCCGCCCCAAGTTTCCTCTTGTAAATCCATTTACACCCTATGGGAACAATTCCCTCAGGTGGATTCATGAGATTCCACACTTGGTTCGAACGCATGGAATTCATCTCAGATTCCATTACTTCAAGCCACTTTGGATGAATCGGCATCAGATAATGCTTCCTTGAAGGTCCTTGGATCACATTCATGGATAGGCTCATCATGGCCCTCTTCAAGAAGCAGACCATACCTCATAGGTGGTCTCGAGACTCTCTCGGATCTTCTAGGAGCTTGTATATTCTCACTTGGCTCTTCGGGTGTGGGTTCTATAATTGTGGGTGTCTCTCGAACCTCTTCGAGTTCTATCATCTCGCCTTTTCTATCCAATAGTAATTCCTTTTCCAAAAAGGTTTGCATTCCCAGAAACAAACACCTTTGTTTCTTGGGGATGATAGAAGTAGTATCCAATCAAATTCTTTGGATATCCCACAAAGTAACATAAAATGGATCAACTATCCAATTTATCTCCCACTACCTGCTTCACATAAGCAGGGCTCCCCATATTCTATGATAAGAATATTTGGGAGGCTTACACATCCATATCTCATATGGTGTCTGCCTTTGAATGGACATTTAATGAAATATCTTTCAATTTAAGTTATAGAGATCGTTTTCAAGTTCTCTAGTACCAATCAAACATTCATTCTTGTAAATATTGCAAACACCTTTGCAAAATAAACAAGAATATCCATTTTTATCAACATATAAATGAAAATAATGTTTTTCACCAAATCTGGTACAAACAAAACATCTCTTAAAATTAACTTAAAACTATTGTTCAACAATATGTAAACATATTCAATAGCCTTGGCAGCAACTCTTGCCCCATTGCCCATCCTCTAGAAGGTCACACCTTCCTTAAGCTTCCTACTTCTTCCCATCACCTGTAACTCATTACAAAGATGTGAACCACAACCAGTATCTAATACCCAAGAAGTAGAGTTAATTGAAATGTTTACTTCAATTTAGAACATACCGTTTCCAGAACTCTTCTGAGCCAGATATTCCTTGCAATTTCGCGTCCAATGTCCAGGCTTCTTGCAGTGATGACAAACATCACTAGTCTTGTCAGTCTTAACTGGTGTGGCTGCCACAACGGGATTCGGAGATTGCCTCAACAAAGGTACATTCTTCTTGGGACGTCGGAAAGAACGCTTCTTTCCATTCCCATGTGGATCAATCTTCGTACCAGATGAAGAACCCACATAAAGAACCAACTTCTCTTTCTTGATGGTTGATTCAAACGTAACAAGCATATTCACCAACTCCTCAAGGGTCGGCTCTAGCTTGTTCATGTTGAAATTCACCACAAAAGGATCAAATGAGCTAGGCAGCGATAACAGCAACACGTCGGTGGTCAACTCCGAAGGAAAGATCAGATCCATGCCAACGAGCTTGTCCACGAGCCCAATCAACTTCAGGCCATGCTCATGGACCGAGGCCCCATCTCACATGCGCAAAGTGATCAGCTCCTTGACGGTAGTATGCGTAAGAGGCCGTGTTTGCTCACCAAAGAGCTCCTTGAGATGCAAATTTATGTCAGCAGCACTCTTTGCATCCTCAAAACGCCTTGCAGCTCATCATTCATAGAAGTCAGCATATAACACCTGGCTATCAAGTCATGGTCACACCATTCCTTGTAAGTCTGCAATTCCTCGGGATTGCAGTCAGTCGGAGCCTCAACAGGGGGCGACTCAGTCAGTGTATATGCTATCCTTTCTGAATTCAAGACGATTTTCAGGTTTCTTAGCCAAGTGAGGTAATTAGGTCTAGTTAATATGTGTTTGTCGAGTATTACGGATATCGGATTGCGAATCCAAGACATTGTCAATTTGTACTGAAAAGTAAAAACAGATAAATGTTGATGACTATTTTAAAATATTTAGTAAGATATGAAGTTTGGACTTTTACTTCATAAATATTTGCTCCCACTGTTTTGACATCTTTCACTACCCTCTAGTGAAAACGGGAAACTCCTTTCCTCAGTAGGTACGTAAGGTCCAATTAGCGAATTATGATCCCGAATAATATCAACCAATCAAAATTCCTAAAAGGTAGTTTCCAATTGCATCACAATGCAACCCTCTACGTAAACTTTTGTCTCACGTTTGATTAGGACCCAATAATATGACGTCGTTCATCTTTACGTGTCAAGCCTTACCCATCGATGTTGAACCTTAATGGACGGTCGCCATGAGTTCCCCCAATAATATGAGCCGAAATCATGGGAGTTCCACGTAGTTCACATCACCATATCAATGGATGTCACAGCTTTCCGGCACCCAGAGCTCCCCCAATAATATGAGCCGAGCCCCGAGTACGGGTAGCGTTCATCATGCACCCATTGTCGATGGAAGACAAGGAAATTATAAACAAATTTATAATTCCCTTTTTCGGGCTTGATATTAATTTTGAATCTTATTCAAAATGAGGGTTTTTAATTTTGAAAGGTCTCATCAATAATTTTATTTTAAAAGCTCGCCATGTTTGATCGTATGTTTGCGGATTCATGCAACTTTGTTATTATCATAATAATAACGCACATACTCATTATTTATAACATATCATGCATATATTATAAACAGTAAACAAACAAGGACGATCAATCGCCCCAATACTAACGGACCGTGTAAGCTAAACACGGGCCTAGGTCCAATCCTAGGGAAATGCACGGGATGCAAATGCAACTATTACATAAGCTTCCAATATTTACATGTCTTCGATCTTCATAATCATCATGGCCACCATATTCCAATCTTGATCATCCACTATACTAATATTTACAAATAAATATCCATGGCAAATAGGGATACATCTCATGGGGGTGGGAACGGGCCATAAACCAAGCCCACTTTAGAAATTGATAATTATTACAATCATTCAACACAAAATATCCTAGCATACACCTAGCAAATTCGGCTTGGGCTTTTGATCATCCTTCATGCACAATATCACATATCATACACCATCAATTAATTATCACAATAATTAATTGATCCAATATTATATATCTTGATCCAATCACTAACTGCCACGATTATAAACTAAATTAACAAAGTATACAAACACCTTTGTCTACTTTCCAATTAATTTATTTATAACCAAATTTCTTGTAAATCACCATTTACTATAAATATTTAATGTCCAACTTAAAATAATTATTTTATGAGAAAATGTTTGCAACTTTTGTAATTTTAAATTAAGGGCCCAAAAATTCATTTTTCACCAAAAACGTTTTGGCCCATTTAAAATTTACAAATATGTTAGCCATCCAATGACCCAACAACTCAAGGCCCATGACACTTGGATATTTCAAAACACCTTTTGAAAACCCTAGTCGCCATAGCCGTCGCCGGAGCTCCGTCGTCGGATTCCGGCCAACTTACCAAATTTTTTATTTTTTTTATTTAAAAAAATGTTGGGGCTGTTCGGGCAGCCCCTTGGGCTGCCCTTGCTGCCCGTTTCGGGCAGCCCCTCGGGCAGCCCAAGCTGCCCGAAATGGGCAGCAACTTGCTGCCCAAAACCCGCCCCAATCCGGCCTTGAATTCGTTGCAAAATTTTGTTCTCATGCGGTTAGAAATCAATCTCAACATAATATCTAGTAATTGCTACACAAAATCGTAACCATAGCTCTGATACCACTTGAAAGGGGATCGGTCACGGTGACCGGAAGCGCAACGGAAGTTTAAAAAATCTAATTTTTATGAATAAATTTCGGCCACCTCATGAATATTGTGTAGCCAACACAACAAACACCAAATAATGTCATACATAGGGTGTTTGAGAGATATACCTATCAATCACGAGGATTGATGTATGGCTCCAACTAAGGTGTAAACACCTTAGCTCTTCAATGGTAGAAACTATCTACAAGCTCTCTTTGTTCTTGAATCTTTCCTTCAAATTAGGCCCACCACCAACTAGCTAGAACCACTCTAATTTTGCACTAGAAAAATTAGAGCATTTTTCTTTGAGAAGTGTAGTGTTTCTTCAACAATTGAAGAACAAAAAAATTGGAGAGGATGAATAGTATTTTCGGCAACTATTCATGCTAAGAGAGAAGGAGAGACATTTTTTTGGTTGTGGGAAAAGTTAAAGTAAAAAAGTTGCATGCCAAGACTTGGTTATACAAAAAGTTGTCTCCCAACCTTTCACCTCCCTTGCATGCCTTTCTATTTGGGTTTGTAACAATTACAAAGCCCATGGACTTTTATTTAAATGTCCCAAACACATTTGAGACCATTTAACCATTGCTTGATTTTACTCAAGCCCACTAGTCTAATAATTATTTTTAATTAGGCTCTACAAGACCCAATGTTGTTTAATTAATTCAACACTTGAATTAATTTAATTATTTGGACTCTACTAGGTCCACTAGTGTTTAATTAGTTCAACACTTGAATTAATTTAATTTAGCCCATAATAATGTTTATGAAAATCACAATTTTCAAATACATTATTTGTTTGGCCAACTTTTAATTTAGGAACACTTCCATAAATTAAAATTTACATTTCTCTCATAGAAGTCATACTTCTATTTTTCTTTACGCTTATAAACTCATTTATAAGCCGTTCAACACATTGAACTATTTTCTCCTTTATAGAAGTCAAACTTCTAATAATTTTTTTTTCTTTACGCTTATAAACTCCTTTATAAGCCGTTCAACACATTGAACTATTTCTCTTCCCAACGGGATCTAGAAAGCTAGTACTTGTGTGGCCCTCAATGGTTCATTGATACAACTAGCCGTGGGTTCACATCTCCATGTGATTCGGACTAAACATGTCCTTATATGAGCATACCCCAATTGCTCCATTCTTATTTATCAACTCCTTGATAACAAGAACGTCAGAACTCAAGTCTGATAGTACCCAACCAATCATGTTAAACGCCTAGCAGCATCGCTTACATGATTCCCTAGGTATCAAATGATAGTGCCTGCAAGAACCATTCAATTATGGTTAGCGTACAGTACGGTCCCTTCAACTCATATATCCCGATCGATTCGACAACCATTGGTTTATCGAGAGTTGTCAATGAATCGATACTATGTGTCATGTCGTAGTTGCATCGATGGTGTAATCTATGAAACCCCTGTCATAATTACCACCATACTCTGATCAGAGATTTCAACCTACACATACATGAGAACACATAGGATATCCATATCCGAAGGTAAGCGGTGAATCCTCGACTACAATGCATCGACTCCTATATGTTTCGACAAAACACCCAACCTTGCCACCTGATGACCCCTTGAGAGTCGGTAAACAAGTCAAAGTGTAATGCTAGCACATAGAGTCTCAATGTTGTCCCGGGTCATAAGGACTAATGGTGTACAACCATAAACCAGGGCGTTTCCACTCGATAAGTGAGAACCACTTGGAAAGTCTTTTATGGAGGGTTGTTCAGTGCACTCTACCAGGAGCACCTATCTGCATGCTCGGACATCACAATGTCTCCTACCAATGAAACATGGTACTCACATCGCAGATACTAGTCTCGAGCTCTAGCGGCCTATATCCTTTTTAGGGGCGGCTGAATCGACTAGGAACTGTTTAGAATATACAGTATTCCAAATATGAGTTTCATGATACTCATCATATGAGCATCTCATATTCTTTATACTATTTGTATATTCAAGGGCTTTATCTATGCAACTAGGATGTGTATACAGATAAAGATTTGCCAAAACAATAATTTCAAATATTATTAAAATAAAGACTGCTTATACATAGAGTTTCATTGTGAACACTCGGCCAACACTTGGCTCGACAGGCACCTACTCTAACATCTTTGATAAGTTTGATTTTTAATAAACACAAAGCACAAGCCTTGCAAATTGAGAGAAATCTCCAATAATTTGTTATAATCTGAATTGGTTCGTTCTTCAGTCATATATATTGAATATATAATAATCAATACATGAAAAGTAGTGCACAAAAGTCATAAAGAAAGTTGTGAAAAAATTCTACACGGAACTGGACCGCGGGTGTGCTGCAGACAGGACCGCGGGTGTGCTCAGGCTTCGGGAAAAAAAAAATTTTAAAAAAAACATTAATTTTTTTTTTTTTACATAACCGCGGGTGCGGCCCCGTTTTGAGCGCGGGTGCGCTAGACCTTCGGCAATTGGACCGCGGGTGCGGTCTCTGTTTTAGCGCGGGTGCGCTGGACCTTCGGCAATTGCACTTGAATAACATTCCAAAGACCTCCAATATCATTCCCATGATTCCCAACCTCCTCTAATTTATACATCCAACTTGTAGGACTTCCTTGATAGCTCATCATGAGTCCTTGAAGTGCATCTTTAAACTTCTTGCTTCGTCCCCTCGTTATAGGTCCTTCGGTATATTCTTTGTTGAACTCCACCACTTGCTTGAATATGCTTGATTCATCATCTTTTATCACAATCAAGCTTGAAAGTCTGAAGCAACAACACATCTTAAATCTTCTCCCAAACGTTTGCACATGGTGCCTAGCCAGATTCATATCACACTCCCCTTCTTCAAAAAGATTTGTCCTCAAATCTTGTTTACCTACACAAAAGCGAAGCAAGTTAGTAATAACAAGAAGTATATTATCAACATGATTACCTTTAAGCTCAATATTGTAGACATTTTCAGGTGCTCGCTTCATCATGACTGGAATTCCCAACTTCACGGTCGCCTTCCCTATATATTCAGACATTGCTCCATACGATAAATAATACATGACACAAAATGACATTAACAAAATCTCATTAAGCATCACGAAAATTAAATTCCTCCCCTTCTTAGACCTAGTTAACACACAAGTGAAATCCATACACGTGTACGACCATAGTCCACTAGGAATAAGATATAATTGATGCAACACATAAGAATCAAACTTAGATACCCTTTTCCCATATCCAATGCACCTTTTACTACACCACTTAACATATTTCTTCATATGCAACCAACACATATAATCATGCATTTTATCAAAGATAAAGACACCACTATATGCATCACCAGTACGTAACTCATGCAATGAATTTAGAATAAACAATTTATCCTCCTTAAAATTGTATTCATTATGATCAGAAAAATTCTTACGTGCAATGCATGTTTCACAATTCCACTCAGTGTACCTCCTCATATGCAACCATAGTAAAAATCCATTCATCATATCTATGGCTCTAGTTACTTCATGGCTACAAATTAAACACATGTCATGTGCCTCAATATCAATCAACAACTCATGCAATGGATGTAGGATGAAAAATTTATTTTCTTTAAACAGGTATTCATCATGAACAAAGTAATCATGTTCATCCTTGCACATCTCGAAACCAACAAACAAGCATAAATCATGCAAATAAAACACACTAAATATACGATCCATGTAATCTTCAAAACCATCACAAATCAAATATAAATCATGAAAATAGGACACGTCACATGTACTATCAATGCAATATATTATCTCATCACAAAAATCTATGTCTAATGTATATAAACCCTTGTAGTAAACAAACCCCTTCAACTTTGTAAATCGTAAGACATCAAAATTCATAGTAGGTACATGCAATTCATTCATGGTCTCAAATTCATAACAATCAAGGAATAAGGATAAATTTACATCCGACCCCTTAACCACCAAACCTGCAAACCGTTCTACAAATTCTTGAAAACAATACAACACAAAATTAAAGTAAGGAAGCAAATCATACCTCCCAATTGTTGCGTTGGCAACTAACCTTACCTCACCTTGATTACTTCTAACATCATGTTGATCAACACGTGGCCTTACTCCACCATCAGTTCTTGCTTGCCTCCTCATCATGACATCTCCATAACCCTGCAAAGACAAAGTAGCAATGCTCGGGATTGAACCGGCTACACCCTCACAATGACAATAAACCACTTTGTACAAAGGTACTTTAAGGGGTTTATTCAAAAATACATAATTCTCAACCTCACTCTTTTTATTCTTTTGGGCCTTCAAATTATATTTCTTTTCTTGTTCTTTTTCTTTGGCCTCTTGTTCTTTTTCTTTTTCTTTTCTCTCTTCTTTCTTTTCTATGGCCAACTCACTCTTTTGTTCTCTCTTTCTTTCGGCCATTTTAATTTCTTTTTCACTCAATTCAAGGAATTTCAATTGATTCTCAAGAACAACATTTGGATTCAATTGAACACATGAAATATTTTGTTCCTCAACAAATTTATGCAAAACAATTTCTCCTTGCCTATTCTCCTTGTCCATAGTGCACAAAATATACATTTCTCCTCCACCTAATAATTCACTTTCCACTGTACACAATTTAACATCATTCGACTCATCAACTAGTGGAATACTATCATCAACAACTATCTCAACCACAACCTCAAATTCAGGTTCTTCTACAACATCATCCTCCATTCGGAATTCAAACTCACCCACAACATCACCCTCCATTTGAGAATTAAGCTCAACTGGCGATTTTATTATGGTCACCTCATCACGTGGACATTGACTGATATCAATGCCCGACCTCAAAACACCAACAACATATAACATCACAAGTACTAGAAATTGAGTTTTTAAATGTACCTTGATATTCATATTTGCTAGATTCACATCTCCGGCCACCTCCTCTATCCTCCTCACATCGCCTATCATCATCATGATGTAAATGCCATGTTCTACTTCTTTCAACTCCACTGCCTCGACTACGCTCATCAACATGCCTATCATGCATCGCCTCTTCTTCACAACCCATATATTTTTTTCGTAGAGGCTTAAACTCCTTCTCCCACATTTTATCCAACCCTCTCAACATTGTTTGAAATTGACGATCGTCAAACATTATACCTGCACGAAAAGGTTAGCATAAGCAATAAAAGATAATTTTTCTCACCACGTATCCTCACTGATCACTCCAATGGAAATTCACTCGGCTCACCTTTTTTTTTCACTACAAAATACTCACCGGTCACTCCAAAGAAATAACACTCGCACTCAAATGTTTTTCACTCGAATTTGATAGTTCTCTCAAAGGTGTGCTCAATCTTTATATTTTCTTTTTATCAAACTAACAAGATTCAACTTGTGAACACTTGCAACTGTCTCACTTGGATCGCACAAAAACAAGAACGACAGAATAATCACAGAACAAATATTTTTCGAAAATTCTGGATTATCAAATAACAAAGGATGATAGAAATAACACAGATCTTGAAATAGAACAAAGGATAACACAAATCTGATAACAGAATGAATTTTTGTTTTGGTTTTTGATAGATAGGACAATAGAAACACAAGGATAACACAGATCTGATAACAGAATGAATTTTTGTTTTTGTTTTTGATAGATAGGACAATAGAAACACAAGGATAACACAGATTTGATAACAGAACGGATATTTATATTTTTATTTGATTTTTAGACAGATCTGAAAATGAAGAACAAGATACTTACTTGATTTCAATGAGCCAAAGCTCTGATACCAAATGATACCCTTTTTTTTTGTTTTTTTTTGTCCCACAAAGTCGTAGAAAATCGCTACACGAAAATCGGTTTTGAAAATCCTACGAAGAATTGAACGGATAGGCTTACTTGAATAAAAAAGAACCAAAAGCTCTGATACCAAATGATACGAATCCCCGTACGAATGAGAAGCAAACACGATTATCAGAATCGCACCCTCAACTCAATAACAAACAAGGATCGATTTGGTTGTCCCGATCTTTTGAAACAAGTAACGATTTGTGATATTCACCTCTAAGATATTAAATCTTAGCAACAAATATCAACGATGATAACAATCGAATTTCGTACGAACCTTCAAAGAACTTGTTTTGACAATCCGTGCGAGAAACAATCGACAAACGCCATAAAGATGCAATCTTTGATAAGTTTGATTTTTAATAAACACAAAGCACAAGCCTTGCAAATTGAGAGAAATCTCCAATAATTTGTTATAATCTGAATTGGTTCGTTCTTCAGTCATATACATTGAATATATAATAATCAATACATGAAAAGTAGTGCACAAAAGTCATAAAGAAAGTTGTGAAAAAATTCTACACGGAACAGGACCGCGGGTGCGCTGCAGACAGGACCGCGGGTGCGCTCATGCTTCGGGGAAAAAAAATTAAAAAATTTTTTTTTTTTTTTTTTTAACATAACCGCGGGTGCGGCCCTGTTTTGAGCGCGGGTGCGCTAGACCTTCGGCAATTGGACCGCGGGTGCGGTCTCTGTTTTAGCGCGGGTGCGCTGGACCTTCGGCAATTGCACTTGAATAACATTCCAAAGACCTCCAATATCATTCCCATGATTCCCAACCTCCTCTAATTTATACATCCAACTTGTAGGACTTCCTTGATAGCTCATCATGAGTCCTTGAAGTGCATCTTTAAACTTCTTGCTTCGTCCCCTCGTTATAGGTACTTCGGTATATTCTTTGTTGAACTCCACCACTTGCTTGAATATGCTTGATTCATCATCTTTTATCACAATCAAGCTTAAAAGTCTGAAGCAACAACACATCTTAAATCTTCCCCCAAATGTTTGCACATGGTTCCTAGCCAGATTCATATCAGGTTGAGTCGAAAATCTATCTCAAAAAATAGATATGTAAAATGGTACGAGTTTGTGTGTGTAATATTACAAGTAAAGAAACAAATAAATAAATGTTACGATGGATTTATAAAATGGACTAGTATTGCAATTTAAAATAATTAAAATAGTGGCTGGCACTCTTGGTCGGCCGGTTGGTCGGGCGCTTCATCGGGACCGACCGACCGAATCATAATTTTAATAAATATATATAATATTTTTTTTAAAGACTTTTCTTATTTAGAATATTTTGAAACAATTTTTACAACTACATTGAGTAATTCTCGGTTCTCACTCCACCAAAAACTCTAGCTCTTGTTTACTAAGATTTTTTTAAAATTTTATATGACAATCCAAATATCAAGTATATTATTCTCTCACATATCAGGTTTTGATCGTTTTTCGATATTTTTTTGTTACCAACCCAATATTTATTTTTCTATCGACAAAACTCTAATTATTTACTTATTTGATTAATATCCAACTCTCTATCATTCATTAGCTACTTCCTCGATGGGAGGTGTTTTATTCCAGCCTACAAACATGGCCAGTTCTCGATGCAATTATGTTTCTAGTTTCCCACATAGTTTTACATAGTTTATGACTTTTCTTTTTTTGAGTTGGAAAATAATGTTATTACAATAGAGTCTCAATCCCGAGATTTCGTGTTAAATTTTGAATCTTAATGTCAGATGAGCTATAATTATCGACGTTCATGACCATTTGGTGATGCTAGAATTTCCATGCAGATAGAGACCGGATAGGAGTTCCTTTCCACCCAAGAAGCATACTTTTCCCGTTCATACTCAAAGTGCACGCCTTCCGGCTATCAGATTCTCTAAGCAGCAAACTTGCCTGGTACATAGACGACTGGCTCAGCTCCATTTCGACCACATCGAACCTTGCAAAATATCCTCTCCAGAAGTCGATTTTAAGATGATGCTTCAAATTATTGTCGTCGAATGCCGACATCATTTGCTTGATTATCTCCTGAAAGTATAGTTTTTCAATTATCTTCCTACAGTCACTGTCTCCGCCGAGGCAATCCTCTAGGCAATCGAACATCGCGCTACAGAGCAACAAACTCTCGTAAAACCTGCCGATAAAGGTCCATCCTCTGATATCCGCCTCTATATCACTCACCACCGTTACACAAGGATTGAGGTTTTTGACCTCTCTTACTAAAGATTCCAACTTCTTTGGAGAATCTGACAAGGACTGCAGACAGAACTCCATGTAAACAGCCACTGCTTCTCCGGCCTCTAGCTCGAACATATCTCTTCTAAGCTCATTGATTTCCGAGTTCAATATCCTAAATGTAAACGACAAATTCATGGATTTTGCGAAAGAAGACAATACTTTACCTGTTTCATCTAGTTCATCTCTTGATGTGGCAACTGCAGAAATCTTGAGCTGCTCGATCGGGCAATTCGTCCGATTAGCAAGAGCATCCATGAGAACAATCCAGTGTGACCCGATTTTTACGCCGATGTCAATGAAATGAATCCTTTTAGCCGATGCTACACTGTCCAAAATGGTCTGAACACCAGTAAAATGTGTGATTTGACTCAAGGGAAGTTTCTGTTCCACTTCTCGCATACTGACTTTTAGATCCAACACTGCTTCCTCTAAATTCAAATCTCCCACTTCTCTCTCCAGATCAATTTTCCCCGTCTCTGTTTCAATCTTCTCTAGTAAATTCCGAGAGAAACAAGTGACTACTCTCTGAACATGATTATCTGCAGGATCAGAAACTTTAAGAACATTGATGAGCAAATTTTCAGCTAGATCATATTGCTGGCAGGAGAACTTGTCAGCAGCATCAAGCAAACACATTGCAAGAAGCAAATGCTTCGAAGTCTCCTGCGTAAGACCAGATTCGAGTTCTTGATCACCCATCGTCGCAGCTTTGGATTTCATTCCTGCCATTCTCATTATGGTAGTGGCAGTCAGTTTACCATTCGACGCACCTCCTTTCATTTCTAAGCTTAGATCCAATTGTTTACCATTCGACGCCGTACTTTCCGTCTCCTGCTTATTCGGCTCAAATGTTTCTCCACTCCTCAAACGCTTAGTTTTGCTACCGTACTTGTTCAGAATGTCGAACGGCTCCCACAATACGTGAGGACATTCTTCCTTTGCCTCGACGAGATAAGAAACCGTACGTGGTGGCTTCTCTTCCAATGGCTCTTCTTCCGAACTATGCAGTACCATGTTTTCCCAATGTCACAGCCAATTTTTTTTTACAGGTTCGTTTGAGGATAACGTATAGCTAATTTCAGCTTATATACAGGACCATGTTACTTGGAAATAGCCGAAGGATATAATAAATTAAAGCCATATTCTTTTGTATGTTACTGCTTTTGCCGTTGTTCTGTTACAAATAAGACATATCAAGAATACGCTGACAACAAGGAATTCCATTTCAAATGACAACTGGGGAATCTTGATAAACAAAGCGAGTCAACAAATTTGAATCCAAGGTAAATCATTTTTGACAAATAATTAACACATGTTTTGTTTTAGTAAAAAATGGTTGATTTAATTATGTAATTAAGGAATTATGTTTTATATTTTGTTTTCTTTGCCTAAACTTCAACTATAAATACCCATCTATTTTTCATTTCAGAATCACATCAAAAAACAAAATCCTCTCATCTACAATAATAAGTGTAGAAGTGAGATAAATGATTTAGTGTGAGATGTTTTAAGGATTGTTTATCTTTAGAAGGAATATAATTAAGGGAGAGTAAATGAAATGAATGTTATGAGTGAAATACTTTGTATTCTCAATTCTCTTGTCTTATTTGTTATTATTAAAAAAGTGACATCCTTGAGAGGTTTAGAATGGACACAGTCCAATTTAGGGGTGAACCACTATAAATATTATTGTTCATCTTATTCATTGTTGATATTACTTATGAAGTCCTGTTGCGATGTTACCTCGTTTATTTCCCTGATATCCCAATAACTGAAGTTCTCAAATACTATACAAAGTCCTTGTATGCTCTGTGGTTGCTGCTTAGTCTGAAATTCCACATCAGAAAAGGCTTTTAGACAGTATTATGGAAGTGGTTCTTTTGTATTCAAGGTTATGTTTAATTCGTTGGTAGCAGTCTGTTGCGTGTTTTCACTACCGCAAATATACGGTGTCAAGTTTTAGTACTGTATGAGTACAGATATCGATCCCACGAGGAGTAATTATTCAAAGTTGTATATTAATTACCATAATTGACATAGCTCAACTTTATTTAGATAAATCGAATGGTTGGTTTGTAATCAATTCAAATAAAATAGCAATTACTGTAATTCTAGCACGCAGTATAGAATTCACTGAAGAAATAAATCTAGAAATATGATTTCGTCTGGCTTCCCTTATGCTAACTCGGCATTAACTAACATGTTATTAAATTGCATCGCATTTATAACCAAGAACTCGCAATGTTTCTACTCCCTCTGTCGAGTGATAAATAGAACTGTATTACCTATTACCGATTTTAATATGTCTATTCAAAATCAAGCAACACGTAATAAATGCAACCAAGGTCCTCTTATGGATTCGTCAGAGTTATACGTCTTTTGCACGTTATAAATATCTAACGATGTGATTTTTCCTGTCCTAATTTCAATCCCCTCTTTCGAGTGTTAGATTTTAATTATTCAATCAATCGAATTATGGCCAGTAATCCAAAAGCATTAATCACAAGAAATCACAAATAAACACGACGAATTAATTAGATGAAAAGTTAAAAAGTCAATAACATAGGTTCAACCAAGACTACATCAATCTCTAGAAAATAGAATTAGTTCATACTCGTAATTAAATCTATACAAAACCTGTTTGTAATCATTAAAAACGTAAAAGTAAGAAACCGAATTAAGAACGTGTTGGCGAGAGATAGAAGTGCGTCTCCGTGTCCGGATTCAGCGTCTTCTATCTCCGTTCTTCGCGTCCCGTGCTCCGTGCGCTCTCACTTTTTCTCCTTTCTCTCGAGTGCTCTGACGGCTGCTCTCAGAATCTTTCGGAACCCTTATAAGATCCACGCCGAACCCTTTTTATTTCTGAATCTCGCGTCGCGCGCATATGCGCGCAGCTCTCAGCCAATGTTCTTGGGGCAACTCTCGCGCATATGCGCGATCTTACTCGTGCATATGCGCGAATCACACTGTTCGGGCCGCGCATGTGCGCGGATTTGGGAGCGCATATGCGCGACTCTTTCGGCCAGTTGCGTGCATGTGCGCGGGAATACGCCGCGCATGTGCGCCATTGCCTTGTCCTCGGCTCCTGTTTTTCTCACTTTTCTTCCCATGAGTACCATTTTAATGCATTTTCTTGCCCACGTCGTGGTCATACCTAAGTTCCTGCACTCACACCAAAAATAACAAAAACGCGTAATTCCGCCCGAAAAGACTAACATCCTATATGAAATATAGGACTAATATAAGTGCATAAAATGCACTTATCAAATCCCCCCAAACTTAAACTTTTGCTAGTCCCGAGCAAAAATACAACTAAAAATAAGAATGCAGACTCAAGGAAGAAATAAACACTAACAACTATAGTCATGGATATGCAAAAAATGATAGTGGCCTCAGATTCATTTATTTTTATGTGATTCGTATTTAATTGAGAGTCACGTTCGTGTGTGGTATGTCACTGTTTATCTACCTAATCGAATGCGCAAATAGATTCACAGTGCCAAATCGCCTCATAAACTTAAGAAGTCCTCAGTTCGGTGCAACTTACATTTCATTAAAACACACATTTACTTACACATATCACAAAGGACTTTATTGGTAATTGTTTGGCTCAAAAGATATTCATCACAAGTATACCAAAGCTGAAATCACACAAGGAGATGCTTACATGCAAATGATTAAAGTCTATACTCATTAACCATGTTTATCAGGTATCCATAGGCTTGATTTGAACAACTTTTCTCCACTAGTATATTGGATAAATGTGACAAGGTTAATAGTTCTTGTAGGCTTGTAACGTTAGGCTACGGCTCATGGCTACAATAAAGGCATGGAGATCAAAATTTGAGAGAGATATTTGAACTTCATCAATTTCATTCGTTTTCGTTTTCTTTTCACTCACCACCCATTTATTGTTTTCTTTTCATTCATATCCATCATATACCAAATGCTTTCTTTCTCACCACTTTTGATTCATTCTTTCCATCGTTTTTTTTTTGAACTCCTTTCTGTACATTCAATTTTTGTCTTTTTCTTTTCAAGGAGTGTTTGAATCATTCCACACCAATGAACTTATTTCTCTCAAAATTTAGGTAGGATAATAAGTGTATAAGCTTCATTAGGTAGTTGTTTTGGGATGTAGAATAAATACAAGTGAGGGCTAATTGTGTGTCATTGACACACACCACTTGATTTTTAGTAAGCTCAAAATGGGACACTAGGGATATTTCATGTTCGTTAGGTAGGCTCGAAGGCTTGAACGGTTCCAAAGATCGCCTAAATCATTCCTATGTCACATATTATCCGTATTTCTCCTCGAAAAGTGTCCAAACAAGTTCTAGATTCCGTCAATCCATTAGTCAACTCATACAAACCAATCACATGCAATTTTCAATCAAACATGATATATGATATAGGTGCACAAAGAAAAGTTAGGCATCTCAATCTATTCGAAGCTCGATGGGCTAACAATTGATAATGAGCAAAGAAGATAGGCCCCAAAGATATTGCGAAAGAATGCCTAGATCATTTCTGTGTTCGCAAAAGTGTCAGTTAATGTCATGTAAGGGTTACTAAAATCAGACTTCTCTTGTTTAATTGGCATCACAGGCACGCAAATAGTCTCTGAGCACCAACAATATCAACAAACATGACAGTGCAATAAAATGTGACTCCCCAGTAATCACGAATACATTCATGCTTCAGACTCACGATTTTATTTTCATCATCAGCCTCACAATATCTTATCCATGACTAGTCATAACAATTCTAACATGCAATAAAAATAAATAAACGATTTTTTTTAAATGAACATCAAAATTAAAAACTAAAGCAAATAATCTACTCAAATCAGATAAAATCAACCCCCCCAAACTTAAAATATGCATTGTCCTCAATGTATAAACAAGAAATAAACGAGACAAGCATACCTCACACGACGAGCGTCAGTGCTCGCCGTCATCATCATCAATGTCCTCATGCATGTGCTGGGGTGGGGCCTGCGGTGGTGGGCCTGGATACTGTGGTGGTGGTGGTGGATACTGTGGTGGCCAAGCAGGTGTCTGGGGAAACATGGGATCATCTGGACCTAAAGGCGGGAATCGCTGAGCAAGAAAGGACGTGAAGTCCATCATATAACCCATGGCATAGTCTGTGTGGTACTGAAGCGAATCCAGCACCTGGCGCTGCTCAACTAGTAATCTCCTCTGCTCCTGCATCTCAGTCTCTAATCGCCTCAATCTGTCTCCCCTGCGCTCTCTGGCTGCTGCCGGTGGTGGTAGTGGTTGAAGCGGTGCCTGTGGCAGGTCCTCGTCATCTGAATCAACGGGAGGCATATAGGGCGTAACGATGGGAGCCTTCGGCTTAAGTACTTGCTCATCAGGTGACCAAGAGACGCCGGCCTGTCTGCAGAGTTCGGTAACAATGTGGGGGCATGGCAGGGCGACCGGAGTTAATCCAATGCCGGCTCTCATGATCGATCCATATATTATTTTTCCCAAGTTCACAGATTTGCCCATCAAAATCGCAAAGACAAGCGCAACTTTGTCTTTGGTTACGTCGTGGTAATGTGAGGATGGGAGAACTCGAGCCAACACGAATGACGTCCACGCACTTGCATTAGGATTCATCTCGGATTTCTTCAGTGAGATTGGACCACTCGCGCTCATCTTCCATACGGCGCCTGCCTGACACACAGTCCGGATTACCTCTGAATAATCGACCCCATCGTCTAAGAATGCACTGTACTCGTCCTCTTCGAGGCTCGGCATCTGATATATCGTATTTATCGTCTGAGAATCAAACGATACCAATTTTCCTCGCACAAGTACCTTTGAGTCATCATGCCGTATCCGCAGATTGGCATAGAACTCTCTGACGACAGAAATCACAGCATCAAAAGGGGGTTGAGCAAATTCAAGCCATTGCCTTCTTTCAAGTTCACGCTTAAGAAAACCACGCAATGTTGATAAATTAAATCCCCTCTCCGGGATGATCGACCGAGTCATTGAGTTCTCATACACCTGTTGGGCTTCTTCACTCCAAAACCTGTGAGAATCGAAGCTTGAAGAGGAAGAAGCACCCTTTTTCGACTTCCTTTTCGGCGCCATATCAATTCAATAATCCACAATCACAATCAACACCAACTAATGTCAACAATTGAAGCTCCACAATTCCGGTAATGACACCCCAATATACGTAGCAATTATAATTCACCAAACCAATTAATCTGGTTAGCACACAATAAACGCCCCAAGTACAAACTATTATAGAACAATTCGAAGTACCCACTTCACAATATCACAAATTCCTCACTAGATTAACACCGATTTCAAGATATGAGTCAAACAATCCGGATAAACTCTTGAGTTCACAAGAAGGTTACCAAAAATTGAAGTGTGATTGGCTTTCAGAGGAAGGGCGGCGGCAGCGTGGCGTTTCGAAGGAGGCGCGGCGGCGGTGTGGTTGCTGGGGAGCGACGGCGTGAGGTGGTGTGCAAGGAGCTGCGGCGAGGGTTTGTTGTGATCTGATTTCTGAAATCGCGATACCCATTTTTTTTTCTTATACTGAGCCTCGCGCATATGCGCCGTGAATTGGCGCATATGCGCGGAAGCTTCGGGTTTGCATGCTAGAACGTGGCGCATATGCGCGCCCTGATTGGCGCATATGCGCCAAACCTTCTGTAATTTTCGCGCATGTGCGCGCCTGAGGTGGCACATGTGCGCGAAACCTTTTGTAATTGTCGCACATGTGCGCGCCTGAGGTGGCGCATGTTGCGCGGAGCATCCTGTCCAAAAATTCTCTCTCTTTTTTTTTTGTTAATACCTGCAAAAATAGCAACGAGCAAATTAATATTTGAGTCGAGAAAATTAAAATTAATAGACTAAGGAATCGAAATAAAATAAAATAAATAAAATAAATGCAAAAATAAATAAATGTGGGTTGCCTCCCACACAGCGCTTGGTTTAACGTCATCAGCCCGACTGTCACCAATCCTGTTCATGGTGGGTCAAATGATTTCTGGGATGCCCTTACTGCTACCATTTGACCTTCAACTTCCATGGTCATCTTTCCTCGTTTCACGTCGATGATGGCTCCAACAGCAGCCAATAAAGGTCGTCCTAGAATGACGTGAACGTCCTGACTATTCTCCATATCGAGTACCAAGAATTCTGCTAGAACTTTCAATTTGTCAATCTTCAGTTCAACATCTTCACAATACCCAATGGTACTTTCACCGATTTATCTGCCAGCTGCACGCTTAACTCGGTGGATCTCATCTTGCTCAATCCAAGTTTCTCGTAGAGAGAACTTGGCATTATATTTATACTTGCTCCTGAGTCACAGATAGCTTTTTCTACTAAATGACCTCCTATTTCACATGGTACGATAAATTCACCGGGATCGAGCAACTTTTGAGGAAGATTTCTTCGTGTTCCTTCAGTAACTTCACCTTCCACCTGATCTACAAACTCATTATTAGTGTGTAGGTTCTTGAGATCTTCAAGACCTTTTTTCTTTCGAAATTCAGCTTGTAATTGTAAAAATCGCTGGGGGTAGGGAAGTAAAGAAATATCAATGCATTTATTTAAATCATACCTCTCAGATTTCTTACCTCGGGCTCCTTTGGTTGGACTTAGTTTTTCATCCTGAACAGGTGTGAGTTCAACCCTCTTCTCTTCTCTGCCTAACACGCAAATCTCTTCATGATGTATAAAAATGGCATTCACCTCTCTCAGATTTGGGTCGGCAGTCTTTTGAACTGCGCCTGACGGTTGAGACGTGAGTTGCTTCGTTATCTGCCCCACTTGCGATTCAAGGATTTTCAAAGTAGCCCCAATACTCGCCATATGTGTCTCAAGGTTGTCAAGTCTAGACTCAGTTCTAGACATCCTCTTACCAGATTCAACAACAAATGTCCCCACTAGATCCTCAAATGATGGCTTCCCTTCCCCATTTGATGTATTGAATCCCGGTGGAGGGTTCAACACATTCTTATTGTTTGCATAAGAAAAATTTTCATGGTTTCTCAACCCAGGATGATAAGTATTAGGGGTGGGAGGGGGGGGGGGGGTTACCTAGATATCCGCCAAAGCCTCCAAAGTTCTTGTTGTTGATGTATTGGACTTCTTCAGGAAAATGTGATTCTTCAACAACAACCAGTGGTCCCTCAGTGTTTGATGTACCCACCTTATTCATAGTCGCTATCTGTGTAGTCAATGCTGATACTTGTGCAGTGAGTGATGTGATAGGATCCACAGCATAAACCCCAGCAGTCCTTTGTACTCCTGACCTTTCAGACGGCCATTGGTAGCTATTAATAGTCATCTGCTCAAGCAAGTCATAGGCTTGAGCAGGCGATTTGGCAAAGATCGTGCCACCTGCCGCTGCATCCACTGTTGTCCGTGTCTGACCGTTCAACCCGTTATAGAAAAGCTCGATCTGAACCCAGTCTTCAAACCCATGATTTAGGCACCTCCGCAACAACTCTTTGTACCTTTCCCATGCCTCATACAACTGCTCGAAGTCAGTCTGTCTAAAAGTGCTGATCTCAATCTTCAATTGTGCAGATTTCGCAGGGGGGAAATATTTAGAAAGGAATTTCGTTGCCAACTCCTGCCATGTCGTGACATTTCCCAAGGGAAGCGATTGAAGCCATCCTCTAGCTTGATCCCTGAGAGAAAACGGAAACAAGCGCAATCTAATAATATCATCAGAAACATTATTAATTTTTAGCGTATCCGTAATCTCCAAGAAGGTCCTTAAATGAACGTGAGAATCAGCAGTGGCAGTTCCTGCAAATTGGTTCTGTTGAACCATATTTATCAGTGCAGGCTTCAACTCGAAATTGTTGGCATTTATGGTCCCCCGAGCAATGCCAGAATGGTGCGTGTTGATCACTGGTCGGAAGTATCTCTGATTGGTATCGCATCAGGTGGCATCTGTCGGTCGTTTTCTCTGTTATCAGCCATCGCTTTGATTTCTTCCCTTCTCTCTTTTCTTAGTCTCCTCGCAGTTCTTTCGATCTCCGGATCAAAAATAAGCAAATCAGGGCTGTGCGTTCTTAGCATGCACTGCAAAACAGAAAAAAAAAATTATAACGTAACAAAATAAATAAATAAAACGAAATTAAGTCTAAATTAAAGTAAAGACTACTTAGTAATGATATCAATATGCAATTAAATAGTTTACTCCCCGGCAACGGCACCAAAAACTTGTTGCGTGTTTTCACTACCGCAAGTATACGGTGTCAAGTTTAGTACTGTATGAGTACAGATATCGATCCCACGAGGAGTAATTATTCAAAGTTGTATATTAATTACCATAATTGACATAGCTCAACTTTATTTAGACAAATCGAATGGTTGGTTTGTAATCAATTCAAATAAAATAGCAATTACTGTAATTCTAGCACGCAGTATAGAATTCACTGAAGAAATAAATCTAGAGATATGATTTCGTCTGGCTTCCCTTATGCTAACTCGGCATTAACTAACATGTTATTAAATTGCATCGCATTTATAACCAAGAACTCGCAATGTTTCTACTCCCTCTGTCGAGTGATAAATAGAACTGTATTACCTATTACCGATTTTAATATGTCTATTCAAAATCAAGCAACACGTAATAAATGCAACCAAGGTCCTCTTATGGATTCGTCAGAGTTATACGTCTTTTGCACGTTATAAATATCTAACGATGTGATTTCTCCTGTCCTAATTTCAATCCCCTCTTTCGAGTGTTAGATTTTAATTATTCAATCAATAGAATTATGGCCAGTAATCCAAAAGCATTAATCACAAGAAATCACAAATAAACACGACGAATTAATTAGATGAAAAGTTAAAAAGTCAATAACATAGGTTCAACCAAGACTACATCAATCTCTAGAAAATAGAATTAGTTCATACTCGTAATTAAATCAATACAAAACCTGTTTGTAATCATTAAAAACGTAAAAGTAAGAAACCGAATTAAGAACGTGTTGGCGAGAGATAGAAGTGCGTCTCCGTGTCCGGATTCAGCGTCTTCTATCTCCGTTCTTCGCGTTCCGTGCTCCGTGCGCTCTCACTTTTTCTCCTTTCTCTCGAGTGCTCTGACGGCTGCTCTCAGAATCTTTCGGAACCCTTATAAGATCCACGCCGAACCCTTTTTATTTCTGAATCTCGCGTCGCGCGCATATGCGCGCCATGAGCGGCGCATATGCGCGCAGCTCTCAGCCAATGTTCTTGGGGCAACTCTCGCGCAGATGCACGATCTTACTCGCGCATATGCGCGAATCACACTGTTCGGGCCGCGCATGTGCGCGGATTTGGGAGCGAATATGCGCGACTCTTTCTGCTAGTTGCGCGCATGTGCGCGGGAATATGCCGCGCATGTGCGCCATTGCCTTGCCCTCGACTCCTGTTTTTCTCACTTTTCTTCCCATGAGTACCATTTTAATGCATTTTCATGCCCACGTCGTGGTCGTACCTAAGTTCCTGCACTCACACCAAAAATAACAAAAACGCGTAATTCCGCCCAAAAAACTAACATCCTATATGAAATATAGGACAAATATAAGTGTATAAAATGCACTTATCACAGTCACAAAAATGGAGATACACACAACCAAGATGATTAGCTTTATTGACTCTAATTATCAACTTTTGAAAAGTAAGATGAAAGATATTATATTTGTCGCCAAGATGCACCTACCGATGTTCAGCGAGTCTAAACTAGATCAGATGCTGAATGGAACTTTGAGCATGAGCAAGTGTGTGGGAACATCCGATAATTTTTCGATGACATCGTGTACAATCATATTTGTAATGAGACAAATGCTCGTACATTTTGGACGAAGTTTGAGAAATGAGGAGGAGACCTCAAGGAGCCTCTACCTTACAGTCAAATGTTTTGTCTGTTGAGTCAAGGGGAGAAGAAAAATCAAGAAAAAAACAAATCAGAAACCAAGAAGAAGCAAGTCCTAGCGGGAGATATGCCAACTGTTGGAATATTATAAGTTTCAGAGTTTGACAAGTTAATCCGTAAGAGAACTGATGAACCTAACTGATCGAACAAAGGGAGTAATCGTAACTGAAGACTTTGTTTTAACCGAACTGGAAAAACCTTATCAACTAAAGTATTTATAACTAATAGGAAATCGGTTAGAACTAATAATGTCTCTGCATTTTGGATATGAACTCTCATTCGAGGTGATCGGCTGATCAGTTGACTCTTAATCAGTTGACCACATCATGAGTTGAATTATCATCAGACAGACCGACAGATCATACGAACGTAGAACAGATGAATCAAAACAGTCTGAATACCGCGTACTACTGTCAGATAAAGTAACTAGACGACGATTCAACGTATATTTGTCATTAAACTCATTGAATACGACCATTGGGATCGAAGACTATATATTGCTAATCGAATCAGTTGAAGAAGGTTGGTGAAACAAACGGAACAATCAAACCACAATCTTCAATCAGTTGCGATACATTTCTCGAGTATTTTCTCAGTTTACATATTGCACACTTAGCTCTACATTAATTGTATTTATTCATAGAATTCAGGCTATCAGTTAGAGCAACTCAGTTTATTACTATAAAAGTATTGATAGATTAAGAGTTCCAGTTTGGCAATGTGTAAGACCACCTGAAATGGATTATTACAATCTGTTGTAATATATCAAATTCTTTTAGTAAAATTTTATTCTCGTGATAGAAGGGGTGACGTAGAAGCATTTGAAGTCCCCGAACATCTGTAAAAATCCGTGTGTTCATTTCAGTATACTGTCATTTATACATTATACCATCCTTCAACATTCAATCTATATTTCAATCTAATTCCGCACTTTTATCGGTTGACTTATTATATCGACAAACAAGAATTTAGGATCAGTCCCTTAAAGACTAAATTTATATTTGGAAAATAAACAAAACTCCTAAGTGTTTATTCAACCCTTCCCTTCTAAATAGTTAAACTACCTTAACCGATCCTATCAAGTGGTATCAGAGAGGGTAATCTTGTCTTGACTACTTTCATACGCTCAAACTGATACTGAAAACCATGTTGTCATTCAACAAGGTTTCAATGTTCTCCATGGAAGAGTTTGATGATTGGAAGATCATAATGCAAGCTCATCTAGTTGCTCAAGACGATGACATGTGGTATGTCATAACTGATGGGCCCATGAAGATAGTGAAAGCCAACACAGCTGTTGCTCTTAGTAATGGAGCACCACATCGAATAGAGAAACAATGAGATGAGTGCACCAGAGAAGATAAGAGAAAGGCTAACTTGGACAATATTGTCAAAGACATCTTGTAAAAAACTCTGGACAAAAAGAACATTTAGCAAAATAAAAATCTGTAAATTAGCTAAAGAAATCTGGAAAAAATGATTCAGCAATGTGAAGGAAATGAGGAGACAAAAGAAAACAAGCTGTCAGTTGCTGTTCAGAAATTTGATAACATCAAAATGAAAGCAAGAGAATCGACGAGTGATTTTGATGAAAGATTTAGCGGCAAAGCGAATGAACTGAATGCACTTGGAAGAGTGCACTCAAGTAAAGAAATTGCATTAAAATAATGTGTGGCATTCCCAATGAGTGGGATGTTAAAACCATGGCCATGAGGGAATCTAAATATTTGAACAAGGTGGAATTACATGACCTATTTGCGGATCTAAAAGCCTACGAATTTGAGATGCAAACCAAAGAAGGTGAGCCATTCCACCAGTTACAACTGCACTAAGAGCACTGAAACTAGAACCAACAGTTTCAGTTGAGAAGTCAGCAGAACAGCTGAGCAATGATACAATGTCATTGTTTATGAGAAATTTTGGAAAGTTCATGAGAAAGAATCAAGGTTCCTTTCAGAGAAAATATCACAGGAATGAATCCGAGGAACCTAATGCGTGCTTCAAATGTATAAAAACTGGCTATTTCATTGCTGACTGTCCAAAGCCTAAAAAGAATAGCAGAAGATCAGTTGAGAAGGGTAAAAAGCCCTTCGAGCACAGAAGAAGATTGAATGATGAGAAGAAATCATCCAGGAAGAAGCATGAATCTTTGGTATTAGAAGAAAACAAGTCAAAATAGGATGACTCAGACAGCGAAACATCTGAAACTGAGAGCTCAAGCATCTCAAGTGATGAAGAAGAGGCGAAATACCTCATGGCTGATGATGCTGAGCTAGAGTCCAGCAGTGATCAGGTATTTGACTTTAGCTCAACTATTTTCATACTATAATAACTTACTTCTACACTACGCAACATGGTAAATGAGTACCGCAAGCTAGCTAGCTATCTCCTTTGAGGAAGCTAAAGAACTAAGAAAAGTGATCCCTCAGATGACACAACCGATAGTCTTAAATCATTTGAGAGCTTAAATGTCAAAGAGGAGATTGCTAAGCTAATAGTAGAAAAAGATAAAGCAATTCTTTGATTCAGCAACTGAGATTAGAAAACTCTAAACTGATTGAAGTAATTCGGGCTTGAAATAATCGTCAGTTACGCTGACTGAAATGCAAGGGTCACAAAAACAAGTTGGAGATAAGACTGGTCTGGGCTTCAATAGCCAAGATGAACCTTCAACCAATGGTACAGTGCCAAAACTGAATACGAGCAAAGATAAGTATATTCACTTTATTAAATCAGTAATGATACATGAGAATCCTGAGTTCAGTAAGCCGGTAGAAAAACCAGTTGAAAAATCATTTGAAAACATGAACAAGGCTAAGTGACATGGAATTGGATACAATCTAAAGAATTCAGTTGAATCGTGCAATTGGTCACCCGAGTCCAGTTATGGTGAATGAAATTGAACAAGAGGCTATTACAATTATTATAATAGCAAGTCGGTTAAAATACGATACCGAATGAACAATATAGATAAAAGAGCACAAACACATGTTGTATCATCCTCACCGCACTCACATGTCACACAAAAATCAGGAAATTTTATCTTGAACACAGAAACTGATAGATCAGTTTGACTGATCCAAAACTGAGTTCCCAAATGACTAATCAGTTATGGACCTTACCAAATTTTTTTGTTATTTTTTATTGCAGGTTATAGGTAATTTGATCAAAGATTCAGTCTGGTACTTGGACAGTGGATGCTCAAGACATATGACTGTAAATGTTGAAGTGATATATCAACTGATCAAATATTCTGGTCTAAAGATCAGTTTTGGGGTTGCCTCACAAGGTAAAACAATGGGTAATGATAAGCTTATTCATGGTAATATTATCATCAATGATGTATTACTTGTTGACAATTTGAAATATATCTTAATCACCATCAGTCAATTATGCGATAATGATCATTAAGTTGAATTCAATAAGCATGACTCTTAAGTTAGGAATGCATCTGGTGATATAATCATGACAGGAAAAAGATGTGGAAACACATACAATATGAGTTGGAGGAATCCACCCGATAAGCCAGTTTGCTTCGTAGCTTCAAATTAATATTATAACTGGTTGTGACACAAAATATTGAACCATCTAAATTTCAAAGCCAACGCACAATTGAGAACAAGTAACTAGTTTCCCAAATATGATTTCAAAAGATAAAAAATTTTCAGCTTATCAGTTCGGGAAGCAAGTTAGATCTTCTTGTAAAACCAAAGGAAGTAAATCTTCAACCCGATGCATATGGACTTATTTGGTCCAATACCAGTCATGAGCTTAGGGGGAATGAAATACACTCTTGTGATTGTTGATGATTTCTCAAGATTTAATTTGGTCATTTTTCTCAAATCAAATGATCAAACTACTTCACAACTGATAAAACTTTTTAAAATAATTTTAAATGAAAAATCAGTCGAGATTGACATAGTAAGATCCGATCACTGAACTGAATTTTTCAATCAGACTTTGTCTCAGTTTCTTGAAAACTTAGAAATCAGGCATGAGTTCTCAACTGCAACAACACCACAACATAATGGTGTAGCTGAACGTAGAAATCGAACTCTTAAGGAAGCAACAAGAACAAAGCTATCTGATTCTGGTATTTCTCAAAGGTTTTGATTAGAGGCAGTTAACACCGCGTGTTTATACTCAAAACAAATCGATGATTAATAAGAATCAATCGAAAACACCATATGAGATTTGGCATGTCAAGAAAAGTGTGGTTTCATACTTTAAAATATTCGGGTGCAAACGCTTCATTCATAACAATGGTAAGAATCACCTAACTTCCTTCAATATTCAGTCGGATGAAGCATTATTCTTAGGATATTCATTTGTTAGAAAAGCTTATATAATTTTTAATAAACTCACTCTCAATGTCAAAGTATATACATGTTGTATTTGATGAGACTGTGTTAACTGATAAGCCAATTGATCTAGTTGAACTAGTTAATCGCTTAACAGATATAAGTTTGGAGGATGACAATGAAGATGAAAATTATATTGTCAAAAACTCCCTTCATACACTAGAGCCAGAAGTGGTAGAACCACCAGTTGGGCAGGATGCAATTACTGATAATCAGTTTGATGAACAATTAGAAAATATTCAACTTCAAACTGATGTCATTGCAACTGAAGCAGAAGGAAGTGGTCAGTTACAAACTGTACCATATTTGCAAACGTGTCAAGAATATCCAAATTACAGATTGAGCAAGAACAATCCTCATAACTTGGTATTAGGTAACATGTAACACCCCGAAAATTCGAAGATCCGCACGAACCACATGCATGCAATTATTAAATTCCTTGTGTATTTCCATTAAATGCTTTAATTAATTATGTTGTGCATATTTACATGTTTAAAATATATTTTTCTATATGGTTGCCTTAAAATGTAATTTTAAAAGGTTATTCGAGTTGCAATCGAGTAACGGAGACTGGTGACTGATAAATAGAAAAAATGTTTTTATTGGTTAATTATTTTGAATTATTTAAATTAAATGTGATGTTTTTTCTTATTTTTGAAAATAAGGGGTTTTTGAGTTGATTTTATACACCGGGACGTAATTTTTAGCGGTGTTGGATTTTCAACAAAAATACGAACTTTGTGGCAACTCGGCTAATAAATTCACAAACTTATTTTAACAAAACTATTTTTAAATCCTAATTAAGACTAATGGACTAAATTGTTGGCTTAATAGGCCTAAAGCCTTGTTAGTGATTAATTAGTATATATTATACAAAACCCACCCTAAACCCCCACAAAATCACACGCCTCTTGTCTGAATTTCTCACCCAAATATACAACACCACACACCACAATTTGAGAAGAGATTTTCGTGGGGTTCAAGGAGAGTGCAAGCCAAGGTCTTGCTCCGTTCTTCGCCAATCGTCAACGAATAATCGTGCGTTTAAAACGCAAAGACACTCCATATTCTCTTTTTACTCATCATCACACCATAGTAATTGTTTATGCATAATTTTTAAGGAAAAACCTAGCACACAAGTTGAAATTTTCATAACTACATGACTATGTGTATAAACTTGTGTTTTTGATTTCCAAAATCATGTTTTATATGTATTAAAGGGACTGCCATGATTAGGACTTGATCAAGCATTGTTTTACATGAGTTTAGAGCCTTAGAAATTCACCATAACACTGCACATGATCAAGGGATACAAGTGGTACACGTTTCTGTCATGGTGAGTTTGAGGGGTTCGGTTTTTGATCTTGGTGTCTTGGCTTGGTCTTGGCTTGGTTCCAGGGCTATCCAGGGCTGGGAGGAGTCCTTGTTGACAAGGACTCCTACCTGACAGCTGCTAGGGAGGCACGCGCAAGTTGCTTGGCTTGCGCAGGAGTCAAGGGCTCGGCCTAGGGTTCAAGGGCTGGGTTAGGGTGCGTGCTAAGGGTCTTAGGTGAGTGCTGGAGGGGCTGGTTCTGGAGTCGAGTCATGGGCTAGAGGCCTAGGGGTGCAAACAAGAGTCCTTGCCCATAAGGGATTCTCGGCCACTTCAGGTAGGGCTAGGGATGGTTTCCGTGTGTAAGGCCCGAGATGTCATCATTTTGTGAGAACCCGAAAATTAAAGAATTGATTTAAATTATTGAATGGCATTTTTGTGATTTTCGGATGACATTTTCGTAATTATTTGAGGGAAATGGCATTTTCGTAATTATTGGATGGCAATGGCATTTTCGTAATTATTGGAGGCAATGGCATTTTCGTAATTATTGGATGCCAATGGCATTTTCGTAATTATTGGAGGCAATGGCATTTTCGTAATTTTGAAAGAAATGGACAAAAATTTGAGATGAGGCCACGTATGATTGCATGCACAAAATATATATATGTACAAACCGATTCTCTCCATCAGAATAAGGAAGAAAGAAAAGAAATAGGGGAGAAGCTCCAAGTTCTTCCGAGGGAGAAATTTAATAGTGCGCAAAATCCGTCCGTTCGATTTTAAATCCGACTTCAGTACTGTGTTCCTATCAACACAGGCTATAACTGGACGTAAGTTTTGTTACGCTTAGACAAGATTTGAATTTATGATATTGTCAGAATTGAATATGATTCAGATATGATGTTTCTACTAAAGTAGACATTATAAAATTGAAGTCAGAGTAAAGAACAGACTGTTCCTGTAATTGTTATGATTTTTGAAAGATATTGACTGAGATTTTATATCAGAATTGTGTTAATATTCAGAGTATGAATTATGTGGGCACAAATTATGAGTTCAGTATTATATTTGTGATGTTCAGATTGACAGGGTTATTCAGATTGTATTGTTATGCCGTCGAAACATCAGTTGATTTAGATTGATCAGATTCAGATATGATTTAGATTGTATTGTGATATCGATGACATGAATTGAATTGTATCTTGTTCAGATATTGATCAGATTATGTACTGAGTTGAGTATTGATCAGAACAGATTGTGAATTGAGTTATTCATTGATACGATGTATTCGATATTGTCTTTTCAGATTGGATATGGACAGATTTGAATACAGGTCATCGTCTTCGTCAGACAGGGACGACAAAGGTATAATTCATGTTATATACGGGAAGATATAACTCAAATAAGATCTTATTTGAGTTTCCCAATAAAATCACATACTAGATTACTTTTATATTCTGATTTGAATATGATTTATTTATATGTTGAGATGATTATGCATTGTTTACAGATTGTTATGCATTGCATTGAGATAGGAGAGTCGTTGACAGCCATTGTCAACTATCTAGATGTTCGGTGTATCTCAGCTTAGGAGCAGCCCTGACTCCTATTGCAGTCGTTGATACAGCTCAGACCGAAGTCTAGGAATAAGACGTACAGTCACCCCGAGTGGGAGGGTAGGTGACAGCCATTGACGTCTTATCCACACCGGGATCCCTAGAGTTATAGTTGAGTCGAGTCTAGACATGATTTGACTAGAACTGCATGTGGTTATGAATGTGGTTTCATAGATTATGAAACCCATGTGTATTGCTTTCAGTTATGACAGCATGTTTATATGATTTGATTTAAATTGCATGTTTATCTGAATTGAGTTGCATGCTTATTTGATTTGATTTCATAGATTATGAAATCTAGTATTTTGAATATGATCATGATAGCATGTTTTATGATTTAGATTGTTTCTATACATGCTTACCATGTTTTATACTGGGATTTATTCTCACCGGAGTTATCCGGCTGTTGTCTTGTTTTGTATGTGTGCATGACAACAGGTGGGGCTGGATCAGGGTCAAGATGAGAAAGAGGCTGGACTAGATAGCGTGGTGATTCCGGACTTACTGTAGACTTGTTTTATTACTTGAACTTAGAAACTAAACCTTAGACTGAGGTTGTACAGTATTGTACTTTTCTACTGAATTGTAGTTGTTATACAGAGATGTATATTATTTAGATTCCATTACCTTCCGCATTTACATTTTAAAAATAAAAATTTTTAGACCCTGTTTATCAGAACTGATAATTAAATCCCAACGATGATTAAGAAGAGGATTAGCGTCCGGGTCCCCACAACAGGTGGTATCAGAGCCGATAGTTCTTTTAGACTTAGATTATCAGAGCCATAGATCCTTTAGAGTGAGATAGTCATAACTGATAGATCTTTTAGAATGAGATAGTAGAGAATGAGCGGGGTAGATTGAATTGTTTTCCTTGCATGTGATTGCTAGCATGAGATTTATGTCAATGTTGACTTGCATGATGTGTGCTAGCATGATTTATTGCTTTCTCTATTACATGTTGTTTGTTATCTGAGTTGATTGCAGCATGTAATTGTTAAGCCTGAATCAGAACCGAGTCTGGATCAGAGGTATATGATCAGAGGAGGGCTGAGACAGATTGTATAGATTATGTACTAATCTGTTTGATTATCAGATATACCGCCTCGAAGAATTTCCGAAAAGGGCAGTACTTCGTCTGAACAGATAGTTGCATCAGAAACTCAGCTAGAAGGATGGATGAAAGAATTTCAGTTATTACAGCCGCCGATTCTGACTGGGATCGAGACGTCTGAAGATTGTCAGAACTGGTTTGATGACATAGAAATACTGTTCGATTTAGTTGATTGTACAGATGAACAGAGAGTTAAATTGGTATTCCATCGGTTACAAGGGGCCGCCAGGAGTTGGTGGATTACAACCAAAGGAATACTAGAACTGCGTGGTACTGTGATCACATGGTAAGTCTTTAAAGTTGAATTTTATCAAAGATTCTTCTCAGGATCGTACCGAGAGGACAAGAAAGTAGAATTTGAGAATTTGAGCCAAGGTCAGATGAATATTGATGAATATGTTAGAGTAGGTGCCCGTCGAGCCAAGTGTTGGCCGAGTGTTCACAATGAAACTCTATGAATAAGCAGTCTTTATTTTAATAATATTTGAAATTATTATTTTGGCAAATCTTTATCTGTATACCCATGCTAGCTGCATAGATAAAGCCCTTGAATATACAAATAGTAGAAAGAATATGAGATGCTCATATGATGAGTATCATGAAACTCATATTTGTAATACTGTATATTCTAAACGGTTCCTAGTCGATTCAGCCGCCACTAAGAAGGATATAGGCCGCTCGAGTTAGAGACTAGTATCTGCGATGTGAGTACCATGTTTCATTGGTAGGGGACATTGTGATGTCCGAACATGCAGATAGGTGCTCCTTGTAGAGTGCACTGAACAACCCTCCATAAAAGGACTTTCCAAGTGGTTCTCACTTATCGAGTGGAAAAGTCCTGGTTTATGGTTGTACAGAATTAGTCCTTATGACCCGGGACAACATTGAGACTCTATGTGCTAGAATTACACTTTGACTTGTTTACCGACTCTCATGGGGTCATCAGGTGGCAAGGTTGGGTGTTCTGTCGAAACACATAGGAGTCGATGCATTGTAGTCGGGGATTCACCGCTTACCTTCGGGTATGGATATCCTATGTGTAATCATGTGTATGTAGGTTGAAATCTCTGGCCAGAGTATGGTTGTAATTATGAAAGGTGTTTCATAGATTACACCATCGATGCAACTACGACATGACACATAGTATCGATTCATTGACAACTCTCGATAAACCAATGGTTGTCGAATCGATCGGGATATATGAGTTGAAGGGACCGTACTGTACGCTAACCATAATTGAATGGTTCTTGCAGGCACTATCATGTGATACCTAGGGAATCACGTAAGCGATGCTGCTAGGCGTTTAACGTGATTGGTTGGGTACTATCAGACTTGAGTTCTGACGTTCTTGCTATCAAGGAGTTGATAAGTAAGAATGGAGCAATTGGGGTATGCTCGAATAAGGACATGTTTAGTCCGAATCACATGGAGATGTGAACCCACGGCTAGTTGTATCAATGAACCATTGAGGGCCACACAAGTACTAGCTTTGTAAATCCCGATGAGAAGTAAAAATAGTTCAATGTGTTGAACGGCTTATAAAGGAGTTTATAAGCGTAAGGAAAATTAGAAGTATGACTTCTATAAAGGAGAAAATAGTTCAATGTGTTGAACAACTTATAAATGAGTTTATAAGTGTAAAGAAAAATAGAAGTATGACTTCTATGAGAGAAATGTAAATTTTAATTTATGGAAGTGTTCCTAGATTAAAATTTGGCCAAGTGACTAATGTTTTTGAAAATTGTGATTTTCATAAACATTATTATGGACTAAATTAAATTAATTCAAGTGTTGAATTAATTAAACACTAGTGGGCCTAGTAGAGCCCAAATAATTAAATTAATTCAAGTGTTGGATTAATTAAATAATATTGAGTCTTGTAGAGCTCAATTAAAATAATTATTTAAACTAGTGGGACTTGGGTAAATTCAAGTAATGTTTAATTAGTCTCAAATATGTTTGAGATAATTAAATTTAGTCCAAAGTTTTTAATTTGATTAAAAACTATATTATATGCATGCATGGGAGGTGAAGAGTTGGGGAATACTTTTGATTAAAATAATGGTTGGCATGCAACTTTTTGTATCAACTTTTTGCAACCCCAAGACTAGACTCTCCTCCCTCATTCTCAACATACATGGCCGAAATCTCCCTCTCCCATCTCTCTCCAATTTTTCTTCCATTTTGTGTTCTTCAATTGTTGGAGAATACTCACTTCTCTTTGATAAATCCTCAAATATTTCTAGTGCAATATTTGAGGGGATTTACCTAGTTGGTGGTGGGCTTAATTTTGGAGTAAGGAGGAGGCTTGAAGATCTTCATCCATTCAAGAGCTAAGGTTTTTAAATCTTAGTTGGAGCCATACATCAACCTCAAGAGGTTGATAGGTATATTTCTTTAAAACACCCTATGTATGTCATTTTTGTGTTTTATTGTATTTGTTGCACAAAAGATAGGGGTGGCCGAAATTTTGAGCTAAAAATTTTAGATTTTAAACTTCCGTTGCGCTTCCGGCCACCGTAACCGGTCCGCTTTCAAGTGGTATCCGAGCTATGGTTACGTTTTTGTGTAGCAAATACAATATATATTATGTTGAGATCGATTTCTAACCGCATGAGTGTATTTTTGCAACAAATTCAAGGCCACATTTGGGGATTTTTTCGGCAGCTTGTTGCTGCCCATTTCGGGCAGCCCAAGCTGCCCGAAGGGCTGCCCGAAACGGGCAGCAAGGGCAGCCCTAGGGGCTGCCCGAAACGCCCCATCCTTTTAATAAAAAAAATTTTTTTTTTAAGTTGGCCGGAATCCGGCGACGGAGCTCCGGCGACGGCGATGACGGCTAGGGTTTCCAAAAGTGTTTTGGAATATCAAAGTGTCATGGGCCTTGAGTTGTTGGGCCATTGGATGGCTAACATGTTTGAGAATTTTAAATGGGCTAAAAATGTTTTTGGTGAAAATAAGTTTTTTGGGCCCATAAGTTTAAAATTACAAAAGTTGCAAATTTTTCTCATAAAATAAATAATTGAAGTTGGACTTTAATTATTTATAGTAAATTGTGATTTATAAGAAATTCGGTTATAAATAAATTAATTGGAAAGTAGACAAAGGTGTTTGTATACTTTGTTAATTTAGTTTATAATCGTGGCGGTTAGTGATTGGATCAAGATATATAATATTGGATCAATTAATTATAGTGATAATTAATTGATAGTGTATGATATGTGATATTATGCATGAAGGATGATCAAAAGCCCAAGCCCAATTTGCTAGGTGTATGCTAGGATATTTGTGTTGAATGATTGTAATAATTATCAATTTATCAAGTGGGCTTGGTTTATGGCCCGTTCCCACCCCATGAGATGTATCCCTATGTGCCATGGATATTTATTTGTAAATATTAGAATAGGGGAAGATCAAGATTGGAAGATGGTGGCCTTGGTGATTATGAAGATCGAAGACATGTAATATTGGATGCTAATGTAATAGTATAGTTGCATTGCATCCCGTGCATTTACCCTAGGATTGGACCTAGGCTCGTGTTTGGCTCACACGGGCCATTAGTACTTGGGGCGATTGATCATCCTTGTATTGTTTACTGTTTATAATATATGCATGATATGTTATAAATAATGAGTATGTGCGTTATTATTATGATAATAACAAAGTTGCATGAATCCGGCAAACATACGATCAAACATGGCGAGCTTTTAAAATAAAATTAATGATGAGACCTTTCAAAATTAAAAACCCTCATTTTGAATAAGATTCAAAATTAATATCAAGCCCGAAAAGGGGAATTATAAATTTGTTTATAATTTCCTTGTCTTCCATCGACAATGGGTGCATGATGAACGCTACCCGTACTCGGGGCTCGGCTCATATTATTGGGGGGGCCCTGGGTGCCGGAAAGCTGTGGCATCCATTGACATGGTGATGTGAACTACGTGGAACTCCCATGATTTCGGCTCATATTATTGAGGGAACTCATGGCGACCGTCCATTAAGGTTCAATATCGATGGGTTAGGCTTGACACGTAAAGATGAACGACGTCATATTATTGGGTCCTAATCAAACGTGAGACAAAAGTTTACGTAGAGGGTTGCATTGTGATGCAATTGGAAACTACCTTTTAGGAATTGTGATTGGCTGATATTATTCGGGATCATAATTCGCTAATTGGACCTTACGTACCTACTGAGGAAAGGAGTTTCCCGTTTTCACTAGAGGGTAGTGAAAGATGTCAAAACAGTGGGAGCAAATATTTATGAAGTATAAGTCCAAACTTCATATCTTACTAAATATTTAAAATAGTCATCAACATTTATCTGTTTTTACTTTTCAGTACAAATCGACAATGTCTTCGATGCGCAATTCGATATCTATAATACTCGACAAACACATATTAACTGGACCTAATTACCTCACTTGGCTAAGAAATTTGAAAATAGTCTTAAATTCGGAAAGGGTAACATATACACTAACTCAGTCGCCCCCTGTTGAGGCTCCGACTGACTGCAATCCTGAGGAATTGCAGGCTTACAAGGAATGGTGTGACCATGACTTGATAGCCAGGTGTTATATGCTGACTTCTATGAACGATGAGCTACAGAGGCGTTTTGAGGGTGCAAAGAGTGCTGCTTACATTCATTTGCATCTCAAAGAGCTCTTTGGAGAGCAAAAGCGTCCTCTTAGGCATGCTACCGTCAAGGAGCTGATCACTTTGCGCATGCGAGAGGGGACCTCGGTCCATGAGCATGGCCTAAAGGTGATCGGGCTCGTGGACAAGCTCGTTGGCATGGATCTGATCTTGCCTTCGGAGTTGACCACCGACGTGTTGCTGTTATCACTGCCTAGCTCATTTGATCCTTTTGTGGTGAACTTCAACATGAACAAGATGGAACCGACCCTTGAGGAGTTGGTGAACATGCTTGTCACGTTTGAATCCACCATCAAGAAAGAGAAGTTGGTTCTTTATGTGGGTTCTTCATCTGGTACGAAGATTGATCCACATGGGAAGGGAAAGAAGAGTTCTTTCCAACGTCCCGAGAAGAACGTGCCCTTGTTGAGGCAATCTCCGAACCCTGTTGAGGCAGCCAGACCAGTTAAGGCTGACAAGACTAATGATGTATGTCATCACTGCAAGAAGCCTGGACATTGGAGGCGTAATTGCAAAGAATATCTTGCCCAGAAGTGTTCTGGAAACGGTATGTTCTAAATTTAAGTAAACATTTTAATTAACTCTACTTCTTGGGTATTAGATACCGGTTGTGACTCACATCTCTGTAATGGGTTACAGGTGATGGGAAGAAGTAGGAAGCTTAAGGAAGGTGTGACCTTCTTAAGGATGGGCAATGGAGCAAGAGTTGCTGCCAAGGCTATTAAGGATGTTTACTTATTGTTGAACAATGACTTTAAGTTAATTTTAAGAGATGTTTTGTTTGTACCTGTTTGGTGTAAAACATTGCTTCCATTTCTATTGTGATAAAAATGGATATTCTTGTTTATTTAGCAAAGGTGTTTGCAACATTTACAAGAATGAATGTTTAATTGGTACTTGAGAACTTGAAAAACGATCTCTATAACTTAAAAGTAAAAGATATTCTACTAAATGTCCATTCAAAGGCAGATACCATATGAGATATGGATGGGTAAGCCTCCCAAATATTCTTATCTTAGAATATGGGGAGCCCTGCTTATGTGAAGCAGGTAGTGGGAGATAAATTGGATTGTTGATCCATTTTATGTTACTTTGTGGGATATCCAAGGAATTAAGTTGGATATCATTTCTATCATCCCCAAGAAACAAAAGTGTTTGTTTCTAGGAATGCAACCCTTTTGGGAAAAGGATTTTCTATTGGATAGAAAAGGGGAGATGATAGAACTCGAAGAGGTTCGAGAGAAACCCACAATTATAGAACCCACACCCGATGAGCCAAAAGAGGAGATACAAGCTCCTAGCAGATACGAGAAAGTCTCGAGACCACCTATGAGGTATGGTCAGCTTCTTGAAGAGGGCCATGATGAGCCTAACCATGGATGTAATCCAAGGACCTTCAAGGAAGCGTTATCGGATGCCGATTCATCCAAGTGGCTTGAAGCAATGGAATCTGAGATGAATTCCATGCATTCGAACCAAGTGTAGGATCTTGTGGATCCACCTGAGGGAACTGTTCCCATAGGGACTTGGGGCGGATGGGAAGGTATTGACTTTCAAGGCGCGATTGGTGGCAAAAGGATGTACTCAAAGACAAGGAGTTGACTTTGAGGAAACCTTTTCCGGTCGTAATGTTCAAGTCCATAAGGATTTTGCTAGCCATAGCTGCATGGTATGACTATGAGATATGGCAGATGGATGTTAAGACAGTCTTTCTTAATGGGGATTTTAAGAAAGTGATTTACATGTCTCAACCTGAAGGGTTTACATCTATCGGAAGTGAGCATATGGTATGTAAACTTCAGAGATCTATTTATGATCTAAAGCAGGCATCAAGGAGTTGGAACCTTAGATTCGATAGTACAATCAAAGAGTTTGATTTACTAAGAATCATGAGGGACCCTATGTGTATAAGAAGGTCAGTGGGAGTGTTGTGACATTCCTGGTGATATATGTTGATAACATTCTACTCGTGGGGAATGATGTGGGAATGTTGCAATCAACTAAGATATGGTTAACGAGTAAGTTCTCGATGCAGGACTTGGGTGAAGCATCTTTTGTATTGGGATACAGATCTATTGAGATAGATCGAAAAGATGGCTTGGTCTCACCCAGTCCACATACATGATACCATCGTGAAGCGGTTCTCGATGGATGCGTCCTTGAGAGGACATCTACCAATGTGTCATGGCGTGTCCCTATCCAAGTCTGTCTCCTGAGACTGATGCAGAGATAGTGACGATGACACGCATTCCGTATGCTTCGGCAATTGGTAACATCATGTATGGGATGATATCTACACGTCCTGACATGGCGTTTTCACTATGTGCAGTGAAAAGATATCAATAGAACCCCGGTCTTCCACAACTAGAAAGCTGTGAAAGACATCCTCAAGTTGTTGAGAAGGATCAATAAGTTGTTCTTGGTCTATGGGGGTAGAGAACTGAAATTGGAAGGCTATACCGACTCTAGCTTCCAAAGCGATATCGATAACTCGAAGTCAACCTCTAGTTTTGTATTCTTGCTCAACGGTGCTGCTGTCTCTTGGAAGAGTTCCAAGTAAGACAATAATACGGATTCCAGCACAGAGGCCGAATACATTACTGCATCAGATGCAGCAAGAGAGGCTGTTTGGATAAGGAATTTCGTCCAAGAGTTGGACGTCATTCCTAATGGAATTGCTCCTATCCCGGTGTTGTGTGACAACACGGGAGCTATAGCTCAAGCAAAGGAGCCAAGGTCTCATCAGAAATCCAAACTCGTATTGAGAAAGTACCACATCCTCGGAGAGATTGTGGAATGAAGAGTAGTGTCTATTGACAAAGTCGGCTCCGCAGATTATGTTGTTGATCCACTAGCTAAGCCTTTACCTGGACCATTATTCGACAAGCATCGCGAATCAATGGGTTTTAAGCATATGGGTAGTTGGCTCTAGTGCAAGTGGGAGATTGTTAGAGTAGGTGCCCGTCGAGCCAAGTGTTGGTCGAGTGTTCACAATGAAACTCTATGAATAAGCAGTCTTTATTTTAATAATATTTGAAATTATTATTTTGGCAAATCTTTATCTGTATACCCATGCTAGCTGCATAGATAAAGCCCTTGAATATACAAATAGTAGAAAGAATATGAGATGCTCATATGATGAGTATCATGAAACTCATATTTGTAATACTGTATATTCTAAACGGTTCCTAGTCGATTCAGCCGCCACTAAGAAGGATATAGGCCGCTCGAGTTAGAGACTAGTATCTGCGATGTGAGTACCATGTTTCATTGGTAGGGGACATTGTGATGTCCGAACATGCAGATAGGTGCTCCTTGTAGAGTGCACTGAACAACCCTCCATAAAAGGACTTTCCAAGTGGTTCTCACTTATCGAGTGGAAAAGTCCTGGTTTATGGTTGTACAGAATTAGTCCTTATGACCCGGGACAACATTGAGACTCTATGTGCTAGAATTACACTTTGACTTGTTTACCGACTCTCATGGGGTCATCAGGTGGCAAGGTTGGGTGTTCTGTCGAAACACATAGGAGTCGATGCATTGTAGTCGGGGATTCACCGCTTACCTTCGGGTATGGATATCCTATGTGTAATCATGTGTATGTAGGTTGAAATCTCTGGCCAGAGTATGGTTGTAATTATGAAAGGTGTTTCATAGATTACACCATCGATGCAACTACGACATGACACATAGTATCGATTCATTGACAACTCTCGATAAACCAATGGTTGTCGAATCGATCGGGATATATGAGTTGAAGGGACCGTACTGTACGCTAACCATAATTGAATGGTTCTTGCAGGCACTATCATGTGATACCTAGGGAATCACGTAAGCGATGCTGCTAGGCGTTTAACGTGATTGGTTGGGTACTATCAGACTTGAGTTCTGACGTTCTTGCTATCAAGGAGTTGATAAGTAAGAATGGAGCAATTGGGGTATGCTCGAATAAGGACATGTTTAGTCCGAATCACATGGAGATGTGAACCCACGGCTAGTTGTATCAATGAACCATTGAGGGCCACACAAGTACTAGCTTTGTAAATCCCGATGAGAAGTAAAAATAGTTCAATGTGTTGAACGGCTTATAAAGGAGTTTATAAGCGTAAGGAAAATTAGAAGTATGACTTCTATAAAGGAGAAAATAGTTCAATGTGTTGAACAACTTATAAATGAGTTTATAAGTGTAAAGAAAAATAGAAGTATGACTTCTATGAGAGAAATGTAAATTTTAATTTATGGAAGTGTTCCTAGATTAAAATTTGGTCAAGTGACTAATGTTTTTGAAAATTGTGATTTTCATAAACATTATTATGGACTAAATTAAATTAATTCAAGTGTTGAATTAATTAAACACTAGTGGGCCTAGTAGAGCCCAAATAATTAAATTAATTCAAGTGTTGGATTAATTAAATAATATTGAGTCTTGTAGAGCTCAATTAAAATAATTATTTAAACTAGTGGGACTTGGGTAAATTCAAGTAATGTTTAATTAGTCTCAAATATGTTTGAGATAATTAAATTTAGTCCAAAGTTTTTAATTTGATTAAAAACTATATTATATGCATGCATGGGAGGTGAAGAGTTGGGGAATACTTTTGATTAAAATAATGGTTGGCATGCAACTTTTTGTATCAACTTTTTGCAACCCCAAGACTAGACTCTCCTCCCTCATTCTCAACATACATGGCCGAAATCTCCCTCTCCCATCTCTCTCCAATTTTTCTTCCATTTTGTGTTCTTCAATTGTTGGAGAATACTCACTTCTCTTTGATAAATCCTCAAATATTTCTAGTGCAATATTTGAGGGGATTTACCTAGTTGGTGGTGGGCTTAATTTTGGAGTAAGGAGGAGGCTTGAAGATCTTCATCCATTCAAGAGCTAAGGTTTTTAAATCTTAGTTGGAGCCATACATCAACCTCAAGAGGTTGATAGGTATATTTCTTTAAAACACCCTATTTATGTCATTTTTGTGTTTTATTGTATTTGTTGCACAAAAGATAGGGGTGGCCGAAATTTTGAGCTAAAAATTTTAGATTTTAAACTTCCGTTGCGCTTCCGGCCACCATAACCGGTCCGCTTTCAGAATATACCGCCAAATTATCTACTCTACTGCATTTTGCTCCTCAGATAGCTGGAAATGATGAAGCTATAGTGAATTAGTTCATCAGAGGGTTGAATTCGGAGGTAGTTGCATTTATGAATCTGCAGTAACCTTACCATTTTGCTGATATCTTGAGTAGAGCGAAGAGAGTTGAGGCGAGTCTGATTAGACAGCTAGGGAGGTTGTGTGTGAAGCAACCCCAGACACAGCAATCCCCTCTCAGATTTGATCGAGGCAGTACGAGTGGAAAGCAAGATTTTCTGAAAGCTCGGAAGAAGCCATTCAAGAAGCTAGAAATCGGTTCATCTAGCTCCAGCGTTTCTGGTCCAAGCCATACTGGAGTGTATTGCAGGAGTTGCGGAGGGAGACATTCCACCGAACAATGCTAGGGAGTGACTGGTAGGTGCAATATTTGTGGACAGTCGGGACACTTTGCTAAAGTCTGTCCCCAGAAGTGTTCCCGAAGATTGTAGGGAACAGAGTTCAATTGAAAACACAGATCCAGAATTCACAACAGGTACTATTCTTTATGATTCTATTGTATATGTATTGATATATACTAATGCATTTGTTAAGAATATCTTTGACTGAGTTGCATGGAGATATGTTGTATCTGTTGGGTTTGTATGTATTGTAGTATTGATGTCCTTGCTTGTTGAGGAAATATTGATATCAGAGATTTCTGTATATATTGTATACTACAGTAAGATGAGAATGACATAGAGATAGATTATGATGTACTTGTGTTTTCTGATTTGAACGCATTATTGATATGTATATACTGAACAAGTACAGACATATTGTAGAATTTTTCCAGAAATGGTAAGATTCAGACCAGAGATGACTGATCAGTGGAGATACCACGATAAGGATTCTAGATTTAGAATTCCTTTGATATCTGTATTGTATATGACTCGATTAATACAGAAAGGAGCAGATTGCATCCCTATGTAATCAGTAGACCTACTGAAATCGAGCCTTGCATTGGCAGATTCGCTAGTGATATACGAGTTGGCTGATGTTTGCCTAGATGAGATTTCAGATTTGTGTGATCTCAAAAATATAGACTTCAGAAATTGAATGTAGATCAGGTATTATTTGTATGTTAGATTCAGTACCGAATGATATTGAATATACAGAATAATACATACCGAATTGGAAAAAATTGAATATTTGAAGATTGTGGTGAATATTCTGAGAATTAGGATTATTGTATACAGAAATTATTCAGATAAGAATTCCGCTTGAAACAGATTGTATTCAGAGTATGCGATATCTAAAATTAGTATACAGATTGACCTTGACACAGGTGAGATTGGGATCAGTGATTGAGAATGATACCGATGTCAGAAGATCAGAAATTTCAGAAATATCAGTAATGTCAAAAATTATTGTGTCTGATTTGACAGATTATTTTATTCGACTGTTGCTTTATATCTGCTGAGTATTTTTATTGTTCTAAATCAGTATTTGAGACATCTTATATTGTTTTGGAGAGCATATTTTATTTGCAAATAAGATATAGCAGTTGATCAGAATGACATGAAGATATTTACCAGAAATCATTGTTTTATGAGTTCACTGAACTCACTAGATCTGTATAGGTTACTGATATTTTGTATCTGATTTGATATTACTGTTGTTTTGAATCCGTATATGATACAGATTGTGGTGAACCGTTGAGAATATATACAGTTCAATTGTATCAGAGTTATTTTCGAGAGGTACAGCTATTCAGAAATGCGATCAGAATGTTCAGAACTTGACTTCGATAATCAGAATAGTGTATCAATCAGAGTAACAGATATGTGCTTGTGTATTTTATGTGAGACTGATTATATTATGGTATCAGAATGTTTCAGAATTGAATAACAGAATTGATATCGATAGTCAGAGCCGAATACCAGGTAGGTATCTCTTCTTTACTTTATATTATTAACTGATTTGTTTATACCGAATAGTTTGAATCTGAAATTACAGATAGTGTCAGAAATGCATCGTAGTGGATTCAGTTTTCAGTTTGATAATTGAGAATGTGTTATGTTTGAACAGATAGTTGTGATATAGACAGATTAGATCAGTTGTAACCGAATTGTACTGGAAAGGTTGGCAGAAATTGTACTGATATGTCTAAATTGCTAACAAAAAAAAAAGACAGAAAGATAGAAATCAGAAGATTTATTACAGAATTGTGAAGTTTTAAATAGAAATGAGAGTACATTTCTATAGCCTTCGTAATGAAATTACCGTCATTTTTACAGATTGTAATATGATATGATTAAGATTGACAGATTGTTCACTCTATAGCTATCAGTTTGTACCAGATTATGTACAAACATGACCCAATGACGCAGATTGATGTCAGAAAAGTGGTCAGAAAGATCAGAATGCCACAGTAGATTATGTCAGATTGTGATTTTACTTGAGTTGGTATTCGTGATAGAGTATATCATGAACTCTCTCTTAGATGATTTTACAGATTGACAGACCGTCAGAATATATTAGTCAGAGATTGGAAGATTTTTGTACAGCTTTAGTGCTGGATGTTAGCACTAATTGATATGACTTATTATCATGACATGAAAATAGCTATTAAGACAGTTCAGAATAGACAGACTTAAGAAACCAACGTTAGATGATGACGATGGGTATTTGAAGCTGAAGACTGTATATGTCCTTGATTGGGATAAACAGATTGGATCACCACTACTGGTATTGCTTTGTTATGAACTATGATTGGTCTATACAAAAGTTGTATAGCCAATATTCTAAGATTGATTCTATCAGAATTATTTCGAATGGTATTATAAGATTGTACTTTTCGAACTACTAGTCCAGATTGGAATTAGAATTAGTAGAAGTAAGAGGCTTCAGAATGAAAACTATTCTGCTGTTGAAAAATCAGTAGAGCTGTCCTGATAGGAGATTGAGATTTCAGAATTGATTCCGTGAGTGGAGTTTTGATTTAAACTCTGTATATATGTCCTCTGATATCTCCGAAGTGATTGTTTATAAGTTCGGGGACGAACTCAGATCTAAGAGGGGGAGAAATGTAAGGCCCGAGATGTCATCATTTTGTGAGAACCCGAAAATTAAAGAATTGATTTAAATTATTGAATGGCATTTTTGTGATTTTCGGATGGCATTTTCGTAATTATTTGAGGGAAATGGCATTTTCGTAATTATTGGATGGCAATGGCATTTTCGTAATTATTGGAGGCAATGGCATTTTCGTAATTATTGGATGGCAATGGCATTTTCGTAATTATTGGAGGCAATGGCATTTTCGTAATTATTGGATGCCAATGGCATTTTCGTAATTATTGGAGGCAATGGCATTTCGTAATTTTGAAAGAAATGGGCAAAAATTTGAGATGAGGCCACGTATGATTGCATGCACAAAATATATATATGTACAAACCGATTCTCTCCATCAGAATAAGGAAGAAAGAAAAGAAATAGGGGAGAAGCTCCAAGTTCTTCCGAGGGAGAAATTTAATAGTGCGCAAAATCCGTCCGTTCGATTTTAAATCCGACTTCAGTACTGTGTTCCTATCAACACAGGCTATAACTGGACGTAAGTTTTGTTACGCTTAGACAAGATTTGAATTTATGATATTGTCAGAATTGAATATGATTCAGATATGATGTTTCTACTAAAGTAGACATTATAGAATTGAAGTCAGAGTAAAGAACAGACTGTTCCTGTAATTGTTATGATTTTTGAAAGATATTGACTGAGATTTTATATCAGAATTGTGTTAATATTCAGAGTATGAATTATGTGGGCACAGATTATGAGTTCAGTATTATATTTGTGATGTTCAGATTGACAGGGTTATTCAGATTGTATTGTTATGCCGTCGAAACATCAGTTGATTTAGATTGATCAGATTCAGATATGATTTAGATTGTATTGTGATATCGATGACATGAATTGAATTGTATCTTGTTCAGATATTGATCAGATTATGTACTGAGTTGAGTATTGATCAGAACAGATTGTGAATTGAGTTATTCATTGATACGATGTATTCGATATTGTCTTTTCAGATTGGATATGGACAGATTTGAATACAGGTCATCGTCTTCGTCAGACAGGGACGACAAAGGTATAATTCATGTGATATACGGGAAGATATAACTCAAATAAGATCTTATTTGAGTTTCCCAATAAAATCACATACTAGATTACTTTTATATTCTGATTTGAATATGATTTATTTATATGTTGAGATGATTATGCATTGTTTACAGATTGTTATGCATTGCATTGAGATAGGAGAGTCGTTGACAGCCATTGTCAACTATCTAGATGTTCGGTGTATCTCAGCTTAGGAGCAGCCCTGACTCCTATTGCAGTCGTTGATACAGCTCAGACCGAAGTCTAGGAATAAGACGTACAGTCACCCCGAGTGGGAGGGTAGGTGACAGCCATTGACGTCTTATTCACACCGGGATCCCTAGAGTTATAGTTGAGTCGAGTCTAGACATGATTTGACTAGAACTACATGTGGTTATGAATGTGGTTTCATAGATTATGAAACCCATGTGTATTGCTTTCAGTTATGACAGCATGTTTATATGATTTGATTTAAATTGCATGTTTATCTGAATTGAGTTGCATGCTTATTTGATTTGATTTCATAGATTATGAAATCTAGTATTTTGAATATGATCATGATAGCATGTTTTATGATTTAGATTGTTTCTATACATGCTTACCATGTTTTATACTGGGATTTATTCTCACCGGAGTTATCCGGCTGTTGTCTTGTTTTGTATGTGTGCATGACAACAGATGGGGCTGGATCAGGGTCAAGATGAGAAAGAGGCTGGACTAGATAGCGTGGTGATTCCGGACTTACTGTAGACTTGTTTTATTACTTGAACTTTGTAACTAAACCTTAGACTGAGGTTGTACAGTATTGTACTTTTCTACTGAATTGTAGTTGTTATACAGAGATGTATATTATTTAGATTCCATTACCTTCCGCATTTACATTTTAAAAATAAAAATTTTTAGACCCTGTTTATCAGAACTGATAATTAAATCCCAACGATGATTAAGAAGAGGATTAGCGTCTGGGTCCCCACACCGTGGGTTCCTAAGGTCCAGTAGGGTGTCTAAGGGTGTTGGTCAAGGTTTGGTTCATGATGGCTCGAGGGTGGCTTGGGGGATTAGAAACATGGCTCAGTGCTAACTAATAAGGGTCAAGTTAGGGTTTTTAATTGCTAATTTAATTGAAACACGGCTCATGGGGTCGATTCGTGGTACACGAGGGCTAAATTATTATAAAAGGCTAAATTTTGAATTTAGCAATTTTATATTAAAGTTTGGGATTTTTCGAAATTAAAACACCTTCAAAACGATTAATCACGAATAAATTAAAAGTCATCGAATTAAGCTAAATAAAAATATTAGAAAATTCAAGTAGGCATAAATAATTATTTGGGACATATTAGAGTCAATGAAATTAAGAAAATGTCAAAAACGTGAAATTTTAAGTCTATGGGTAAACGATCTTTTTACACTTAGATATTAGTAAACATCATGGCAGTGTCCTGAATACTGTTTTATGTGCTAATATGATTATTTTCAATGGTTATGGATGTTTATGGAATTTTTATATGTTAATATGTTAATTTTAAGTTTTTATGGATTTTTAAGATGTTAATATGTTTAAATGTTTTATGATTTTTATACGTTAAAACGTTTATTTTAAATATTTATGATTTAAATATTTATTTTAACGTTTATGATGTTAAAATGTTTATTTGAAACGTTTATGTTTTTTTATGATTTTTATACGTTAAAAAATTTATTTTAAATGTTTACGTATTTTTAATATGTTAAAAATATTTATTTTAAAATGTTTATGGATATTTATGATTTTAATATGTTAAATTATGATTTTTAAATGTTTACGAATTTTATGATTTAATTTGGACATTTAAAAGATATGATGTATGCTTGGTTTAACAGAAAAATGATATTATTGGAATGTTTTTATTAAGTGATGGAAATAAGAAATGTTGAAGGACGTGAAGGGATTGTGACTAAATATGTTGGAAATATCGTGAGATTTATGGTCCCACTGGGAGCCCGACGATCGTGTTTCCTTGGATACGGATACAAATACGAATAAAAATATGTTAATACGTTGGTCAGGGCCCAGTTGACCGGTGAGAGTGTCGCTGGCGTCCCCCGCCACCCAATACTGTGGTTTTCTCTAGATGGATCCATCTCCCAATACGTTTAAGAATACAAGTCACAATCATGATCTGAATTCAACAATAAACGAATATGAATATGAATATGTTGATATGAATATGAATATGTTTATGTTTATATGAAAATGTGTATGAAAATGTTTATGCATAAGATTGTGAGAATGTTTTTATGCATCATGAAAATGTTTACGGAAATGTTATGTGTTAAGTTTATGCTTCTTCATGAAAACGATATTTTAAGTACAAGTGTTTTTCACTGTTGTATGTGATATGTATATATAGTACTTGTTATCAAGAATATGATATGTTGAGTCTTTAGACTCACTAGGTGTGATTGATGCAGGTGATATTGATTATGAATATGTTAATGGAGGTCTTGATGGTTGACTTTGCTGGACTGAAGGTGTACATAACCCGAGGACCGACGCTAGTTTTCCGCACTAGATAAGATTTATGATTTTAAGTTATGTTAAATATATATTTACGACTTTTTATTTATTTTTATGAGAGATTTTTGAAAGGTTATAGTATGAGCTATACTTTTCAAATTATGTTTTTAAGTTTGGTAAAACATTTGATGATTTTACGATTTAAACTATTCTTCGTTGGATTTTTAAAAGTTAGTTGGTTGTTTTATTTTAAAAATGGTGTCGAGGTATTTTAAAGTATCTATATATATGTATACTTTGAATTATGGAGATTAAAGAGAAAAGAAAAATTTCTAGCACGATTTAAGAAAACGAATAGCAGACGTTTCATAACCCATATGATCTGGTAAAAACTTGAAATCAGATGTTAAATTTATTTATTCATTAAGCTTTTATCTCTCATTCGAACCAAAGAAAACTAAAGAAGTTCTAGCTGATCCCAGTTGGATCATTGCAATGCAATAAGAGCTTAATCAGTTTACACATAACAATGTCTGGACGTTAGTTCCAAGACCTTCTTCAAAATCTATTATAGGTACCAAGTGGGTATACAGGAACAAACTGAAGGAAGATGGTTCAGTTGTACGCAAAAAAACGAGACTGGTCGCACAAGGCTACAGACCGGAATAAGGAATAGATTACGACGAGATTTATGCTCCAGTTGCTCAACTGGAAGCAATCAGGATATTCCTAGCCTAAACATCCTTAAAAAATTTCAAAGTTTATCAGATGGATGTGAAAAGCGCATTTCTGAACTGTCGGTTACAAGAAGAGGTGTATGTAGAACAGAATCCAGGTCTTGTAAATAACTTATTCCCTAATCATGTTTATCATCTTAATAAATCTTTGTATGGTCTGAAACAAGCACTTCGAGTTTGGCATGAGACCTTATAAAAATTCTTGATTGATCATGATTTTACAGTGAGAATAGTTGATAAACCTCTGTTCAAATTTACAAAAAAAGATAATTAATTAATTGTTCAAATTTATGTTGATGATATCATATTTGGGTTAAATAACCCCCAATTATGTGATAAGTTTGCTAAGCTGATGCATGATAAATTCAAGATGAGCATGATGGGTGAACTGACATTCTTCCTAGGCTTGCAAGTGAAGCAACTGGAAGCTGGTATTTATATCATTCAGACCAAATACACAAAGGAATTGCTGAAGAAATTTGGTGTGAAAACATGTTCAGCTGCATCCACTCTCATGACTTCATCAGTTAAACTAGACAAAGATGAAGGGAGAATATCAGTTGAGATGACACTCTACAGAGGTTTAATAGGTTTTTTTATTATACCTAACTACTATCCATCCTGATATTATGTTTGCAGTATGTTTATGTGCTAGATTTTAGGTTAATCATAAACAATCGCATTTCCTAGCTATTGAACATATATTGAAATATCTAAAAGGCACACAGAATGTGGGCTTATGGTATGCTAAAGATTCATCTTCCAATTTAGTTGGCTATTCAGATGCAGAATATGCAGGATGTAAGATTTATCGCAAAAGTACAAGGGGATCATGTCAGTTTCTAGGAGACAGACTGATCTCATGGTTCAGCAAAAAGCAAACATCAATAGCCACTTACTCAACTGAAGTTTAATAATTTGCTGCTGGAAGTTGTTGTGCTCAACTGCTCTGGATTCAGCAACAACTGAAAGATTATCGAGTAATAGCTGAAGAGTCACCGATCTTCTGTGACAACACCAGCTCCATCGTGATTACATATAATCCAGTTCTTCACTCTATAACCAAACACATTGATGTCAGAAATCATTTCATCAAAGATTATGCTCTCAAGAAAGACATCAGACTGGAGTATATCTCAACTGAACAACAAACGACAGATTTCTTTACCAAGCCATTATCTGAGACTAAGTTTTTTTACTTTAGAAATATCTTATGTCTTATTTATCATTCTTAAATGTTTAATTTATGGGAGCGTTGAGTTTCAGGAAGTCAACTTATAAGTTAGCAGTTAGTTGTTCACAAACTGAACTGAATAAGTTTCGAACTAATCAGTTAGTGTATGAGTAAACTGATCTTAACCCATAAGTTGATTAACTTTAATTATTTTAAGTTCCTTAATTAAAATCTTGACCAAACGTTTTATTCCCGTTTTTGTACAACTGCAAAGCTTCAGTTTCTAAATTTAAATAACCAACGGTTGAATATTTTATTTATTTGGTCAAAATTTTCACGGATTACCACGTGTCCGAAATTTTAACGGTCACGAGATATAAATATAAACCTCTCTCTCGGAAGTGTTCTCACCATTTCCATAGTTTATAACTCTCGAATTTTCATATCAATTCTGTAACGAACCGTATTCTTTACTACTTAAAATTTGCGGAAAAATTAAAATTTTCTTTTAAACTGAATGAAATGCGGAAATGAAATCAAATACGGTCGTCACTACATCCTTCATCAACAAAAATATTTGAAATCAACATCACCAATAAAATTTGCGAAAAGGAAACACTGTTCCAAAAGTTTTGAAATGAAACATAACATCAGAGTATTTTAAACTTGCATAAAAAGAATCGTAAAATAACATGGGCGGTCCTCGGGTTTAGCCTGCCGCTTAGTCCAAGCCTGTCCCTTGGTCACCACCTCCTGCCTCCTCATCAACATACTCACCTGCATCGATCAAGTCTAGTGAGTCTAAAGACTCAACACGTATAAACTGGAATAACGAGTACTACGTAATAAAATCACATGCAACTTTAAAATAGGACATACATAACTCGAACTTGAACGTACGTACATACAAAACTAGACGTGCCATCAACATAAACTTTCTTAAACATACTGCATACGTAAACATACATAACTTCATCATTTTGCGTAGAGGCATGTTTCAAAGCAAGTGACCCATAACATAATAAACGCCTGATCAGACACACCACAGTACTGGGCTGACAGGGACGTATCCACTGCCACATACATAAGATCCCCGTTCATAATTTAACGGGCTGGTTGGTCCCCGTTCATAATTTAACGCTTTCCAACCATGATCTAACCCGTTCATAATTTAACGGACGGATTGGTCCCCGTTCATAATTTAACGCTTTCCAATCCTAACATAATTTGGTCACAAGACATTTAGCATACCTCAAAAACTTGACATATTTTCTTTGCACGTCAACATACTTACTTGTCATTGAGGGATTCGTTGGACTTCGATCGGGGCCGTTGCTGCACCAACTAACATGAATTTCCATAACTTAAACGTAGGAATCATACTTACTCTCAAGTCCAATCAATACTTAGGACGTTCTAACATTTCCCATGACACGACCTTGAAAATCCTTGCACTAAACCATGACGTCAAATCCCAAAATATACTTACAATTCCTTCAAAACAGTGAGTACACGGACCCCTACCCCGGGTCCGTGTACAGGTCCGTCTAGGTGCGGTGCAGTGACACTCGGAAAGAAGAAGGGACACGGACCCCGTGCCTACCTCCGTGTAGGGGTCCGTGTAGACTCGGGTGAAAGACTCCATGAAAAAGGGTGGACACGGACCCCGTGCCAGGGTCCGTGCCAGGGTCCGTGCAGACTCTGGAAAAAGGGCACTCCGGAAGAACAAAGGCACGGACCCCGTGCCAGGGTCCATGTAAGGGTCCGTGCAGGCTCTGTGATCGCGAACTTACGAAAATTCTTGTACATGCTTTGCTTAACTTTCTAGACCCGGTTGCACGAACTATGAACCGACACCCCGAGACCCATCCTAGCATACCATAACATAAAACCAATTTCGTACAACATCCCAAGCCACGACGTTCATCTTACGACGCATACAATTTCAAAAACGTGACAATCAACACTAATTTCTTTCCTACGAATTCTAATGCATTCGAGTGCCTATCGACACTAACCGACGTACCACATATCGACCCAACAACATCATAATCATACCTAGGTGCAACAACGATCGTCCGTCGATCTCCAACGAAGCCTGCAACAAATAAACTTCGAGAACACAATTATCGTAAAAGTCGAAGTTTGAGCAGTCCCACGAAAAACGCCATAACTCACTCAATTTTCATCAAAAAATCTCTAATTTTATATCAAAACGAAGGTATCGAAAAGTTCTACAATTTTGTAGTTGAAAGTTTTCTCAAATTCTCGACGGAAAAATCGCAGTTTCGAGAAGAACAGCAAGTTACGAGATTTCAGATCTAAAAAGTATTTCAAACGCATTCAAATCAATTTCCGCTCAAACGACGAACGTCATACATAAATTTTCACGCATAAAAATACACAACGCATACTATGACAAGATCGATGCAGAAAGAATAGAATATACGTGCCTTTTGATATTTAAAAATACCGTACGACGACACCGAAGCGGAGATGGAAGCGAGGTTGATCCGGGACGAACGTGGCGCTAAAATCTTCGAAGGAAACACACGAAAAATTGCTGGAAATCGAAGAGGGAAGGGGGCGGTTGCTTGAAGGAGTAAGAACCCTAGGTTTTCTCTCCTCAAAATAATAAAAACTGAAACTTAAGGTGAGTGTGTGTGTTTAGTGTGCGTAAAAACATGTAAGTGTGTGTGAGTATGTGTAAAGTGTGTGTGTGTGTGTGCGCGTTTTAATTAGGAGAAACTCTTAACTAAATAAACTATTTAAAATAATAATAAAAAGTTAACACACACTAGTTAAATCAAACTCTACAATTAAAATATCTACACACTAATTTTAAAGGTCTTAAACTCTTAATTCACTCAATACGTTATTAAAGCTTTAAAAATACTAACAACTTAATCAATTATTTAAAACGCCCCATTCTCAATTTAAAATAAAATACCACATTTTAAATTGCCACAAATCGTCACCGGGTCTTTTCCTCAATCCCGCCTCGAATGATCGCCTGAAACATGGAACTCGAAAGACATTTTAACGTGCATCACATAAACATAAATAATTTGAAAATAACGCATTTAAGTAAATCATGCATCGCTAAAACTCATTTTAAATTAAGTTAAATGATTTAATAATTAAATGAATGCATGGGTTATACGTGTATTAAATTTGGGCACTACAGTTCCTCCCCCACTTATAAAAATTTCGTCCTCGAAATTAAGTCTTACCGAACAACTCCGGGTAGCGAAGTCTCATGTCGGCCTCTGACTCCCAAGTGGCTTCTTCCACCGATTGATTCAGCCATTGAACTTTGACCAACTTGGTCGTCTTGTTCCGAAACCTGCGCTCCTGTCTGTCTAGGATTTGGACTGGTTTTTCCTCGTAAGACAGGTCTGGAGCCAACTGCATTGGTTCATAACTCAGAATGTGCGAAGGGTTGGCTAGGTACTTCCTTAGCATCGAAACGTGGAACACATTGTGTACCCCGGCCAGATTCGACGGAAGGGCAACACGATAGGCTAGTGTCCCAACTCTGTCCAAAATCTCAAACGGTCCAATAAACCTCGGACTCAACTTGCCTCTCTTTCCAAATCTCATAAAACCCTTCATAGGTGCTATCTTAACGAATACGTGATCACCAACAGAAAATTCTAGATCTCTCCTCCTCTTATCAGCATAACTCTTCTGAAGGCTTTGGGCGGTCTTCATTCTGTCACGAATTTTGACCACCACGTCGGCAGTCTGCTGAACTATCTCTGGACCAAGTTCTGCTCTCTCACCAACTTCATCCCAATGAACTGGTGATCTGCACTTCCTCCCATACAGTGCCTCCTAGGGGGCCATACCAATAGATGCTTGGAAGCTGTTGTTGTATGTGAACTCCACTAGAGGTAGTCTAGACTCCCAAGCTCCTTGAAAATCAATCATGCAGGCTCTTAGCAAATCCTCTAAAATCTGAATCACTCGCTCAGACTGACCATCTGTCTGTGGGTGAAAAGCTGTGCTGAAAAGCAACTTCGTCCCCATGGCTGCGTGTAAGCTCTTCCAAAAGGACGATGTGAACCTCGGGTCTCTGTCAGACACAATCGAAACTGGAAACCCATGTAAACGGACTATCTCCTTGATGTAAAGCTCCGCATACTGCGTCATAGAGAAAGTCGTCTTCACTGGTATAAAATGCGCTGACTTAGTGAGTCGGTCTACTATAACCCAAATAGAATTCGAACCTCTGACTGACCTTGGCAACCCAACCACGAAATCCATAGTAATGTTCTCCCACTTCCACTTGGGGATGGGGAGTGGCTTAACCAGTCCTGCTGGCCTCTGATGCTGAGCTTTTACTTGCTGACAAGTGAGACATTCTGATACGAATCTACGGATGTCTCGCTTCATCCCTGGCCATCAATACAATATCTGGAGGTCTTTGTACATCTTGGTACCTCCTGGGTGAATGGAATACGGAGATGCGTGTGCCTCTGTCAAAATATCCTGTCTGACCGAACCAACACTAGGCACCCACATTCTACCTCTGTATCTCACAATGTCGTCTGAAACTGTGTACAGCACACTGCCCTTGGCTTCGTCTTTCAGTCTCCATTTCTGCAACTGCTCATCTGAAGACTGTCCTGCTCGAATACGGTCTAGCAAATCAGATTTGACTATCAGATTAGACAGTCTAGGGGCTCTGCCCTCAGGATAAATCTCTAGACCAAATCTCTGAATCTCCGACTGAAGTGGTTTCTGCACTGACAACTGAGCTACAACTGCCACTTTCCTGCTCAATGCGTCCGCGACAACATTAGCCTTTCCCGGATGGTAGCTAATTTCGCAGTCGTAATCTTTCACAAGTTCCAACCACCGTCTCTGTCTCATATTCAGCTCTCTCTGCGTGAAGAAATATTTGAGACTCTTGTGGTCGGTGAAAATCTGACATTTCTCGCCGTGTAGGTAGTGTCTCCAAATTTTCAGGGCGAAGACAACGGCGGCTAACTCTAGGTCGTGAGTCGGATAGTTCTTCTCGTGCACTTTCAACTGCCTGGATGCATAAGCTATAACCCGACCCTGTTGCATCAACACTGCGCCTAATCCGAGCTTAGATGTATCAGTAAAAAGTACAAACTCACCTTGCCCTGTTGGCATGGCTAGCACTGGCGCCGAAATAAGAGCTTGCTTCAACGTGTCGAAGCTCTTCTCACAATCATCACTCCACACAAACTTAGCATTCTTCTTGGTGAGTGAAGTGAGTGGCACCGCTGTGGACGAAAATCCTCGAATAAACTTACGATAGTAACCGGCTAAACCCAAAAAGCTGCGGATCTCTGATGCGTTCTTTGGCTCAACACATTCCTTGACGGCTGCAACCTTAGATGGATCCACTTCAATTCCACTGCTAGATATAATATGACCCAAAAATGCAACTTTCTCAAGCCAAAATTCACACTTGCTAAACTTTGCAAACAATTTACGGCTCTGTAAAATCTCCAATACTGTCCTCAGATGCTGGTGATGCTCCTCATGGCTCTTCGAGTAGATGAGAATATCGTCAATGAATACTATGACAAATTGGTCGAGGAACGGCTGAAATACTCGGTTCATGAGGTCCATGAAAATTGCTGGAGCATTCGTCAATCCAAATGGCATTACCAAGAACTCGTAATGCCCATACACCTAGTCCTGAAGGCTGTTTTGTGGACATCTGCATCCTTCACCTTCAGCTGGTGATACCCTAATCGAAGATCTATCTTAGAGAACACTGTAGCTCCCTGCAATTGATCAAACAAGTTCTCGATCCTAGGAAGTGGGTATTTATTCTTGATCGTTACCTTGATCAGCTCACGATAATCGATGCACAGTCTCATGCTACCGTCTTTCTTTTTCACAAAAAGCACTGGCGCGCCCCACGGTGAGAAACTCGGGCGGATAAACTCCTTGTCTAAGAGCTCCTGAATCTGTTGCTTGAGTTCTAACATTTCTGCTGGAGCTAATCTGTATGGTGCCTTCGAGATTGGCACTGTTCCTGGCATGAGTTCGATTGCAAACTCCACCTCTCTCTCTGGTGGAAGGCCTGTGACGTCGTCAGGAAAGACGTCTGGGAAGTCTCTGACTACTGGCACATCTGATAGTGACGGAGTGGGCATGTCAGGTGCTGAGTTGATGCTGGCCAAGAACGCCTGACACCCTTTGGAAATTAGTCTCCTCGCCTGCATGCACGAGATCATGCGAGGGAAACTTCTCCATCTGTCTGGTTCAAAAAGAAATTGTTCCATACCCAATGGTCTGACTAGCACTGATCTCTTCTGAAAGTTGATAAGAACTCTGTTTTTAGTCAGCCAGTCCATTCCCAATATGATGTCGAATTCTGGCATTGGCAGTAGGATTAAATCTGCATATACTAGGTGGTCATGCAGTTCTAAATCGATATCTCTGACCACACTGGTAGCTAACAGCTCCTCCCCTGATGGGACTGTCACTGAAAAGTTCACGTCTAGGCCAATGGACTTGAGGTCCAAATGATTAGCAAACGTCTCCGATATGAAGGAGTGAGTGGCTCCTGAGTCTATTAGTGCAGTCGTGGATAATCTCTTAATAAAAATGTTTCCGGTTAGTAGTGTATTGACTGGGTTCGCCTCCTGGGCATGCATGGCGAAAACTCTCCCTTGAGTTGGTTGCTTCCACTGCGGGCACTCCTTCAGCATGTGGTTGCTAGCTCCACACTTGAAGCACTTGCCCGATCCATATAAGCATGGCCCCGGGTGCTGGCGGTTGCACTTAGGGCACACCGGAAAGTTAACGGGCTTCTGAGGCGCCCCTTGCTGCTGTACTGGACCCTTGCCCCTTGGTGGTCCATGAAAAGACTTCTTAGCTGGCGGCCCCTGAAACGGCCTCTTAAAATGGGGCCTCTGATTCTGCTGCTGGTGTTGCTGCGGCGGTGCCTGGTAGGGCCTCTTGCCCTGTCTATCCGCCTCTATGTCTCGCTGGTCCTGTTCTGCCGCTGAAGCTCTGGACACGGTGACTGCATATGTAGTAGGACCAGCTACCCTCATATTCCGGCGCAAGATCGGCCGCAAACCGTCCATAAAATGCCTCAGCTTTGCCTGGGCATCATTCGAAATGAGGGGTACAAAGTAACACCCCCTCTCAAACTTTCTGACGAAGTCTGCCACGCTGCTATCCCCTTGCCTCAGTGTCATAAACTCCCTGGTCAGGCGGGAGCGTACTTCCTCAGTGAAGTACTTTTAGTAGAAAACTTCTTTGAATCCATTCCAAGGCAGCACTTGCAGATTGACTGCCACTGAAGCGCTCTCCCACCATAGTCTAGCGTCCCCTGTCAGCAAGAATATAGCACATCTGACCCTGTCAGCGTCCGTCAGCTCCATGAAGTCAAATATCACCTCGATGGACTTGATCCATCCCTCAGCCACCATCGGGTCAGTAGTACCCGAAAACTCCTTCGGGCTCATCCTCCGGAACCTCTCATATGCTGCCTCCGGTCTAGGCCTCTCCTCGGGGCCTGCAACAGTCTGGTTCCTCACAAATTGTGCGAAGAATTGCGTCATGCCAGCAAGCATCTGTGCTTGCATATCTGGCGGTGGCGGTGGTGGTGGATTGGCCCTCTCCTCGGTGCGGGCCTCTCTGTCCTCTTCCTGGTTAATCATACGTCTAGGAGGCATACTGTTCCAACAATTACCCACCACGTAAACCCAACATGCATGAATATAATACCAATATCATAAGATGCACGTAATTTTGAACTTTAAAACATAAACATGCTGAAATCATGACCTAATGCATAGTACATAGCATAACTCAAAACTTTAAAACTTACAGACTTGATGTGTGACTTCGAGAGCTTCTTGCGACTGGCAGTAGGCGTAACCCTTTACAAGAACACCGCTCTGATACCAACTGTAACGAACCGTATTCTTTACTACTTAAAATTTGCGGAAAAATTTAAAATTTTCTTTTAAACTAAATGAAATGCGAAAATGAAATCAAATACGGTCGTCACTACTGAAAGCGGACCGGTTACGGTGGCCCGAAAAGCAACGGAAGCAAAAATTCGAAATTTTGAGGCACAAATTTCGGCCACCCCAATTTAAATCTTGTGTAATATTTACAAAATCAAAAACATACATAGGATGTTTAGAAGTTTTACCTATCAACTTTAAAAAGTTGATGTTGGCTCCAACTTTGTTGTCAAACAACAAAGCTCTTCAAGGCATGAAGATCTACAAGCTCCTCCTCCAAATCCTTGAAAAATTTCCTTCAAATTAGGCCCACCACCAACTAGGTAGATCCCCTCACAATTTGCACTAGAAAAATGTGAGGATTTTTGATAAGTGCAATTTATTGTACTTTTATTACTTGTTTTTAACTTGGAGTTTTGTGATTTTTGAGCAGGTTTTATTTGATATGTTGTTGTTTTTGTTATTGTAGTTTGGAAGCTTAGAAATGAGAGTTTGAAGTGATATAGTGATGAATTAGAGGTACAAAGGAAAACTAGACACGAGAGTTACCGCACCCGCGCCACAGCAAGCAGCGCCCCCGCGCTACCTGCTCGAACACACACCGCCCCCGCGCTGCGTACACGAGCGCCCCCGCGCCAGTTGCCGATGCATTACCGCACCCGCGGTCATGCAAGCGCCGCACCCGCGCTGTGACTTCCGCAGCAAATGATTTCTTGGCGAACAAACACCGCACCCGCGGTCTTACTATCACCGCACCTGCGGTCATGCACAAACATTCCTCCGGAAATTGTGAAACTTTGAAGACTTTGAGGAAATGGAGGGGAGAATGGTGTGCTACGTGATAGATCTTGTCTAGACTATAAAAGGTGTCTCTTTTTCATCATCTAGGTATGGAGAAAAACTAGAAAAAGGGTGGAGGCTATAAAGAACAAGATAAAAGATCAAGATCATCATCTTCAACAATTTCTTGTGCATCTTGGGACAAAATCTTCATACACTCCAAAACTCTTGTTCTAAGTTCTTTCTTTCTTTTATTTTGATATGTTTTGTTTAATATTTATGTGTTGTTGTTTTATTTTCCTTATTATGAACTAAATCTTAATTCTAGAGGGATGATGGAACAAAACTAGAAACCATGTGTGATGATTTATGATTTATGCTATATGAGATTTCCTTATTGTTCATTTGTATGTTTCTAATTTTAATGCTTTCAATTTACTGGCCATATCTTGAATGATGATTATGTTTATAAATTATCACTTGGAAAAGGGAATTTATAAACAAGAAAGGGAAAAATACATCAATAGTATTTTTATAGTTCGGGAGGACATATAGTGCTATTGAAGCCATTAAAAGATTTGAGTGATTATTGTGTTATTTAATTTTAGATTGTTGATGGGGACGTTACAATCTTTTGTTAGATAATTAGTATCTACTTAGCACTCGGGAGAGGGAGTAGATGATTTTTAGAATTCTTAGCTAATGAATAAGAAGGGCAAATATAATATAGCTACACAAAATACACATGGTGGATAGTTGCGTGAAATCGGACCTCTAGATCTTTTATTCTATTGTTGTTCACTATTATTTGGTACTATAATTCAATTTAGTTTTAAATCTAGTTATTGGTATAAACAACTTCGTCAATTGATTTTTCTAAATAAAATCAAGACTATTTTAATTACAAGCATTAATATAAATTTAAAAATACATTCCTCGTGGGATCGACACTTGTACTCAAAATTACATTTTACTATAACTTGACGTTGTGCACTTGCAAGCAATTAAGAAAACACGCAACAAGTTTTTGGCGCCGTTGCCGGGGAGTGTAAAATTTGAATTTATATTAATATTGTTACCAATTAGTCTAAATTTTAATTTAGAACTATTTTTATTATACTACATTAAACACTGATTTGTTATTGTTTTTGATTAACAGTGCATGCGAAGATCGCAAAATCTTGACTTGCTTATCTTTGATCCTGAAATCGAAAGAACCGCAAGACGATTAAGAAAGGCAAGAAGAGAAGAGATTCGAGCAATGGCTGAAAACAGAGACAATGAAAATCCACCCCCTGCAATACCCATCAGAGATCATTTTAGGCCAGTATTGAATGCTCATTATTCTGGTATAGCACGAGGAACAATTAATGCAAACAACTTTGAGCTCAAGCCTGCATTGATAAACATGGTTCAACAGAATCAGTTTAATGGAGCCGCTACTGCAGATCCTCATCTACATCTCAGAACATTCCTTGAAATTACTGATACGGTAAAAATAAATGGTGTTTCTGATGATATAATTCGAATGCGTTTGTTTCCTTTTTCTCTTAGGGACCAAGCAAGAGGATGGCTCCAATCGCTTCCTTTGGGGAGTATCACTACATGGCAGGAGTTAGCAACCAAGTTTCTTGCAAAATATTTCCCACCTGCAAAGTCTGCACAGTTGAAAATCGAGATAAGTACTTTTAGGCAGACTGATTTTGAGCAACTATATGAGGCATGGGAGCGGTATAAGGAGTTGTTGAGAAGATGTCCAAACCATGGTTTTGAAGATTGGGTACAAATTGAATTATTTTACAATGGTTTGAATGGACAAACCAGAGGTACTGTGGATGCAGCAGCTGGTGGCACGATATTTGCAAAATCACCTGATCAAGCATATGATTTACTTGAACAGATGACCATTAACAGTTATCAGTGGCCGTCAGAAAGATCAGGAGTAAAGAAGCAAGCTGGAATTTATGCCATAGATCCTATTACCTCACTTACTGCTCAAGTTTCAGCTTTGACAAATCAAATTGCAGCAATGAATAAGACTGGTACATCAGAGGTTGAAAATGCATCGGTTGTTACTGAAGAACCACAAATTCCTGATGAGGCTCATTATATCAACAATAGGAATTTTGGTGGCTACGGAGGATATCGAGGTAACCCTCCCTCTAACACTTATCATCCTGGATTGAGAAATCATGAAAATTTTTCATATGCTAATAATAAGAATGTGTTGAATCCTCCACCGGGGTTCAATACATCAAAGGGGGAGGGAAAGCCTTCATTTGAAGATTTGGTAGGTACATTTGTTGCTGAGTCTGGAAAAAGGATGGCGAGAACTGAATCTCGTCTTGACAATATGGAGACTCACATGGGAAATATGGGTGCCACAATGAAATCTTTGGAAACGCAAATCGGACAGTTGGCCAACGCTCTAAAAGATCAGAACAAGGGGCAATTTCCCAGTAACACAGAGGTGAACCCAAAAGAGCAGTGCAAGGCAGTAACTTTGAGGAGTGGAAAAGAACTTGATGGTAAAAATTCCAATGATAAGGATGAGAAGGAGGTAACTGTTGAAGAAGTCGAAACTGAGGGTTCCAAAGCTGAAGTTGAAGTTGAACAACCTCCGGTATTTAAGCCGACTCTTCCATATCCGCTGAGGTTCAAGAAGAAGAAATTGGATGATCAATTTGCCAAATTTTTGGAGATTTTCAAGAAGATTCATATCAACATTCCATTTGCTGATGCTTTAGAGCAAATGCCAAACTATGCAAAATTCATAAAAGATGTGATGTCAAAGAAGAGAAAGTTGCATGAGTTTGAGACAGTGAAATTGACAGAAGAGTGTAGCGCCATACTTCAAAGGAAACTACCACAGAAACTCAAAGATCCAGGGAGTTTTACTATCCCTTGTGTTATTGGTGGTTCTAGAATAAATAAAGCTTTGTGTGATTTAGGTGCCAGTATTAATTTAATGCCTTTTTCTATTTACAGGACTTTAGAGCTTGGCGAGGTGAAGCCTAGCACTATTACCTTGCAGCTGGCGGATAGATCACTTACATATCCACGGGGTATAGTGGAGGATGTTCTGGTAAAGGTAGACAAATTTATATTTCCTGCTGATTTTGTCATTCTAGATATGGAAGAAGACAAGGACACCCCACTTATCTTTGGAAGGCCATTTTTGGCCACTGGAAAAGCTTTGATTGATGTGCACAAGGGTGAGCTTACATTGAGAGTAGGTGGAGAAGAAGTCATGTTCAACATCTACAACACAATTAAAGAACCAAATGAGGTAAGTACTTGTAATATCATTGATGTAATTGACTCATGTGTATCTCATGTTGGTGCAGGAAGATTGACAAAAGATTCCTTGGAGAGATGCTTGTTGGAATCGGCGTCAATACTGGATGAAGATGATTGGGATGTGCAAGAGGAATTACTTGCTCTCGATACATTGCCTATAGAAAAGATTAATGTGCATAATGTAGAATTACTTGAAGATGCAAATATAGAGGTAACAAAAGTATCCCCTGAATTGAAGGAACTTCCAAGCCACCTGTGTTATGCATTTTTAGGTGAGAAGTCGACGTATCCGGTAATTATCTCTTCCTACCTTTCATGTGATGAAAAAGATAAATTATTGAGAGTGCTGCGAAAGTATAAAACTGCTTTTGGATGGTCGATTTCTGATATTAGGGGAATTAGCCCCACTATATGCATGCATAAAATTTTGATGGAGGAGATGTATACTCCTTATGTGGATCACCAAAGGAGGTTGAACCCAGCAATGAAAGAGGTTGTAAAGAATGAGGTACTGAAATTGTTAAATGCTGGTGTAATTTATGCTATTTCTGACAGTAGCTGGGTATCTCCTGTGCAAGTTGTACCAAAAAAGGGTGGGATGACAGTGTTAAAAAATGAAAATGATGAGTTAATATCTACTCGTACTGTAACTGGTTGGCGAGTATGTATTGATTATAGAAAGTTGAACAATGCCACACGAAAAGATCATTTTCCATTGCCTTTTATTGATCAGATGCTTGATAGACTTGCAGGTTATTGTCACTACTGTTTCTTAGATGGATATTCAGGTTATAATCAAATTGCCATAGCACCAGAAGATCAGGAAAAGACAACATTCACATGCCCCTATGGCACGTTTGCCTTTAGAAGGATGCCTTTTGGACTATGTAATGCACCTGCTACTTTTCAGAGGTGTATGATGGCCATTTTTGCAGACATGGTGGAGGACATCATGGAAGTCTTCATGGATGACTTCTCGGTATTTGGCTCTTCTTTTGATCACTGTTTACATAACCTATCCCTTGTTTTGCAGAGATGCCAAGAAAAGAACCTAGTTCTTAACTGGGAGAAGTGTCACTTTATGGTCCAAGAGGGCATTGTTCTTGGACATAAAGTATCTTCTAAGGGATTAGAGGTTGACAGAGCCAAGGTGGTTGCAATTGAAAAACTCCCTCCGCCAAAGAACATTAAGGGAATAAGGAGCTTCTTAGGGCATGCCGGGTTTTATCGTAGATTTATCAAAGATTTTTCTAAGATTACTAAACCTCTGTGTAATTTGCTTGAAAAAGAATCCACCTTTATTTTTGATGATGATTGTCTGCAGGCATTTGAGAAGATCAAGAAAGCATTGGTAACTGCACCAATCATGATAGTGCCGGATTGGGAGCAACCCTTTGAGCTGATGTGCGATGCCAGTGATTATGCAGTGGGTGTGGTGTTGGGACAGAAACGTGATAAATTCTTCAGATCAATCTACTATGCAAGTCGTACCATGGATGCTGCACAGCAAAACTACACAACCACCGAAAAGGAGATGCTCGCAGTAGTATTCGCCTTTGACAAGTTTAGACCCTACTTGGTAGGTACAAAGGTAATAGTTTTCACTGATCATGCAGCTATCCGATACTTATTTGCCAAGAAGGATGCAAAGCCACGTTTGATAAGGTGGATCTTGTTGCTCCAAGAGTTTGATTTCGAGGTAAGGGATAGAAAGGGATGTGAAAATCAAGTGGCTGACCACCTGTCAAGACTTGAGCGAGAGGAGAAGGAAGAAGAGGGAGCTATACAAGAAACTTTTCCAGATGAGCAGCTCTTTGAGGTAAACTCTGTACTTCCTTGGTTTGCTGATATTGCTAATTATTTGTCTTGTGGAACCCTTCCTCCAGATCTGAATCATCACCAGAAAAAGAAGTTCTTCCATGATATCAAATTTTTCTTTTGGGATGATCCTTGTGTGTATAAGAGATGTGCTGACCAAGTGATTAGGAGATGTGTTGATGGAGAAGATGCACAAAAAATTTTAGAACAATGTCATTCATCACCGTATGGTGGACATTTTGGGGTAACAAGAACAGCAGCTAAGGTATTGCAATCAGGTTTTTACTGGCCTACTTTGTTCAAAGATAGCTATACCTTAGTGAAATCATGTGATAGGTGCCAAAGGTTAGGGAACATTTCTAGGCGTCACGAATTACCATTGACAAATATTTTGGAAGTAGAACTTTTTGATGTCTGGGGCATAGATTTCATGGGACCTTTTCCCCCTTCTTTTGGTCAATCTTACATATTATTAGCTGTAGATTATGTTTCGAAATGGGTGGAAGCAATCGCCACCAGTACTAACGATGCTCGTATTGTAGTTAAATTTGTGCACAAGAACATTTTCACAAGGTTTGGAACACCAAGAGCTATCATAAGTGATGAAGGTACGCACTTTTGCAATAAAATTTTCAATTCACTAATGGCTAAATACAATGTGAAGCACAAAGTGGCATTGGCATATCATCCTCAGTCAAACGGACAAGCTGAAATATCCAACCGGGAAATCAAACAAATCTTAGAAAAGACTGTCAATACAAACCGGAAGGATTGGGCTATAAAGTTGGATGATGCACTGTGGGCTTATAGGACAGCATTCAAGACACCTATAGGAATGTCTCCATATAGGTTGGTTTTTGGTAAAGCCTGTCACTTGCCGCTGGAATTGGAGCATCGAGCATTCTGGGCAGTTAAGAAGTTCAATTTTGACTTGAAAGCCGCTGGTGATGAAAGAAAATTACAGTTAAACGAAATGGAGGAGTTCCGCAATGAAGCCTACGAAAATGCCAAGATTTATAAAGAACAGACCAAAAAGTGGCATGATAAGCTCATTGTACGAAAGGAACTAAAACCAGGACAACAAGTACTCTTGTTCAATTCCCGTCTTAAGTTGTTTCCTGGTAAGTTGAAATCGCGTTGGTCAGGCCCATTTTTGGTGGAGACAGTGTATCCTCATGGGGCGATTGAGCTAAAATGCAGTGATGGGAGGACTTTCAAGGTGAACGGCCAAAGAGTTAAACCATATTATGGAAATGAAGTAAGGCACCTTGACAACATTCCTTTGGGCGGATCAACTTGATATAGACTGATGGTAGTCAGGCTGATGACGTTAAACCAAGCGCTTACTGGGAGGCAACCCAATTCTTTGTTTCTTGTTTGCATTGTGATTTCAGTTTTGATTTTATTTTAATCATGTTATTTTTAGTTGTGTATTTTTAATATAGTGTATGCTTATATCTTCCCAAATTTAATGAATCCCAATTGTTTTCTTTTCAGGAATGAAAATTTGAGAAGAAAATATTTTGACGAAACAGGAGCGCCCTTACAGTCTCATGAGCACTGCACCTATGCTTGAGGTGCATTCAAAATACAGAAAATTCGAAGCAGGAGTGCACCCGCAGCACAAAAACAGCGCCCCCGCGCTAGGAATGCCGAGTTGACACCGCCCCCGCGGTGCGTACACTACCGCACCCGCGGTGTGATGTAGGAAGAAATGCACGTACATGCCGAACACACAGCGCACCCGCGTTGCTTAAGTTTCTGCCCCTGCGCTAAACTGCCGAGACAAGAGCGCGCCCGCGCCCCTTAGCATACCGCACCCGCGCTGAGTCAATGGAAAAATTCATGCAAATGCCGAGAAAATAGCGCACCCGCGCTACTCTAAGACCGCTCCCGCGCTGTTAGTTCGAACAAAGCAACGCGCCCGCGGTGCTTCCATTACCGCACCCGCGGTGCTTCCTTTTTAAGACACAATCGGGATTTCTTCTTCATTACCGAAACTCACACTCAAGAAAACCCACTTCCACATTTTCGAAATCCCTACTCCAAACACAACTCATACACCAAATTCTTGTTCTTCTTTCAACAAATTCATCACTACAACTAACAAATCTTCACACATTCCATCAAATACCTCATTTCTTTACATCAAATTCACAAATCCAACCTAGGGTTAAAAAAAAAAGGTTTCGAAAATCTTTCAAGATTTGAGTGGAGCTTTGAATTAATTCTTCAAGAAACATTTCAATACACTCAAGGTGAGCCAATTCATTGCATATTTGTTGGAAAATTCGAGATTGTTGGTGTTAGTGGCTATAGAAGGAATTATTGGTGAATACATTCTTCATTTTGGGGATATTGTTCATTGATTGTTGTGTATATTGTTGTGTTGTGAATATTATTTGTATTGAGTTTGGGGGAGTAAAAAAATCATTGAATTGTGAGAATTGGGTTGAAGTAAAGTTGGTGTTTGCAAGGTGTTTGACAAAATGCCATTAAAAAGAAAATCATCAAAAGGTGCTTCATCCTCATCAAGGGTGAATTATGATGCGACTCGGTTTTATAATGAGAGGGCGGAGGAACAATATGGGAAGATTTTTAATAGAAGCATTATTAAAGAGAGGGGATTTGATCTTAGTGCCCCTGATACACAAATTGAACAAATGCTTAGGGATCGACAGTGGGAGGAGTTTGGAAGACAGCCACAGGATGCTGTCATATCACTGGTGAGAGAGTTCTACGCTAACTTAAAGGTTAGATATGATCGGTTAGTGGTGTTTGTGAGAGGTAAAGATGTCGCTTTTGATGCACGTACAATCAACACTATATATGGCTTTCCTGAAATCATGCACGACGAGTACGAAGAATATAGAAATGGGCATGTTGATTATGACAGTATTCTTCAGACTATATGTATACAGGGAGCCGAATGGCGAATGAGAGACAATGTGCACTTGAGCCTCGCAAAGTCTGACCTCAAGGAAATGGCCAAATATTGGTATTCTTTCATTTCTGCGAGAATCAAACCTACCGAACACACAACGACCGTTATCAAGGAGAGGGCCATCCTCATTTTTTGCATCATAACAGGAAAAACAATTGACTTAGGTCGATTGCTTCAGAATTCAATTTATGATTATGCAAGTGGCAACTCTCCGAGTGGACTTCTCCACCCCTCTCTCATCACCATATTGTGCCAACATGCGGGAGTGATTTGGGCTCCAAATGAAGAAGTTCTGAAGCCGAAAAATCCTATTGTGATAGCTCAGGCATTTATGGGAGTCAGAAATGATCAGGCTGAAGCACGTAGAGCTCAAAGGGCATTCAATCAGAGGGCTGCAGAGAGACGTGACCAAGCCCAAGCTCAAGAGCCACAGCCGCAGCAAAGACATAGGAGAAATCGGTTGAATCAGTTGGAAGAGGATATGAGGGTACAACGCCAAGAGATGGATGCTTTTCGGTATAGGACCGATACATTCATGGATTACATGATGGATTTCACTACGGTGTTGGCTCAGCAGTTCCCATCTGCTTCTACTTCAGGACATCCATTTCCACCTCCTCCACAGTGGCCACCTGTCTACCACCCGCCAGAGTTCCAACAACAACCCAACCCTGATGACGATGAAGAGGATGATGGCAATGACCACTGACGGTCGTTGCCCAGTGTATGTGCATTTCCTTATTTTTCATACCTATTTACATCGAGGACGATGCACATGATTAAGTTTGGGGGAGAGTTATTTTATTCTATCTTTGTGTGTTTTGTTTATTTAGAGTGTTTATTTGTTTATTTGCTTTTGTGTGTTTATTTACTTAATGTATTTTTGTGTTTAATTTTTTTTGGTTTATTTTGTGTGTTTGTAGTATTTTTAGTCATGAAAAGTTTAATGAATTGGCCAATGATGAAATTTTTTTTAGAAAATCAATGTCATGCATCAAATTCATGTTAATTGACCACTTTGAAAATTTAGAGAATAATCATGAGATTTGGTGAGTTTGAGACTTAAAATTTCTATAAAACTTTGTGATTTTTATTTTGACATTGAAATAAAATTTTTGCAAACATATAAATGATTTAGGCAATCTTTGAATTCATTTGGGCCATGTATATTATTCATAAACATTCATTTGAAGCCCTTTTGAGGCTATATGAGAAAAGAGTTGTGTTTTCTTTTAATTTCTTTGGAAGCCAAGCACATTTCTTTTTGAATATATATGTATTTGGTTGATGCATTGAGACATCATTTTCACGATGATTAGAAGTCTACTCTTTGACGGTGAATTGAGATTTTGTCTAGAACTATCCAAACATCACTCGAGGCGAAATACGGACAAATTATGATTTAGGAATGATTTAGGTGATTTTTGGATCGATTGAGCCTTTCAAGCTACCAAATAAATTAATTTATCATTTGTCACCTCTTTGTACTTATATGAATTTGAATGGCACACTTAAATATGTGTAAAAGACCCCCATTCAAATATTTTTTCAAGAATCCCACAAATTACCAACCTTTTGAATATCTTATACAATTAATTCCTACCTTCTCAAGGGAGTAAGAATTTGAAAGAAATCGATTTTCTTCTACAAAAGAAAAATGACTAATGATACATTGTTGAAAATTGGAGAAAAAAAGAAAAAAAAAAAAAAGAGATGAGATGAATAAAGAAAAGAAGAAGATAAAAATTGGAAATTGAAAGAAATAGTGGAGTGTGCAAAAGAGAAGAAATTCAATTTACTCCCTTATTTGAACTCCTAGACTTTATTTGTAGCCATGAACCGAGCCTAACATTATAACCATTAAAAATCCTATTAACCTAGTCATATTTGTCCAATATACTAGTGGAGAGTGATTGGGAGGATCTAGCCTATGGACAATCGATAAACACCGTCATTGAGTAAGAATTTTGGTCAATTTTTCACACACCTCATTGCATCAAATAATCATTGGGTATCCATTTCTTGAATGAATATTGTTTTGAACCCAATTTTTTACCGAAAAAGACCTTGTGATATGTGTTTGTAAAAATTTGAAATCAGTTGATAATGATTTGAAACATGGTTGAAGAGATTTGAAGTTAGAGAACAAACCAATCACATGATTTTATCCGGATAAACAAGTGGTTAGATTGACTTGAATTGTAAATGCATGATGGATTTTGAAATTATGTTGAGGCCAAGTTCTTTAAAATATTTCATGACTTGTTTGTTGTTTGTTTGATTGTTTATTTTTGTTGTTTTATTTTGCTCGGGACTAGCAAAATCTTAAGTTTGGGGGAGTTTGATAAGTGCAATTTATTGTACTTTTATTACTTGTTTTTAACTTGGAGTTTTGTGATTTTTGAGCAGGTTTTATTTGATATGTTGTTGTTTTTGTTATTGTAGTTTGGAAGCTTAGAAATGAGAGTTTGAAGTGATATAGTGATGAATTAGAGGTACAAAGGAAAACTAGACACGAGAGTTACCGCACCCGCGCCACAGCAAGCAGCGCCCCCGCGCTACCTGCTCGAACACACACCGCCCCCGCGCTGCGTACACGAGCGCCCCCGCGCCAGTTGCCGATGCATTACCGCACCCGCGGTCATGCAAGCGCCGCACCCGCGCTGTGACTTCCGCAGCAAATGATTTCTTGGCGAACAAACACCGCACCCGCGGTCTTACTATCACCGCACCTGCGGTCATGCACAAACATTCCTCCGGAAATTGTGAAACTTTGAAGACTTTGAGGAAATGGAGGGGAGAATGGTGTGCTACGTGATAGATCTTGTCTAGACTATAAAAGGTGTCTCTTTTTCATCATCTAGGTATGGAGAAAAACTAGAAAAAGGGTGGAGGCTATAAAGAACAAGATAAAAGATCAAGATCATCATCTTCAACAATTTCTTGTGCATCTTGGGACAAAATCTTCATACACTCCAAAACTCTTGTTCTAAGTTCTTTCTTTCTTTTATTTTGATATGTTTTGTTTAATATTTATGTGTTGTTGTTTTATTTTCCTTATTATGAACTAAATCTTAATTCTAGAGGGATGATGGAACAAAACTAGAAACCATGTGTGATGATTTATGATTTATGCTATATGAGATTTCCTTATTGTTCATTTGTATGTTTCTAATTTTAATGCTTTCAATTTACTGGCCATATCTTGAATGATGATTATGTTTATAAATTATCACTTGGAAAAGGGAATTTATAAACAAGAAAGGGAAAAATACATCAATAGTATTTTTATAGTTCGGGAGGACATATAGTGCTATTGAAGCCATTAAAAGATTTGAGTGATTATTGTGTTATTTAATTTTAGATTGTTGATGGGGACGTTACAATCTTTTGTTAGATAATTAGTATCTACTTAGCACTCGGGAGAGGGAGTAGATGATTTTTAGAATTCTTAGCTAATGAATAAGAAGGGCAAATATAATATAGCTACACAAAATACACATGGTGGATAGTTGCGTGAAATCGGACCTCTAGATCTTTTATTCTATTGTTGTTCACTATTATTTGGTACTATAATTCAATTTAGTTTTAAATCTAGTTATTGGTATAAACAACTTCGTCAATTGATTTTTCTAAATAAAATCAAGACTATTTTAATTACAAGCATTAATATAAATTTAAAAATACATTCCTCGTGGGATCGACACTTGTACTCAAAATTACATTTTACTATAACTTGACGTTGTGCACTTGCAAGCAATTAAGAAAACACGCAACAATTTTTTCAAAGAGAAGTGTGTGTTCTTAAACAATTCAAGAACACAAAAATGGAGAAAAACTTGAGAGAAAAGGTGAGCAATATTTCGGCCATGTGTGTTGTAGAATGAGGGAGGAGAATCTAGTCTTGGGGTTGCAAAAAGTTGATACAAAAAGTTGCATGCCAACCATTATTTTAATCAAAAATATTCCCCAACTCTTCACCTCCCATGCATGCATATAATATAGTTTTTAATCAAATTAAAAACTTTGGACTAAATTTAATTATCTCAAACACATTTGAAACTAATTAAACATTACTTGAATTTACCCAAGTCCCACTAGTTAAATAATTATTTTAATTGAGCTCTACAAGACTCAATATAATTTAATTAATTCAACACTTGAATTAATTTAATTATTTGGACTCTACTAGGTCTACTAGTGTTTAATTAATTCAACACTTGAATTAATTTATTTAGTCCATAATAATGTTTATGAAAATCACAATTTTTCAATTACATTATTCACTTGGCCAAATTTTAATTTAGGAACACTTCCATAAATCAAAATTTACATTTCTCTCATAGAAGTCATACTTCTATTTTTCTTTGCACTTATAAACTCATTTATAAGTCGTTCAACACATTGAACTATTTTCTCCTTTATAGAAGTCATACTTCTAATTTTCCTTACGCTTATAAACTCCTTTATAAGCCGTTCAACACATTGAACTATTTTCTCCTTTATAGAAGTCATACTTCTAATTTTCCTTACGCTTATAAACTCCTTTATAAGCCGTTCAACACATTGAACTATTTTTACTTCTCATCGGGATTTACAAAGCCAGTACTTGTGTGGCCCTCAATGGTTCATTGATACAACTAGCCGTGGGTTCACATCTCCATGTGATTCGGACTAAACATGTCCTTATTCGAGCATACCCCAATTGCTCCATTCTTACTTATCAACTCCTTGATAGTAAGAACGTCAGAACTCAAGTCTGATAGTACCCAACCAATCACGTTAAACGCCTAGCAGCATCGCTTACGTGATTCCCTAGGTATCACATGATAGTGCATGCAAGAACCATTCAATTATGGTTAGCGTACAGTACGGTCCCTTCAACTCATATATCCCGATCGATTCGACAACCATTGGTTTATCGAGAGTTGTCAATGAATCGATACTATGTGTCATGTCGTAGTTGCATCGATGGTGTAATCTATGAAACACCTTTCATAATTACAACCATACTCTGGCCAGAGATTTCGATCTACATACACATGATAACACATAGGATATCCATACCCGAAGGTAAGCGGTGAATCCCCGACTACAATGCATCGACTCCTATGTGTTTCGACAGAACACCCAACCTTGCCACCTGATGACCCCATGAGAGTCGGTAAACAAGTCAAAGTGTAATTCTAGCACATAGAGTCTCAATGTTGTCCCGGGTCATAAGGACTAATTCTGTACAACCATAAACCAGGACTTTTCCACTCGATAAGTGAGAACCACTTGGAAAGTCCTTTTATGGAGGGTTGTTCAGTGCACTCTACAAGGAGCACCTATCTGCATGTTCGGACATCACAATGTCCCCTACCAATGAAACATGGTACTCACATCGCAGATACCAGTCTCTAACTCGAGCGGCCTATATCCTTCTTAGTGGCGGCTGAATCGACTAGGAACCGTTTAGAATATACAGTATTACAAATATGAGTTTCATGATACTCATCATATGAGCATCTCATATTCTTTCTACTATTTGTATATTCAAGGGCTTTATCTATGCAGCTAGCATGGGTATACAGATAAAGATTCGCCAAAATAATAATTTCAAATATTATTAAAATAAAGATTGCTTATACATAGAGTTTCATTGTGAACACTCGGCCAACACTTGGCTTGACGGGCACCTACTCTAAAAATCTCCCACTTGCACTAGAGCCAACTACCCATATGCTAAAAACCCATTGATTCGCGATGCTTGTCGAATAATGGTCCAGGTAAAGGCCTAATTAGTGGATCAACAACATAATCTGCGGAGCCGACTTTGTCAATAGACACTACTCTTCTTTCCACAATCTCTCCGAGGATGTGGTACCTTTTCAATACTTGTTTGGATTTCTGATGAGACCTAGGCTCCTTTGCTTGAGCTATAGCTCCCGTGTTGTCACACAACACCGGGACAGGAGCAACTCCATTAGGAATGACGTCCAACTCTTAGACGAAATTCCTTATCCAAACAGCCTCCCTTGCTGCATCTGATGCAGCAATGTATTCGGCCTCTGTGCTGGAATCCGTAATATTGTCTTGCTTGGAACTCTTCCAAGAGACAGCAGCACCGTTGAGCATGAATACAAACCTAGAGGTTGACTTCGAGTCTTCGATATCGCTTTGGAAGCTAGAGTCGGTATAGCCTTCCAATTTTAGTTCTCCACCCCATAGACCAAGAACAATTTGTTGGTCCTTCTCAACTACTTGAGAATGTCTTTCACATCTTTCCAGTGTGGAAGACCATGGTTCGATTGATATCTACTCACTACACTTAGTGCGAAAGCCACGTCAAGACGTGTAGATATCATCCCATACATGATGCTACCAATTGCCGAAGCATACGGAATGCGTGTCATCGCCACTATCTCTGCATCAGTCTTGGGAGACAGACTTGGATAGGGACACGCCATGACACATTGGTAGATGTCCTTTCATGGACTCATCCATCGAGAACCGCTTCACGATGGTATCATGTATGTGGACTGGGTGAGACCAAGCAATCTTCTCGATCTATCTCAATAGATCTGTATTCCCAATACAAAAGATGCTTCACCCAAGTCGTGCATCGAGAACCTACTCGCTAACCATATCTTAGTTGATTGCAACATTCCTACATCATTCCCAATGAGTAGAATGTCATCAACATTCAACACCATGAATGTCACAACACTCCCACTGACCCTCTTATACACATAGGGTTCCTCAGGATTCTTAGTAAATCAAACTATTTGATTGTACTGTCGAATCTGAGGTTCCAACTCCTAGATGCCTGTTTTAGATCATAAATAGATCTTTGAAGTTTGCATACCATATGCTTACTTCCGATAGATGTAAACCCTCCAGGTTTGAGACATGTAAATAACTTTCTTAAAATCCCCATTAAGAAAGACTGTCTTAACATCCATCTACCATATCTCACAGTCATACCATGCAGCTATGGCTAGCAAAATCCTTATGGACTTGAACATTGCGATTGGGAAAAGGTTTCCTCAAAGTCAACTCCTTGTCTTTGAGTACATCCTTTTGCCACCAATCGCGCCTTGAAGGTTAATACCTTCCCATCCGCCCCAAGTCCCTATGGGAACAGTTCCCTCAGGTGGATCCACAAGATCCTACACTTGGTTCGAATGCATGGAATTCATCTCAGATTCCATTGCTTCAAGCCACTTGGATGAATCGGCATCCGATAACGCTTTCTTGAAGGTCCTTGGATCACATCCATGGTTAGGCTCATCATGGCCCTCTTCAAGAAGCTGACCATACCTCATAGGTGGTCTCGAGAGTCTCTCGGATATTTTAGGAGCTTGTATCTCCTCTCTTGGCTCATCGGGTGTGGGTTCCATAATTGTGGGTTTCTCTCGAACCTCTTCGAGTTCTATCATCTCCCTTTTTCTATCCAATAGAAAATCCTTTTCCCAAAAAGGTTGCATTCCTAGAAACAAACACTTTTGTTTCTTGGGGATGATAGAAATGATATCCAACTTAATTCCTTGGATATCCCACAAAGTAACATAAAATGGATCAACAATCCAATTTATCTCCCACTACCTGCTTCATATAAGCAGGGCTCCCCATATTCTAAGATAAGAATATTTGGGTGGCTTACCCATCCATATCTCATATGGTGTATGCCTTTTTGAATGGACATTTAGTAGAATATCTTTTAATTTTAAGTTATAGAGATCGTTTTCAAGTTCTCAAGTACCGTTTAAACATTCATTCTTGTAAATGTTGCAAACACCTTTGCTAAATAAACAAGAATATCCATTTTTATCACAATAGAAATGGAAACAATGTTTTACATCAAACAGGTACAAACAAAACATCTCTTAAAATTAACTTAAAAATCAATGTTTGACAATAAGTAAACATTTCTTAAGGTCTTGGCAGCAACTCTTGCTCCATTGCCCATCCTCAAGAAGGTCACACCTTCTCTAAGCTTCCTACTTCTTCCCATCACCTGTAACCCATTACAGAGATGTGATTCACAACCGGTATCTAATACCCAAGAAGTAGAGTTAATTAAAATGTTTACTTAAATTTAGAACATACCGTTTCCAGAACACTTCTAGGCAAGATATTCTTTGCAATTACGTCTCCAATGTCCAGGCTTCTTGCAGTGATGACATACATCATTAGTCTTGTCAGCCTTAACTGGTCTGGCTGCCTCAACAGGGTTCGGAGATTGCCTCAACAAGGGCACGTTCTTCTCGGGACGTTGGAAAGAACTCTTCTTTCCCTTCCCATGTGGATCAATCTTCGTACCAGATGAAGAACCCACATAAAGAACCAACTTCTCTTTCTTGATGGTGGATTCAAACGTAACAAGCATGTTCACCAACTCCTTAAGGGTCGGTTCCATCTTGTTCATGTTGAAATTCACCACAAAAGGATCAAATGAGCTAGGCAGTGATAACAGCAACACGTCGGTGGTCAACTCCGAAGGCAAGATCAGATCCATGCCAACGAGCTTGTCCACGAGTCCGATCACCTTTAGGCCATGCTCATGGACCGAGGTCCAATCTCGCATGCGCAAAGTGATCAGCTCCTTGACGGTAGCATGCCTAAGAGGACGCGTTTGCTCTCCAAAGAGCTCTTTGAGATGCAAATGAATGTCAGCAGCACTCTTTGCACCCTCAAAACGTCTCTGTAGCTCATCGTTCATAGAAGTCAACATATAACACCTGGCTATCAAGTCATGGTCACACCATTCCTTGTAAGCCTGCAATTCCTCAGGATTGCAGTCAGTCGGAGCCTCAACAGGGGGCGACTGAGTTAGTGTATATGTTACCCTTTCCGAATTTAAGACTATTTTCAAATTTCTTAGCCAAGTGAGGTAATTAGGTCCAGTTAATATGTGTTTGTCGAGTATTATAGATATCGAATTGCGCATCGAAGACATTGTCGATTTGTACTGAAAAGTAAAAACAGATAAATGTTGATGACTATTTTAAATATTTAATAAGATATGAAGTTTGGACTTATACTTCATAAATATTTGCTCCCACTGTTTTGACATCTTTCACTACCCTCTAGTGAAAACGGGAAACTCCTTTCCTCAGTAGGTACGTAAGGTCCAATTAGCGAATTGTGATCCCGAATAATATCAGCCAATCACAATTCCTAAAAGGTAGTTTCCAATTGCATCACAATGCAACCCTCCACGTAAACTTTTGTCTCACGTTTGATTAGGACCCAATAATATGACGTCGTTCATCTTCACGTGTCAAGCCTTACCCATCGATGTTGAACCTTAATGGACGGTCGCCATGAGTTCCCTCAATAATATGAGCCGAAATCATGGGAGTTCCACGTAGTTCACATCACCATGTCAATGGATGTCACAGCTTTCCGGCACTCGAGGCTCCCCCAATAATATGAGCCGAGCCCCGAGTACGGGTAGCGTTCATCATGCACCCATTGTCGATGGAAGACAAGGAAATTATAAACAAATTTATAATTCCCCTTTTCGGGCTTGATATTAATTTTGAATCTTATTCAAAATGAGGGTTTTTAATTTTGAAAGGTCTCATCATTAATTTTATTTTAAAAGCTCGCCATGTTTGATCGTATGTTTGCCGGATTCATGCAACTTTGTTATTATAATAATAATAACGCACATACTCATTATTTATAACATATCATGCATATATTATAAATAGAAAACAGTACAAGGATGATCAATTGCCCCAACTCTAATGGCCCGTGTGAGCCAAACACGGGCCTAGGTCCAATCCTAGGGTAAATGCACGGGATGCAATGCAACTAAATTATTACATTAGCATCCAATATTACATGTCTTCGATCTTCATAATCACCAAGGCCACCATCTTCCAATCTTGATCTTCCCCTATTCTAATATTTACAAATAAATATCCATGGCACATAGGGATACATCTCATGGGGTGGGAACGGGCCATAAACCAAGCCCACTTTAAATTGATAATTATTACAATCATACAACACAAATATCCTAGCATACACCTAGCAAATTGGGCTTGGGCTTTTGATCATCCTTCATGCATAATATCACATATCATACACCATCAAATAATTATCACTATAATTAATTGATCCAATATTATATATCTTGATCCAATCACTAACCGCCACAATTATAAATTAAATTAACAAAGTATACAAACACCTTTGTCTACTTTCAAATTAATTTATTTACAATCGAATTTCTTGTAAATCACCATTTACTATAAATAATTGAAGTCCTACTTCAATTATTTATTTTATGAGAAAATATGTGCAACAATTGTAAATTTAAACTTAAGGGCCCAAAACCCATTTTTCACCAAAAATACTTAGGCCCATTTAAATTTCACAAATAATGTTGTCCATCCAATGGCCCAACATCTCAAGGCCCATGACACTAAGATTGTCCAAAACACTTTTGGAAACCTTAGCCGTCATCGCCGTCGCCGGAGCTCCGTCGCCGGATTCCGGCAACAACAAAAAATTTTTTTTTTTTATTTTAAAAGCTGAATATTTCGGGCAGCCCCTCGGGCTGCCCTATGCTGCCCGAAATTTTGGGGCTGCCCGAAAAACATTTTTTTTTTTTTTTGTTTTTCTTCAAAAAATTTCGGCCTTCACCATACACGCACCAAAAAATTTCTCAAGCGGTTAGAAATCGATCTCAACATAATATTACGTAAATATTACACAAAATCCGTAACCTTAGCTCGGATACCACTTGAAAGCGGACCGGTTACGGTGGCCCGAAAAGCAACGGAAGCAAAAATTCGAAATTTTGAGGCACAAATTTCAGCCACCCCAATTTAAATCTTGTGTAATATTTACAAAATCAAAAACATACATAGGATGTTTAGAAGTTTTACCTATCAACTTTAAAAAGTTGATGTTGGCTCCAACTTTGTTGTCAAACAACAAAGCTCTTCAAGGCATGAAGATCTACAAGCTCCTCCTCCAAATCCTTGAAAAATTTCCTTCAAATTAGGCCCACCACCAACTAGGTAGATCCCCTCACAATTTGCACTAGAAAAATGTGAGGATTTTTTCAAAGAGAAGTGTGTGTTCTTAAACAATTCAAGAACACAAAAATGAGAAAAACTTGAGAGAAAAGGTGAGCAATATTTCGGCCATGTGTGTTGTAGAATGAGGGAGGAGAATCTAGTCTTGGGGTTGCAAAAAGTTGATACAAAAAGTTGCATGCCAACCATTATTTTAATCAAAAGTATTCCCCAACTCTTCACCTCCCATGCATGCATATAATATAGTTTTTAATCAAATTAAAAACTTTGGACTAAATTTAATTATCTCAAACACATTTGAGACTAATTAAACATTACTTGAATTTACCCAAGTCCCACTAGTTAAATAATTATTTTAATTGAGCTCTACAAGACTCAATATAATTTAATTAATTCAACACTTGAATTAATTTAATTATTTGGACTCTACTAGGTCTACTAGTGTTTAATTAATTCAACACTTGAATTAATTTATTTAGTCCATAATAATGTTTATGAAAATCACAATTTTTCAATTACATTATTCACTTGGCCAAATTTTAATTTAGGAACACTTCCATAAATCAAAATTTACATTTCTCTCATAGAAGTCATACTTCTATTTTTCTTTGCACTTATAAACTCATTTATAAGTCGTTCAACACATTGAACTATTTTCTCCTTTATAGAAGTCATACTTCTAATTTTCCTTACGCTTATAAACTCCTTTATAAGCCGTTCAACACATTGAACTATTTTCTCCTTTATAGAAGTCATACTTCTAATTTTCCTTACGCTTATAAACTCCTTTATAAGCCGTTCAACACATTGAACTATTTTTACTTCTCATCGGGATTTACAAAGCTAGTACTTGTGTGGCCCTCAATGGTTCATTGATACAACTAGCCGTGGGTTCACATCTCCATGTGATTCGGACTAAACATGTCCTTATTCGAGCATACCCCAATTGCTCCATTCTTACTTATCAACTCCTTGATAGTAAGAACGTCAGAACTCAAGTCTGATAGTACCCAACCAATCACGTTAAACGCCTAGCAGCATCGCTTACGTGATTCCCTAGGTATCACATGATAGTGCCTGCAAGAACCATTCAATTATGGTTAGCGTACAGTACGGTCCCTTCAACTCATATATCCCGATCGATTCGACAACCATTGGTTTATCGAGAGTTGTCAATGAATCGATACTATGTGTCATGTCGTAGTTGCATCGATGGTGTAATCTATGAAACACCTTTCATAATTACAACCATACTCTGGCCAGAGATTTCGATTTACATACACATGATAACACATAGGATATCCATACCCGAAGGTAAGCGGTGAATCCCCGACTACAATGCATCGACTCCTATGTGTTTCGACAGAACACCCAACCTTGCCACCTGATGACCCCATGAGAGTCGGTAAACAAGTCAAAGTGTAATTCTAGCACATAGAGTCTCAATGTTGTCCCGGGTCATAAGGACTAATTCTGTACAACCATAAACCAGGACTTTTCCACTCGATAAGTGAGAACCACTTGGAAAGTCCTTTTATGGAGGGTTGTTCAGTGCACTCTACAAGGAGCACCTATCTGCATGTTCGGACATCACAATGTCCCCTACCAATGAAACATGGTACTCACATCGCAGATACCAGTCTCTAACTCGAGCGGCCTATATCCTTCTTAGTGGCGGCTGAATCGACTAGGAACCGTTTAGAATATACAGTATTACAAATATGAGTTTCATGATACTCATCATATGAGCATCTCATATTCTTTCTACTATTTGTATATTCAAGGGCTTTATCTATGCAGCTAGCATGGGTATACAGATAAAGATTCGCCAAAATAATAATTTCAAATATTATTAAAATAAAGATTGCTTATACATAGAGTTTCATTGTGAACACTCGGCCAACACTTGGCTCGACGGGCACCTACTCTAACAACTACATCCTTCATCAATAAAAATATTTGAAATCAACATCACCAATAAAATTTGCGAAAAGGAAACACTGTTCCAAAAGTTTTGAAATGAAACATAACATCAGAGTATTTTAAACTTGCATAAAAAGAATCGTAAAATAACATGGGCGGTCCTCGGGTTTAGCCTGCCGCTCAGTCCAAGCCTGTCCCTTGGTCACCACCTCCTGCCTCCTCATCAACATACTCACCTGCATCGATCAAGTCTAGTGAGTCTAAAGACTCAACATGTATAAACTGGAATAACGAGTACTACGTAATAAAATCACATGCAACTTTAAAATAGGACATACATAACTCGAACTTGAACGTACGTACATACAAAACTAGACGTGCCATCAACATAAACTTTCTTAAACATACTGCATACGTAAACATACATAACTTCATCATTTTGCGTAGAGTCATGTTTCAAAGCAAGTGACCCATAACATAATAAACGCCTGATCAGACACACCACCGTACTGGGCTGACAGGGACGTATCCGCTGCCACATACATAAGATCCCCGTTCATAATTTAACGGGTTGGTTGGTCCCCGTTCATAATTTAACGCTTTCCAACCATGATCTAACCCGTTCATAATTTAACGGGCGGATTGGTCCCCGTTCATAATTTAACGCTTTCCAATCCTAACATAATTTGGTCACAAGACATTTAGCATACCTCAAAAACTTGACATATTTTCTTTGCACGTCAACATACTTACTTGGCGTTGAGGGATTCAATGGACTTCGATCGGGGCCGTTGCTGCACAAACTAACATGAATTTGCATAACTTAAACGTAGGAATCATACTTACTCCCAAGTCCAATCAATACTTAGGGCGTTCTAACATTTCCCATGACACGACCTTGAAAATCCTTGCACTAAACCATGACGTCAAATCCCAAAATATACTTACAATTCCTTCAAAACAGTGAGTACACGAACCCCTACCCCGGGTCCGTGTACAGGTCCGTCTAGGTGCGGTGCAGTGACACTCGGAAAGAAGAAGGGACACGGACCCCGTGCCTACCTCCGTGTAGGGGTCCGTGTAGACTCGGGTGAAAGACTCCATGAAAAAGGGTGGACACGGTCCCCGTGCCAGGGTCCGTGCAGACTCTGGAAAAAGGGCACTCCGGAAGAACAAAGGCACGGACCCCGTGCCAGGGTCCGTGTAAGGGTCCGTGCAGGCTCTGTGATCGTGAACTTACGAAAATTCTTGTACATGCTTTGCTTAACATTCTAGACCCGGTTGCACGAACTATGAACCGACACCCCGAGACCCATCCTAGCATACCATAACATAAAACCAATTTCGTACAACATCCCAAGCCACGACGTTCATCTTACGACGCATACAATTTCAAAAACGTGACAATCGACTCTAATTTCTTTCCTACGAATTCTAATGCATTCGAGTGCCTATCGACACTAACCGACGTACCACATATCGACCCAAAAACATCATAATCATACCTAGGTGCAACAACGATCGTCCGTCGATCTCCAACGAAGCCTGCAACAAATAAACTTCGAGAACACAATTATCGTAAAAGTCGAAGTTTGAGTAGTCCCACGAAAAACGCCATAACTCACTCAATTTTCATCTAAAAATCTCGAATTTTATATCAAAACGAAGGTATCAAAAAGTTCTACAATTTTGTAGTTGAAAGATTTCTCAAATTCTCGACGGAAAAATCGTAGTTTTGAGAAGAACAGCAAGTTACGAGATTTCAGATCTAAAAAGTATTTCAAACGCATTCAAATCAATTTCCGCTCAAACGACGAACGTCATACATAAATTTTCACGCATAAAAATACACAACGCATACTATGACAAGATCGATGCAGAAAGAACAGAATATACGTGCCTTTTGATATTTAAAAATACCGTACGACGACACCGAAGCAGAGATGGAAGCGAGGTTGATCCGGGACGAACGTGGCGCTAAAATCTTCGAAGGAAACACACGAAAAATTGCTGGAAAGGGAAGGGGGCGGTTGCTTGAAGGAGTAAGAACCCTAGGTTTTCTCTCCTCAAAATAATAAAAACTGAAACTTAAGGTGAGTGTGTGTGTTTAGTGTGTGTAAAAACGTGTAAGTGTGTGTGAGTGTGTGTAAAGTGTGTGTGTGTGTGCGTTTTAATTAGGAGAAACTCTTAACTAAATAAACTATTTAAAATAATAATAAAAAGTTAACACACACACTAGTTAAATCAAACTCTACAATTAAAATATCTACACACTAATTTTAAAGGTCTTAAACTCTTAATTCACTCAATACATTATTAAATCTTTAAAAATACTAACAACTTAATCAATTATTTAAAACGCTCCATTCTCAATTTAAAATAAAATACCACATTTTAAATTGCCACAAATCGTCACCGGGTCTTTTCCTCAATCCCGCCTCGAATGATCTCCTGAAACATGGAACTCTAAAGACATTTTAACGTGCATCACATAAACATAAATAATTTGAAAATAACGCATTTAAGTAAATCATGCATCGCTAAAACTCATTTAAAATTAAGTTAAATGATTTAATAATTAAATGAATGCATGGGTTATACGTGTATTAAATTTGGGCACTACAAATTCATTTGTATTATTCTTTCCTTACAACTAAATTCAATCACATGGCATCTTAGGCACCAGCTTATCTCTCAAATGTTGTTGCAATCGATTTTGAATCGATCTTCGCAAACTCTAAAGAATCAGTTCGCAGCCTATTTGAAAAGATTAAAGCATCTGGGCTTCGTACATTCCTAGGGTTGGCGACTCAAGAAATCTATACTACAGAGATTCTGTCAATTTATGAGTCCAACTCAGTCATTGATGAGAGAAAGTTTCAATAAAGGTGAACAACCAAGTGCTGATCGTGGATGAAGAGTTTTTCAAAGCTCTATTTCAACTCCTAAATTAAGGCATCTCGAGTTTCATAGAGGTTTCTGTCGCTGATATTGAAAAGATTCAGAATACTTGTTGGAACCTTTCAAGTTCGCAATCTTTATTTTGATGTTAAAAAAACTAGTTAATTTTTATTACTAATAATCTACATTAGTATGCAGAAGCTAGGATCAGTCACAAACTGAACCAGTCTAACTGTTACGTCATTTGAGCAGTCCATCTGATTTTCTAGTTGATAGGTGGTTCAGGAGCAGAACCTCAGAAGCCTGGCCAGCCGAAGGAGTGTTCAATTGATGAAGAAACCTAGCCGATCAGTTCAACTGAACGAGAGTGAAATCAGTTCAACTGACAAGTCAACTGATTTCACCAGCCCAACTGAAGATTAGTTCAGCTGACCAGTTCGGAGCATCAGTCAGAATCTTTCAGTTGTAGATGAAGACAAACTCTTTCACTGGATTCTAGTTGTGCGTGAAGGTACAAAGCCATTGTCCAGGACATTGCATCAGAGCATTAAATACAAAACGTTTCAGAAGGGCGGTCGGAAAGTCGAGACACAAAGTCCAAGAAACGAATTCAAGATGCAACGGATACAATAAATGAGTCTCACTGTACGTTTAAGTTTCCCGCCTATATAAAGAGAAGATAAGTGAAGACTCGACAAGAAGAACGATATACAAAAACAAAAAGCTTCAATGCAAACAAGAGAGAAAAAGAAAGGGCACACACATTTCACATCAGCTTTCAGAAGCAATCAGCCTAGAGGGACACCTTAACGTGTTACCTGCTTAGTTTAGAAGCTTATTTCCCTCAGTGTGTGAGAACATCCTTGTTCAGTTCTCACACACGAACACTCTAAACCACCCAAATATAGTCTTGCACAAAGACGTTAAACTTGTGTATGTAGTTTTGACACATAGACCTTAAAGAAGTGTTGGCAGGAAGGTGCTGCTTCAGTCGTAGCTAGGAGTTCAGTTTAGGCAGTAGTGTAAGTCCTAGCTGAGTGGGTTTATACAAAGTGTTGTATAATTCAAAGTCTTCTAGTAGATCCTACCCGAGGTGATAGAAGGGGTGACGTAGAAGCAGTTGAAGTCTCCGAACATCCATAAACATATCATGTGTATTTAACTGATTAACTGATGTTTTCAAACTTTTTGGATCAGTTAGAGTATCCGTCAGTTCAGTTGTCACCATAACTGAACTGATGAATGCAAAAACTAACCTACCTTTTTTTGGTTATTCAGTTTACATGAGTTAAAATGTTTTCTAATATAACAGTCTTCTTCACGAAGAATTACTTCGAGTTTCTTCCGCTTGGTTTTAAACGAAACTCGATTTAATTCATCTGTGTTAACATTCTTAAAATACGAGCTATTGCAGCTCATTGGAGAATATAGTGTTTGAAATGCCTTCAAAGGCACTAGCTCACTTGTTCCTTCAATTGGTATCATAGCAGGTTGTTCTATGAAGAACATTTTAAAAAATCTGTGTTTTTAAAATTTACTACTTTAAAATATTGTTTTTTTTAAGTTTTCAAGCGTAACTTCTCTACTTTAAAAAAGTGTTAAAAGCTATTTAAAAGTATTTCATACTATTTTCAAAACTATTTGAAAATATTTATATGTCGCTCTTTAGCAAAGAGTTGAGATGATTAGTTCCGTAACTAACGTTGTAGCCACTTCTCTAGATTCTTAGTTTTGGGGTTTTAATCAGCATGCAGGGGATATAGAATCATCTGCAAAGATGCACGGCTAAATTGCTCGTTGAACAAGTTTTCATTTGCAAGCCTACCTGGTCAGCTGTTCTTCAGACGAAACTCATCCATGCTGGGGCGTTGGTTGATTAAATCACCAGTTGAGCCTAGTTAGAGTATGCTCGACCAGTTAGTCTGGAAAGAATTCAAGTTCAAGCAGTTTAACTCGTTTCTCTAGCAAATTGAACTCACAACCGACACAGCATTTCAAGCAGTCAAGCAACCAATTGATGGTTTATACAGTTCTGTCGCATAAACCAACTGATATCTGATGTTGTTTAAAATATGCTAATGTTGTAGCAAATTTTATTGTTCAACTGATGTATGTACTCAAATGTAAATACAAAGAAATTTATTTAAATAAACATCATGTTTGTTCAACTATGTTTTGTTGTGAGTGAATGGATATTTCCAGATTTCTTGTCTACATTGCTTGAATGATTATAACTTCTGAATGAATGATTAAATAAATATCTTTCAAATACGGGTCTTAATTCAGTCTCTGAGGGGGAGTTTTTCCTTTTACTCTCAAGCTGAAATTATTTTCAACCAATTTTAAAATTCAGTTGTTGAGAAAAATTCTTCCTTTTTCATCAAATGAAAAGTGTTTTCTGAACTCTGTTTGTCTCGCTTAAAAGGTTTTCAATTAAGTTTTTGAGGAGGAGTTTTTTTTTTCAAAACTTCTTTAAATTCAGTTATAAAGGGGGAGCTTTTAACGATGTTTGAATGTACTAACCCTTGAACGGAATATATTGTGCTTAACTGCTCAAGTTTTTGTAATTATCAAAAAGAGAGAGATTGTTGGAACTTTTCAAGTTCGCAATCTTGATTTCGATGCTAAAAAACTTGTTAATTTTTGTTACTAATAATCTACCATAGTGTGCAGAAACTAGGATCATTCACGAGCTGCTTACATCACAAGCTGAAGACCCAACTGAGCGCACAAACTGAACCAGTCTAACTGTTACGTCAATTGAGCAGTCCATCTGATTTTCTAGTTGATAGGTGGTTCAGGAGGAGAACCTCAGAAGCCTGTCCAGCCGAAGGAGTGTTCAACTGATGAAGAAACCTAGCCGATCAGTTCAACTGAACGAGAGTGAAATCAGTTCAACTGACGAGTCAACTGATTTCACCAGCCAAACTGAAGAGCAGTTCGGCTGACCAGTTCGAAGCATCAGTCAGAATATTTCAGTTGTAGATGCAGACAAACTCTTTCACTAGATTCTAGCTGTGCGTGAAGGTACAAAGCCATTGTCCAGGACATTGCATCAGAGCATTAAAGACAAAACGTTTCAGAAGGGCGGTCGGAAAGTCGAGACACAAAGTCCAAGAAACGAATTCAAGATGCAACGGATACAATAAATGAGTCTCACTGTACGTTTAGTTTTCCCGTCTATATAAAGAGAAGATAAGTGAAGACTCGACAAGAAGAACGATATACAAAAACAAAAAGCTTCAATGCAAACAAGAGAGAAAAAGAAAGCGCACGCACATTTCACATCAGCTTTCAGAAGCAATCAGCCTAGAGGGACACCTTAACGTGTTACCTGCTTAGTTTAGAAGCTTATTTCCCTCAGTGTGCGAGAACATCCTTGTTCAGTTCTCACACACGAACACTCTAAACCACCCAAATATAGTCTTGCACAAAGACGTTAAACTTGTGTATGTAGTTTTGACACATAGACCTTAAAGAAGTGTTGGCTGGAAGGTGCTGCTTCAGTCGTAGCTAGGAGTTCAGTTTAGGCAGTAGTGTAAGTCCTAGCTGAGTGGGTTTATACAAAGTGTTGTATAATTCAAAGTCTTCTAGTAGATCCTACCCGAGGTGCTAGAAGGGGTGACGTAGAAGCAGTTGAAGTCTCCGAACATTCATAAACATATCTTGTGTATTTAACCGATTAACTGATGTTTTCAAACTTTTTGGATCAGTTAAAGTATCCGTCAGTTCAGTTGTCACCATAACTGAACTGATGAATGCAAAAACTAATCTACCTTTTTTGGTTATTCAGTTTACACGAGTTAAAATGTTTTCTAATATAACAGTCTTCTTCACGAAGAATTACTTCGAGTTTCTTCCGCTTGGTTTTAAACGAAACTCGATTTAATTCATCTGTGTTAACATTCTTAAAATACGAGCTATTGCAGCTCATTGGAGAATATAGTGTTTGAAATGCCTTCAAAGGCACTAGCTCACTTGTTCCTTCAATTGGTATCAGAGCAGGTTGTTCTATGAAGAACATTTTAAAAAATCTGTGTTTTTAAAATTTACTACTTTAAAATATTGTTTTTTTTTAAGTTTTCAAACGTAACTTCATTACTTTAAAATAGTGTTAAAAGCTATTTAAAAGTATTTCATACTATTTTCAAAACTATTTGAAAATATTTATATGTCGCTCTTTAGCAAAGAGTTGAGATGATTAGTTCCGTAACTAACGTTGTAGCAACTTCTCTAGATTCTTAGTTTTGGGGTTTTAATCAGCATGCAGGGGATATAGAATCATCTGCAAAGATGCACGGCTAAATTGCTCGTTGAACAAGTTTTCAGTTGCAAGCCTACCAGGTCAGCTGTTCTTCAGACGAAACTCATCCATGCTGGGGCGTTGGTTGATTAAATCACCAGTTGAGCCTAGTTAGAGTATGTTCGACCAGTTAGTCTGGAAAGAAGTCAAGTTCAAGCAGTTTAACTCGTTTCTCTAGCAAATTGAACTCACAACCGGCGCAGCATTTCAAGCAGTCAAGCAACCAATTGATGGTTTATACAGTTCTGTCGCATAAACCAACTGATATCTGATGTTGTTTAAAATATGCTAATGTTGTAGCAAATTTTCTTGTTCAACTGATGTATGTACTCAAATGTAAATACAAAGAAATTTATTTAAATAAACATCATGTTTGTTCAACTATGTTTTGTTGTGAGTGAATGGATATTTCCAGATTTCTTGTCTACATTGCTTGAATGATTATAACTTCTGAATGAATGATTAAATAAATATCTTTCAAATACGGGTCTTAATTCAGTGTCTGAGGGGGAGTTTTTCCTTTTACTCTCAAGCTGAAATTATTTTCAACCAATTTTAAAATTCAGTTGTTGAGAAAAATTCTTCCTTTTTCATCAAATGAAAAGTGTTTTCTTAACTCTGTTTGTCTCGCTTAAAAGGTTTTCAATTAAGTTTTTGAGGAGGAGTTTTTTTTTTCAAAACTTCTTTAAATTCAGTTATAAAGGGGGAGCTTTTAACGATGTTTGAATGTACTAACCCTTGAACGGAATATATTGTGCTTAACTGCTCAAGTTTTTGTAATTATCAAAAAGAGAGAGATTGTTGGAACTTTTCAAGTTCGCAATCTTGATTTCGATGCTAAAAAACTTGTTAATTTTTGTTACTAATAATCTACCATAGTGTGCCGAAACTAGGATCATTCACGAGCTGCTTACATCACAAGCTGAAGACCCAACTGAGCGCACAAACTGAACCAGTCTAACTGTTACGTCAATTGAGCAGTCCATCTGATTTTCTAGTTGATAGGTGGTTCAGGAGGAGAACCTCAGAAGCCTAGCCAGCCGAAGGAGTGTTCAACTGATGAAGAAACCTAGCCGATCAGTTCAACTGAACGAGAGTGAAATCAGTTCAACTGACAAGTCAACTGATTTCACCAGCCCAACTGAAGATCAGTTCGGCTGACCAGTTCGGAGCATCAGTCAGAATCTTTCAGTTGTAGATGAAGACAAACACTTTCAGTGGATTCTAGCTGTGCGTGAAGGTACAAAGCCATTTTCCAGGACATTGCATCAGAGCATTAAAGACAAAATGTTTCAGAAGGGCGGTCGGAAAGTCGAGACACAAAGTCCAAGAAACGAATTCAAGATGCAACGGATAAAATAAATGAGTCTCACTGTACGTTTAGTTTTCCCGCCTATATAAAGAGAAGATGAGTGAAGACTCGACAAGAAGAACGATATACAAAATCAAAAAGCTTCAACGCAAACAAGAGAGAAAAAGAAAGGGCACGCACATTTCACATCAGCTTTCAGAAGCAATCAGCCTAGAGGGACACCTTAACGTGTCACTTGCTTAGTTTAGAAGCTTATTTCCCTCAGTGTGTGAGAACATCCTTGTTCAGTTCTCACACACGAACACTCTAAACCACCCAAATATAGTCTGGCACAAAGATGTTAAACTTGTGTATGTAGTTTTGACACATAGACCTTAAAGAAGTGTTGGCTGGAAGGTGCTGCTTCAGTTGTAGCTAGGAGTTCAGTTTAGGCAGTAGTGTAAGTCCTAGCTGAGTGGGTTTATACAAAGTGTTGTATAATTCAAAGTCTTCTAGTAGATCCTACCCGAGGTGATAGAAGGGGTGACGTAGAAGCAGTTGAAGTCTCCGAACATCCATAAACATATCATGTGTATTTAACTGATTAACTGATGTTTTCAAACTTTTTGGATCAGTTAGAGTATCCGTCAGTTCAGTTGTCACCATAACTGAACTGATGAATGCAAAAACTAATCTACCTTTTTTTGGTTATTCAGTTTACATGAGTTAAAATGTTTTCTAATATAACAGTCTTCTTCACGAAGAATTACTTCGAGTTTCTTCCGCTTGGTTTTAAACGAAACTCGATTTAATTCATCTGTGTTAACATTCTTAAAATACGAGCTATTGCAGCTCATTGGAGAATATAGTGTTTGAAATGCCTTCAAAGGCACTAGCTCACTTGTTCCTTCAATTGGTATCATAGCAGGTTGTTCTATGAAGAACATTTTAAAAAATCTGTGTTTTTAAAATTTACTACTTTAAAATATTGTTTTTTTTAAGTTTTCAAGCGTAACTTCTCTACTTTAAAAAAGTGTTAAAAGCTATTTAAAAGTATTTCATACTATTTTCAAAACTATTTGAAAATATTTATATGTCGCTCTTTAGCAAAGAGTTGAGATGAATAGTTCCGTAACTAACGTTGTAGCCACTTCTCTAGATTCTTAGTTTTGGGGTTTTAATCAGCATGCAGGGGATATAGAATCATCTGCAAAGATGCACGGCTAAATTGCTCGTTGAACAAGTTTTCAGTTGCAAGCCTACCAGGTCAGCTATTCTTCAGACGAAACTCATCCATGCTGGGGCGTTGGTTGATTAAATCACCAGTTGAGCCTAGTTAGAGTATGCTCGACCAGTTAGTCTGGAAAGAAGTCAAGTTCAAGCAATTTAACTCGTTTCTCTAGCAAATTGAACTCGCAACCGATGCAGCATTTCAAGCAATCAAGCAACCAATTGATGGTTTATACAGTTCTGTCGCATAAACCAACTGATATCTGATGTTGTTTAAAATATGCTAATGTTGTAGCAAATTTTCTTGTTCAACTGATGTATGTACTCAAATGTAAATACAAAGAAATTTATTTAAATAAACATCATGTTTGTTCAACTATGTTTTGTTGTGAGTGAATGGATATTTCCAGATTTCTTGTCTACATTGCTTGAATGATTATAACTTCGGAATGAATGATTAAATAAATATCTTTCAAATACGGGTCTTAATTCAATCTCTGAGGGGGAGTTTTTCCTTTTACTCTCAAGCTGAAATTATTTTCAACCAATTTTAAAATTCAGTTGTTGAGAAAAATTCTTCGTTTTTCATCAAGTGAAAAGTGTTTTCTTAACTTTGTTTATCTCGCTTAAAAGGTTTTCAATTCAGTTTTTGAGGAGGAGTTTTTTTTTTTCAAAACTTCTTTAAATTCAGTTATAAAGGGGGAGCTTTTAACGATGTTTGAATGTACTAACCCTTGAACGGAATATATTGTGCTTAACTGCTCAAGTTTTTGTAATCATCAAAAAGAGAGAGATTGTTGGAACTTTTCAAGTTCGCAATCTTGATTTTGATGTTAAAAAAACTTGTTAATTTTTGTTACTAATAATCTACCATAGTGTGCAGAAACTAGGATCATTCACGAGCTGCTTACATCACAAGCTGAAGACCCAACTGAGCGCACAAACTGAACCAGTCTAACTGTTACGTCAATTGAGCAGTCCATCTGATTTTCTAGTTGATAGGTGGTTCAGGAGGATAACCTCAGAAGCCTAGCCAGCCGAAGGAGTGTTCAACTGATGAAGAAACCTAGCCGATCAGTTCAACTGAACGAGAGTGAAATCAGTTCAACTGAAGAGTCAACTGATTTCACCAGCCCAACTGAAGATCAGTTCAGCTGACCAGTTCGGAGCATCAGTCAGAATCTTTCAGTTGTAGATGAAGACAAACTCTTTCAGTGGATTCTAGCTGTGCGTGAAGGTACAAAGCCATTGTCCAGGACATTGCATCAGAACATTAAAGACAAAACGTTTCAGAAGGGCGGTCAGAGAGTCGAGACACAAAGTCCAAGAAACGAATTCAAGATGCAACGGATAAAATAAATGAGTCTCACTGTACGTTTAGTTTTCCCGCCTATATAAAGAGAAGATAAGTGAAGACTCGACAAGAAGAACGATATACAAAATAAAAAAGCTTCAACGCAAACAAGAGAGAAAAAGAAAGGGCACGCACATTTCACATCAGCTTTCAGAAGCAATCAGCCTAGAGGGACACCTTAACGTGTTACCTGCTTAGTTTGGAAGCTTATTTCCCTCAGTGTGTGAGAACATCCTTGTTCAGTTCTCACACACGAACACTCTAAACCACCCAAATATAGTCTTGCACAAAGACGTTAAACTTGTGTATGTAGTTTTGACACATAGACCTTAAAGAAGTGTTGGCTGGAAGGTGCTGCTTCAGTCGTAGCTAGGAGTTCAGTTTAGGCAGTAGTGTAAGTCCTAGCTGAGTGGGTTTATACAAAGTGTTGTATAATTCAAAGTCTTCTAGTAGATCCTACCCGAGGTGATAGAAGGGGTGACGTAGAAGCAGTTGAAGTCTCCGAACATCCATAAACATATCTTGTGTATTTAACTGATTAACTGATGTTTTCAAACTTTTTGGATCAGTTAGAGTATCCGTCAGTTCAGTTGTCACCATAACTGAAATGATGAATGCAAAAACTAATCTACATTTTTTTGGTTATTCAGTTTACATGAGTTAAAATGTTTTCTAATATAACAGTCTTCTTCACGAAGAATTACTTCGAGTTTCTTCCGCTTCGTTTTAAACGAAACTCGATTTAATTCATCTGTGTTAACATTCTTAAAATACGAGCTATTGCAGCTCATTGGAGAATATAGTGTTTGAAATGCCTTCAAAGGCACTAGCTCACTTGTTCCTTCAATTGGTATCATAGCAGGTTGTTCTATGAAGAACATTTTAAAAAATCTGTGTTTTTAAAATTTACTACTTTAAAATATTGTTTTTTTTAAGTTTTCAAACGTAACTTCTCTACTTTAAAATAGTGTTAAAAGCTATTTAAAAGTATTTCATACTATTTTCAAAACTATTTGAAAATATTTATATGTCGCTCTTTAGCAAAGAGTTGAGATGATTAGTTCCGTAACTAACGTTGTAGCCACTTCTCTAGATTCTTAGTTTTGGGGTTTTAATCAGCATGCAGGGGATATAGAATCATCTGCAAAGATGCACGGCTAAATTGCTCGTTGAACAAGTTTTCAGTTGCAAGCCTACCAGGTCAGCTGTTCTTCAGACGAAACTCATCCATGTTGGGGCGTTGGTTGATTAAATCACCAGTTGAGCCTAGTTAGAGTATGCTCGACCAGTTAGTCTGGAAAGAAGTCAAGTTCAAGCAGTTTAACTCGTTTCTCTAGCAAATTGAACTCACAACCGACGCAGCATTTCAAGCAGTCAAGCAACCAATTGATGGTTTATACAGTTCTGTCGCATAAACCAACTGATATCTGATGTTGTTTAAAATATGCTAATGTTGTAGCAAATTTTATTGTTCAACTGATGTATGTACTCAAATGTAAATACAAAGAAATTTATTTAAATAAACATCATGTTTGTTCAACTATGTTTTGTTGTGAGTGAATGGATATTTCCAGATTTCTTGTCTACATTGCTTGAATGATTATAACTTCTGAATGAATGATTAAATAAATATCTTTCAAATACGAGTCTTAATTCAGTCTCTGAGGGGGAGTTTTTCCTTTTACTCTCAAGCTGAAATTATTTTCAACCAATTTTAAAATTCAGTTGTTGAGAAAAATTCTTCCTTTTTCATCAAATGAAAAGTGTTTTCTTAACTCTGTTTATCTCGCTTAAAAGGTTTTCAATTCAGTTTTTGAGGAGGAGTTTTTTTTTTTCAAAACTTCTTTAAATTCAGTTATAAAGGGGGAGCTTTTAACGATGTTTGAATGTACTAACCCTTGAACGGAATATATTGTGCTTAACTGCTCAATTTTTTGTAATCATCAAAAAGAGAGAGATTGTTGGAACTTTTCAAGTTCGCAATCTTGATTTTGATGTTAAAAAAGCTTGTTAATTTTTGTTACTAATAATCTACCATAGTGTGCAGAAACTAGGATCATTCACGAGCTGCTTACATCACAAGCTGAAGACCCAACTGAGCGCACAAACTGAACCAGTCTAACTGTTACGTCAATTGAGCAGTCCATCTGATTTTCTAGTTGATAGGTGGTTCAGGAGGAGAACCTCAGAAGCCTAGCCAGCCGAAGGAGTGTTCAACTGATGAAGAAACCTAGCCGATCAGTTCAACTGAACGAGAGTGAAATCAGTTCAACTGACGAGTCAACTGATTTCACCAGCCCAACTGAAGATCAGTTCGGCTGACCAGTTCGGAGCATCAATCAGAATCTTTCAGTTGTAGATGAAGACAAACTCTTTCAGTGGATTCTAGCTGTGCGTGAAGGTACAAAGCCATTGTCCAGGACATTGCATCAGAGCATTAAAGACAAAATGTTTCAGAAGGGCGGTCGGAAAGTCGAGACACAAAGTCCAAGAAACGAATTCAAGATGCAACGGATAAAATAAATTAGTCTCACTGTACGTTTAGTTTTCCCGCCTATATAAAGAGAAGATAAGTGAAGACTCGACAAGAAGAACGATATACAAAATCAAAAAGCTTCAACGCAAACAAGAGAGAAAAAGAAAGGGCACGTACATTTCACATCAGCTTTCAGAAGCAATCAGCCTAGAGGGACACCTTAACGTGTCACTTGCTTAGTTTAGAAGCTTATTTCCCTCAGTGTGTGAGAACATCCTTGTTCAGTTCTCACACACGAACACTCTAAACCACCCAAATATAGTCTGGCACAAAGACGTTAAACTTGTGTATGTAGTTTTGACACATAGACCTTAAAGAAGTGTTGGCTGGAAGGTGCTGCTTCAGTCGTAGCTAGGAGTTCAGTTTTGGCAGTAGTGTAAGTCCTAGCTGAGTGGGTTTATACAAAGTGTTGTATAATTCAAAGTCTTCTAGTAGATCCTACCCGAGGTGATAGAAGGGGTGACGTAGACGCAGTTGAAGTCTCCGAACATCCATAAACATATCTTGTGTATTTAACTGATTAACTGATGTTTTCAAACTTTTTGGATCAGTTAGAGTATCCGTCAGTTCAGTTGTCACCATAACTGAACTGATGAATGCAAAAACTAATCTACCGTTTTTTGGTTATTCGGTTTACATGAGTTAAAATGTTTTCTAATATAACAGTCTTCTTCACGAAGAATTACTTCGAGTTTCTTCCGCTTGGTTTTAAACGAAACTCGATTTAATTCATCTGTGTTCACATTCTTAAAATACGAGCTATTGCAGCTCATTGGAGAATATAGTGTTTGAAATGCCTTCAAAGGCACTAGCACACTTGTTCCTTCAGTTGGTATCATAGCAGGTTGTTCTATGAAGAACATTTTAAAAAATCTGGGTTTTTAAAATTTACTACTTTAAAATATTGTTTTTTTTTTAAGTTTTCAAACGTAACTTCTCTACTTTAAAATAGTGTTAAAAGCTATTTAAAAGTATTTCATACTATTTTCAAAACTATTTGAAAATATTTATATTTCGCTCTTTAGCAAAGAGTTGAGATGATTAGTTCCGTAACTAACGTTGTAGCCACTTCTCTAGATTCTTAGTTTTGGGGTTTTAATCAGCATGCAGGGGATATAGAATCATCTGCAAAGATGCACGGCTAAATTGCTCGTTGAACAAGTTTTCAGTTGCAAGCCTACCTGGTCAGCTGTTCTTCAGACGAAACTCATCCATGCTGGGGCGTTGGTTGATTAAATCACCAGTTGAGCCTAGTTAGAGTATGCTCGACCAGTTAGTCTGGAAAGAAGTCAAGTTCAAGCAGTTTAACTCGTTTCTTTAGCAAATTGAACTCACAACCGAAGCAGCATTTCAAGCAATCAAGCAACCAATTGATGGTTTATACAGTTCTGTCGCATAAACCAACTGATATCTGATGTTGTTTAAAATATGCTAATGTTGTAGCAAATTTTCTTGTTCAACTGATGTATGTACTCAAATGTAAATACAAAGAAATTTATTTAAATAAACATCATGTTTGTTCAACTATGTTTTGTTGTGATTGAATGGATATTTCCAGATTTCTTGTCTACATTGCTTGAATGATTATAACTTCTGAATGAATGATTAAATAAATATCTTTCAAATATGGGTCCTAATTCAGTCTCTGAGGGGGAGTTTTTCCCTTTACTCTCAAGCTGAAATTATTTTCAACCAATTTTAAAATTCAGTTGTTGAGAAAAATTCTTCTTTTTTCATCAAATAAAAAGTGTTTTCTTAACTCTGTTTATCTCGCTTAAAAGGTTTTCAATTCAGTTTTTGTAAGGCTCGAGAATTATTAGTCTTCATTGACGAAATACTCGGAAGATATGAGAATGCATGACCTGGAATGAGAGGAGAAAATACATGAGAAATTAGAGTTTTGAAATGATGCAAGACCGCACCCGCGGTTTAGGAAGCACCGCACCCGCGGTAGATGGCCAGTAGGGTAGGAAAATTGGTGCGAGCAGACACCGCACCCGCGGTAAGAACATGACCGCACACGCGGTCGAAGATTTTTCAGAAATAAAATGAGGCCGAGACATGAGCGCACCCGCGGTGCTTGCGGTGCTGCATGCGAGAATGCCACCTTTGTTTCTTGTCTTGACACTTGGCATGGTATATATATATATACTTGGAGTATGACTCATTGTCTTCATTTAGCAGTACTCAGCACCGAGAGCATCACCCCAAACTCTTCAAGTTCTTCATGGCTTAAAGTTATGCTTTTTCAAGATTTAGCCATCCGGTTTTAGATCCGACTTCGGTTTTGAACTCCTCTCATCAGTTGCTATTTAAGGATGTAAGTTTCAGTTGTTTTCAGCTTGTTTCGATATTTATGTGTTGGAAGAATTCAGATTTGAAGTAGATTATGTGTTCTTGATATGTCGAGCAGCGTAGAAACGTAAACGGATCGATTTCTAGACACCGTATGCGATTGTTGCGATTTTCCAGCATGCTATTGAGTTAAGATGGGATATATTCAGTGTGAGAGTATATTGTGATGAGATTATGAGTTGTGAATATTGACTGTAATATTATTGAGTCATCGGTATTGCAGAATTACGCCGTTACGCCGTCGAATTGTATTGAAACCGATTTCAGCCTTGTATATTGAATTTCTTGAGATGTATATTCATAGAGTGCACATTGATTATGCCATTTCAGATTTGTATTGGCTATTGTGAACTCAAGACTCCGGCTACGACACAGACAGTGCGACAAGAAAGGTATAATTCATGTGGTCACGGGATTGCACAACTCGATTCAGATTTGATACGAGTTTCCCTAAATCACATACTAGATTGTTATTACATTTGATTATGTAATGTCTTGTTTATTGATTTAAATTCAAGTCCTGAGATAAGAGATATTGGCAGATCGGCCAAAACTAGACGTTTCGGTGTATCGACGCATAGTAGTAGATTTTCTCTATGTGTAGACCCTCGATACAGAGTTGACCGAAGTCTAGGAATAAGACGTACCGTCACCCCGAGTGGTTGGGTAGGTGATAGACCGTCTTATTCACACCGGGATCCCTAGATTAGAAATGAATCGAGTCAAGAACTAAATGTTGAATACAGATTTGTATTCCTTTACATGTTTAGATTATAATTCATGTTACTTGATATATGCTATGCTTTTGTCATGATTATTACATTGCATGCATACATGGTTTATACTGGGATTTGTTCTTACCGGAGTTATCCGGCTGTTGTCGTGTCTGTATGTGTGCATGGCAACAGGTGGGGCAGGATCTGGGTCTCGAGCTCGATGAGAGATTGATGATAGCATGGAGATCTCGGGCGTTGAAGATTTTTAGTGTTTTCCTACTAGACTTTTACTACTTATGTGTGTAGTTGGTATTTGAATATTAGTGTATGTTTGTACTAAACAGATTTGTATGTACACTATGTTGTTAATTATTATAGAGACAGATTATGTTTTTGTGGGGACCCGGACGCTAATCAAGTTCTTAATCATCATTGGGACTAATTAATCAATTAAAACAGGGTCTAAATTTTTTTTTTAAAATGCGGAACGTAGTGACATACAACATATATACATAACAGTATATAAAATACAAATCCTGTATTTCAACATTTATTCAAACTAGGGTTTAAAACTAAAGTCAAGTGTTTAACCCTACATCTAGTCCAAGTCCGGTGCCACCACTCTAATCACGATTTAGCTCTTCATCTCCTCGACCCTGGACCTGTCCCACCTGTTGTCAAGTACACATACAGACAAGACAACAGCCGGATATACCGGTGAGAATATAATCCCCAGTATAAATCAATGAAACATGCTATCATATAAACAATATAAAGCATGTAATCAGGTAACATGAATATGAATCCAAATCTGAAACATAAACAATATTAAATCAAACTGTCGACACATAATTCAGACTAGACTCCATCCTAGTCTAGGGATCCTGGTTTCCAGATGTGGTATTCCTATATCGAATTCCGTAAAGGATGGAACCATAATTTCTATTACTCGATATAACCAGTGCCCTGGTATTCCTATATCGAATTCCGTAATAGAAGAATTCCAATACCCTTTACTCGATATAACCAAATATGGTGTTCCTATATCGAATTCCGTAATATATTCCATTACTCGATATAACCAAACATCCAGTGTCCTGACCTAACCGTCAAGGACTGTAGCTCTATCGCTAATATCCTATCTTGCGACATAGTGCAATGTGCCGTGGCGATACCACCACTATCCGGCACTTCTGTCACAAGATAACTTATCTAATACCTGTCATCTAAATACAAGAGAACAAGTACATTAATCAATGTAATGCAAATATCCATGCAATAACATAAAGTATGTGATTTAGGGAAACCCAAGTCTAAACCGACTCAAGTCCATCTCCCAATACCACATTGACTTATACCTTTCGTTGCAGTCTCGGTTTCCTGCTCAGTCGAAGTCCTGAATTCACAGTCTGTCTGATAATCACAATATCAATAATCTCATATCAATATACCTCCCAAATCGATAACAATCTGATCAATCTGAATTTAATTCAAAATCAACGGCATAACAGTATCATTTCACTATTCCCGTCAATACCATCTCAACATCTATCAATTACAATCTATAACCCATATCCAATATAAACTGTAATCGATTCATAATCCAAATCTGTCCGGTATAAATCAATATACCCTAAAAATTCATAACAATTCCATAATCAGTCCGTTTCTAAATCTGACTTCGATTCTATGATGTCTAACATGTCAAGAACATCATATATGAATCCTATTCAATTCTGACAATAGCATAATTTCAAAGCATGTCAAAACGTAGCAAAACTTACGTCAAAGTGTAGCCTACGTCTATAGGATTACAGTACTGAAGTCGGATTACAATTCAGATGGACGGATTCCTCATAAAAGGCGTAAGGATTTTTCACTCTTTTCCCCTGACCCTTTTCTCGATTCCTTCTTTGTTTTCTTATCAAAGAATAAACGTATATATGTATATATATACTTACGTTGCATGTTTCAGCAACGTGTCACATTTCTTGAATCTCGGCTGGCGCTCAAGCGGTAATAAACTACCGCTCGAGCGCGGCAGTTTCTGTCCGATTCCTTTCGGATTTATACATTGGCGCTCGGGCGGTCATTTCTTACCGCTCGGGCGCCACTATTTCTGTCCAACACTTGCACCCGTCATACTTAATCTTATTTCATGTCCCGATTAATCCTTTCGTAATCATATCAAATTATAAATCAATAATTCTAGATTACTAGGATTAAATTTCCGGGCATTACATTTCTCCCCCCCTAAGATACGATTTCGTCCTCGAAATCACAAACTGTCAATCGTATTAATAAGGAGTATATATACAAAAACTGTATAAATATTTACATCAGTGAAACAATGCTGGGAATTCTTGTCTCATATCCGATTCAGTCTCCCAAGTGGCTTCTTCAACACCATGACGAGTCCATTGAACTTTCACAAGAGGAATCATCTTTGTTCTGAGCTGTTTTTCTTTACGATCGATAATCCGGATCGGCTTCTCGACATAACTCAATGTCTCATCCAGCTCAGTCTCGTCTGGTTGAATAACATGGGAATCATCAGGGAGATATTTCCGCAGCATTGATACATGAAAAACATCATGTATTCCAGATAATGAAGGCGGTAATGCTAGTCGATAGGCACGGTCTCCTATCTTCTCGAGAATCTCATAAGGACCCACGTATCGTGGAGACAATTTCCCTTTCTTCCCAAATCGTACAACACCCCTAAAAGGAGAAATCTTCAGGAATACTCGGTCTCCTGCCTCAAATACCAACGGTCGTCGTCTGAGGTTGGCATATTTGGCTTGTCGGTCCTGAGCTGCCCTCATTTTCTTCTGAATCAACTTTACTTTTTCATTCATATCTCTGATCATGTCAGGTCCAGTCTCAGGAACTTCAGAGATATCATCCCAGTAAAGAGGCGATCGACATTTCTTTCCGTACAACGCTTCGAATGGAGCCATCTCAATACTTGTTTGATAGCTATTGTTGTACGAAAATTCACAAAGTGGCAATGCATCCTGCCAACCAGTGCTAAAATCAAGTACTACAGCTCTCAGCATATCTTCCAATGTCTGAATCGTACGCTCTGACTGTCCATCAGTCTGTGGATGATATGCGGTACTAAGATGTAACTTCGTACCAAGAGCTTGCTGCAGACTCTGCCAGAAGTGCGAAGTAAATCGAGGATCACGATCTGAAACAATCGACTTCGGCACTCCGTGCAATCTAACCACTTCTCGAACATAAACATCGGCCATCTGGTCGTATCTGTAGGTCATCTTGTATGGAATGAAACATGCCGATTTGGTCAATCGATCAATCACGACCCAAATCGCATCATAACCTCGGGAGGATCTCGGCAACTGTGTCACAAAATCCATGGAAATGTGATCCCATTTCCATTCAGGAATGGACAAACTCTGTAACAATCCTCCTGGTTTCTTTCTTTCAGCTTTCACCTGTTGGCAATTCAGACACTTGGCTACAAATTTAGTCACATCAGATTTCATTTGTTTCCACCAATACTGTGTCTTTAAATCATTATACATTTTCCGACCACCAGGATGAATGCTCAAACGACTGTTGTGCGCTTCTGACAGTATTCGCTGTCTCAATTCTGAAACATTTGGCACAACAATACGATTATTCACATACAAGACATTATCACGAACCTGATATTCCGATCGATGTCCAGCTCTGACCATCGTAGTCGAATTCTGTACATTCTGATCAACTTTCTGAGCTTCTTTAATTTTCAAAAGTAGCTCTGGTTCAGCTCGAACAGCACACAATCTCAGAGGCTGACGATCTGTCTCAAATACTAATCCAGACAAACAGCAATCTTCAATCAAATTCGAGACACCAATCGTCGATAAGGATAGTGCACATACTTTTCGACTCAGTACATCTGCTGCTGCATTGGATTTCCCTGGATAATATTTGATTTCACAATCAAAGTCTTTCAGTAAATCCAGCCATCTCCGCTGTCTCATATTCAGCTCTGATTGCGAAAACAGATATTTCAAGCTCTTGTGATCAGAATATATTTCAAATTTCTCACCGTAGAGGTAATGTCGCCATATCTTCAATGCAAAGACTATGGCTGCCAATTCAAGATCATGAATCGGGTATCGAGTTTCATGGGGTTTCAGTTGTCTTGAGGCATAAGCAATCACATGCCCTCGCTGCATTAAAACACAACCCAATCCTCGGTGAGATGCATCACAATAAACCACAAAATCACCAGTACCTGAAGGAATCGTCAACACAGGCGCACTGGTCAATCTCTTCTTTAACTCACAAAAACTGGTCTCACATTCCTCAGACCAATTAAACGGAGCATTCTTCTGAGTCAACTGCGTAATCGGTTTGGCAATACTCGAAAAATCTTTAATAAATCGACGATAATATCCTGCCAAACCCATAAAACTACGAATTTCTGGTACAGATGTCGGTCTTGGCCAAGAAATCACTGCCTCAACCTTACTGGGATCAACTGATATACCGTCTCCCGATATAATGTGCCCCAAAAACACAACCTGTTTCAGCCAAAACTCGCATTTCGACAATTTAGCATACAGTTTCTCTGCCCTCAAAATTCTCAATACAGTCCTCAGATGATTAGCATGCTCAATCATATTCTTTGAATAAATCAATATATCATCAATGAATATGATAACAAAATCATCCAAGTATTTCTAAAAGACGCGGTTCATCAATCCCATAAATACCGCTGGTGCATTCGTCAATCCAAATGGCATGACAATAAATTCATAGTGTCCATACCTGGTTCTAAATGCAGTCTTTGAGATATCAGAGTCCCTGACTCTCAGTTGATGGTATCCCGATCTCAGATCGATCTTGGAATATACAGATGAACCCTGCTGCTGATCAAATAAATCATCAATACGAGGCAATGGGTATTTATTCTTTACCATTGCTTTGTTCAGCTGCCGGTAGTCGATACAAAGTCTCATCGACCCATCTTTCTTCCTCACGAACAGTACTGGAGCACCCCAAGGAGATACACTCGGTCTGATATATCCCTTGGCCAGTAAATCCTCCAACTGTTCCTTCAATTCTTTCAATTCGATTGGTGCCATCCTGTATGGAGCCCTAGAAATCGGAACTGTTCTTGGCATTAACTCAATGCTGAAGTCTATCTCTCGAATCGGAGGCAATCCAGGAATCTCATCTGGAAAGACATTAGCAAACTCACACACCACTGGCAAATCTGCCAATGATGGGCTCGTTTTCAGTAAGTCAACTGAATATACCAGGAATCCATCCGCTCCTTTCTGCAATAATCGAGTCATATTCATTGGAGATATCAAAGGAATTCTAGCACGAGAACCCTTACCATAAAATTTCCACTCCTTAGCCATCTCAGGTCTGAATCGAACTATCTTGTGGAAACAATCGACTGTAGCCCGGTACTTGGTCAACATGTCGATACCGACAATACAATCAAAATAAGATAAACCAAGCACAATACAGTCTAACTCAATCGTAGGCCCATCGTACTGCAGTATACACGATTTCACAGATTTCACCGATATCAAACCTGTTCCTAACGGAGACGTGACAGATACTACAGTAGCTAAGGACTCAACAGGCAATGAATGCATTAAAGCAAATCGCTCAGACATAAAAGTATGTGACGCACCAGTATCAATCAGTACATAATCAGGATAACCAGAAATAAAACAGTTACCTGCAACTACATCATCAGGTGCATCTTGTGCCTGCTCCTCGGTCAAAGCAAAAACTCTGGCCTGCTGTCTCGGAGGCTGGCTCACGATCTGGCCCCCTCCTGGCCTCTACTGTGACAGAGTAGACGGTGCTGGCTGAAAGGAATGAACGGCAGAAGATCGTCTCCCTGCCTGAGCCACGGATCCCGATGACTCAGCAGCCTGAGATCCCTGGGCACTCCTATGGGGACACACTCGGGCAAAGTGTCCCTGCTGTTTACAGATACGACAGCTGCCAACTACTCCTCGGCACTGATCTGTGGAATGTCTCCCTCCACAAGTACCACAGTATGGTCCAGTATAACTTTGGCTCTGACCGATCTGTCTCGAGCCACTGGAACTGGACGAGGTAGTCCCTGATTTCTTGAATTGCTTTCCTCTAGCCTTCAAGAAATCCTTCTTCCCGGTACTGCTGCTGCCCCCTTCAAATCGAGGAGGTGGTTGTTGTCCCGATACTGGAGCCACAAACGAAGCCTCTCTCTGCCTCATCAGGCCTGCCTCAGCTCCCTTGGCTCTGTTTAGGGCATCGGTGAAGTTGTTGGGCCTCCCAGTATTCACCAGAGTAAAAATTTCAGGATTTAGGCCATTTATGAACTGGTCTGCAACGGCCTCATCATGCTCAGCGACATGGGGAGCGAATCGAAGTAGTGTAGAGAACTTAGCCACGTAGTCCTCAATGTTTAATTGGCCCTGTTTCAAGTTTGCAAATTCGGCTCCCTTGTCCTTCCTATACGATACTGGGAAGAACCGCAGATAAAATTCAGTCTTAAACACATTCCAGGTAATGGCCGTACCTCTTTGTTCCAATGCACGTTTCGTCGTGATCCACCAATGTTTAGCAACGTAATGCAATTGGTGTATTATCAGTTTTGCCCTCTTTTCCTCCGTATACTCCAACGAATCAAACAGTGATTCAATGTCGTCCAACCAACTTTCACATTCCACGGAGTTCTCCGTTCCTTTCAAAGTCGGTGGATGAAATGACTGAAACCGTTTCAGCAATTTCTCCATTGCTGTAGGTGTCACATCCATGGGAGGATTCGAGGTACTCCCCTGTTCTGGCATTCTCCTCGGAGGCATATCTGATAACCAAAAGGGTTAGCAATTCCAACAATAATCCTGTTTCAAGCCCCCTCGGATCATCTTACAGCTGATCCATTCCAATAATACACAATACCATATCAATAACAGATAAGTCAGGTAACATGTATTAAAACAAGAATCATGCTAGCAATCAAAAGCAGGAAAGAAAACACATTCTACCCCGCTCACTATCTCCTATCTCAATCTCAAGGATCTATCGCTCTGATACCACCTGTTGTGGGGACCCGGACGCTAATCAAGTTCTTAATCATCATTGGGACTAATTAATCAATTAAAACAGGGTCTAAATTTTTTTTTTTAAAATGCGGAACGTAGTGACATACAACATATATACATAACAGTATATAAAATACAAATCCTGTATTTCAACATTTATTCAAACTAGGGTTTAAAACTAAAGTCAAGTGTTTAACCCTACATCTAGTCCAAGTCCGGTGCCACCACTCTAATCACGATCTAGCTCTTCATCTCCTCGACCCTGGACCTGTCCCACCTGTTGTCAAGTACACATACAGACAAGACAACAGCCGGATATACCGGTGAGAATATAATCCCCAGTATAAATCAATGAAACATGCAATCATATAAACAATATAAAGCATGTAATCAGGTAACATGAATATGAATCCAAATCTGAAACATAAACAATATTAAATCAAACTGTCGACACATAATTCAGACTAGACTCCATCCTAGTCTAGGGATCCCGGTTTCCAGATGTGGTATTCCTATATCGAATTCCGTAAAGGATGGAACCATAATTTCTATTACTCGATATAACCAGTGCCCTGGTATTCCTATATCGAATTCCGTAATATAAGAATTCCAATACCCTTTACTCGATATAACCAAATATGGTGTTCCTATATCGAATTCCGTAATATATTCCATTACTCGATATAACCAAACATCCAGTGTCCTGACCTAACCGTCAAGGACTGTAGCTCTATCGCTAATATCCTATCTTGAGACATAGTGCAATGTGCCGTGGCGATACCACCACTATCCGGCACTTCTGTCACAAGATAACTTATCTAATACCTGTCATCTAAATACAAGAGAACAAGTACATTAATCAATGTAATGCAAATATCCATGCAATAACATAAAGTATGTGATTTAGGGAAACCCAAGTCTAAACCGACTCAAGTCCATCTCCCAATACTACATTGACTTATACCTTTCGTTGCAGTCTCGGTTTCCTGCTCAGTCGAAGTCCTGAATTCACAGTCTGTCTGATAATCACAATATCAATAATCTCATATCAATATACCTCCCAAATCGATAACAATCTGATCAATCTGAATTTAATTCAAAATCAACGGCATAACAGTATCATTTCACTATTCCCGTCAATACCATCTCAACATCTATCAATTACAATCTATAACCCATATCCAATATAAACTGTAATCGATTCATAATCCAAATCTGTCCAGTATAAATCAATATACCCTAAAAATTCATAACAATTCCATAATCAGTCCGTTTCTAAATCTGACTTCGATTCTATGATGTCTAACATGTCAAGAACATCATATATGAATCCTATTCAATTTTGACAATAGCATAATTTCAAAGCATGTCAAAACGTAGCAAAACTTACGTCAAAGTGTAGCCTACGTCGATAGGATTACAGTACTGAAGTCGGATTACAATTCAGATGGACGGATTCCTCATAAAAGGCGTAAGGATTTTTCACTCTTTTCCCCTGACCCTTTTCTCGATTCCTTCTTTGTTTTCTTATCAAAGAATAAACGTATATATGTATATATATACTTACGTTGCATGTTTCAGCAACGTGTCACATTTCTTGAATCTCGGCTGGCGCTCGAGCGGTAATAAACTACCGCTCGAGCGCGGCAGTTTCTGTCCGATTCCTTTCGGATTTATACATTGGCGCTCGGGCGGTCATTTCTTACCGCACGGGCGCCACTATTTCTGTCCAACACTTGCACCCGTCATACTTAATCTTATTTCATGTCCCGATTAATCCTTTCGTAATCATATCAAATTATAAATCAATAATTCTAGATTACTAGGATTAAATTTCCGGGCATTACAGTTTTAATTATACATTTGAATTAATGTTAAAATAAAAATTTTGACTCACATTTTCGAGCAAAGATCCAATAAATCCCAAAAGAATTGAGTTAGAGCCCGGGTCCCCACAACAGGTGGTATCAGAGCTGTAGATTCTGTAGACTGAGATAGAATAGAATGAGCGGGGTAGCTCGAGTCATCTTCCTTGTTTTTTATGTGCTAGCATGATTTTTTGTTTTCCATATTATATGTTGTATTGTATCAAAGTTGATTTACAGCATATAATTGTCAAGCCTGAATCAGAACTGATTCTCGATCAGAGGTTTATGATCAGAGGAGGGCTGAGACAGATGATATTGATTGTGTACTAATCAGTTTGATAATCAGATTTATGCCGCCTAGACGTATACCACAGCCAGAGCAGGGTAGCACATCAGGTGCACAGATGGATGTCACCGCTACGCCGATGGAGACTTTACTGAAGAGGTTTCAGTCTTTCCATCCTCCTACGCTGAAGGGCACAGAGAGTGCAGTAGAGTGCGAGAGCTGGCTTGATGATATCGAGATGTTGTTTGAATCTTTGGCATATACTGATGAGCGACGTGTGAAATTGATAGGGGATCAGCTGCAAGAGGTTCCAAAGAGCTGGTGGTTGACTGCGAAGAGAGCCTTGGAGCACCGAGGCATTGACATTACGTGGAAAGTTTTCAAGGATGAGTTCTATCAGCGCTTCTTCCCCGTCTCCTACCGAAAAGACAAAGGGGCCGAATTTGCAAATTTGAGGCAGGGACAGTGGAACATCGAGGAGTATGTTGCTAAATTTTCTGCATTGCTTCGATTTGCTCCGCATGTGGCAGGGAACGACGAGGCAGTGGCCGATCAGTTCATCAACGGGTTGAACCCAGATGTCTTTACTTTGGTGAACACCGGGAGACCCAATACTTTTTCAGAGGCACTGAACCGAGCAAAGGGTGCAGAGGCTGGCTTGATCAGGCAGCGAGGGGCTTCCTACAGTGTTCAGGGTCAGAGACAGCCACAGCCTACCACTCAGTTCCCACCACCTCCTCCTCGATTTGATAGTGGGTCTAGTAGTAGTGGCAAGAAGGAATTTCTGAAGGCTAAGGGCAAGCAGAAGAAATCCGGGAGTAGTTCATCGAGCTCAAGTGGATCTCAACAGAGAGGTCAAGGTTCAGAGTATAGTGGCGCGTATTGCAGTTCCTGCGGAGGGCGACATGCCACGGAGCAGTGTCAAGGAGTTATGGGACGCTGCAACATCTGTAGGCAGCCGGGACACTTTGCCAGAGTTTGTCCCCAGAGAGGTGCACAACGATTCCAGAGTACAGGGTCATCAGCACCAGTGCCGCAGATGGAGAGACAGGCATCCTCTGCACACTCTATCCAGCCACCATCTACACAGACCCAGCAGAGACCAGGAGGTAGTCAGACAGTGAGTCAACCTCCCAGACAGAAGGCTAGGGTGTTTGCGCTGACAGAGGAGCAGGCGCAGGAGGCACCAGACGATGTCATTGCAGGTAACTGTTTCCTTTGCGGTTATCCTGCATATGTGTTGATAGACACAGGTGCATCCCATACATTCATCTCTGAACGTTTTTCATTATTGCATTCTTTGCCTGTCGAGTCGATGTCTACTGTAGTGTCTATCACATCTCCGTTGGGAAGTGGTTTGATATCTGTGACTACTGTTAGACACTGTATGCTTCAGTTTGAGGGGCATGAGATTGATCTAGATTGTGTAGTACTTGGTTTAGCTGATTTTGATTGTATAGTTGGCATAGATATGTTAACCAAGTACAGGGCCACTGTAGATTGTTTCCACAAGATTGTCAGATTCAGACCCGAAATGACAGATGAGTGGAAATTCTACGGAAAGGGTTCCAGATCTCGGATTCCCTTAGTATCTGCTCTGACTATGAGTAGATTGCTTCAGAGAGGAGCAGAGGGCTTTCTCGTATATTCAGTAGATCTACTGAAGTCGAGCCCTGCATTGGCAGATCTGCCAGTGGTTTGCGAGTTTGCAGATGTGTTCCTAGATGAGATCCCAGGGTTGCCTCCAGTTCGAGAGGTAGATTTTAGCATAGATCTTATGCCTGGTTCTGTTCCTATTTCGAGAGCTCCGTATAGGATGGCACCGATAGAGCTGAAAGAATTGAAAGCATAGTTGGAAGATCTTCTGTCCAAGGGATATATCAGACCCAGTGTATCTCCTTGGGGTGCTCCAGTGCTTTTCGTTAGAAAGAAAGATGGTTCGATGCGACTATGTATTGATTATAGGCAGTTGAACAAGGTAACAGTGAAGAACAAGTATCCTTTGCCTCGCATCGACGATTTGTTTGATCAGTTACAAGGGTCTTCTGTTTACTCGAAGATTGATTTGAGGTCAGGGTATCATCAGCTCAGAGTTAGAGACGTTGATATTCCGAAGACTGCATTCCGAACCAGGTATGGGCACTACGAGTTTATTGTTATGCCTTTCGGTTTGACGAATGAACCAGCGGTATTTATGAGTTTGATGAACCGCATCTTTCAGAGATATTTAGATGATTTTGTAATTGTGTTCATTGATGATATTTTGGTATAGTCGAAGAATTTGATTGAGCATGCAGAGCATTTGAGAATTGTATTGCGGACTTTGAGAAAAGAGCAGTTGTATGCAAAACTGTCCAAGTGCGAATTTGGGTTGAGACAAGTTGTGTTTTTGGGGCATATCATATCTGGAGATGGTATTGCAGTAGATCCGAGTAAAGTTGAGGCTGTTATCAGTTGGCCGAGACCAACTTATGTGCCTGAAATACGTAGTTTCATGGGTCTAGCAGGGTATTATCGTCGTTTTATCCGAGATTTCTCCAGTATAGCGAAGCCTATCACCCAGTTGACACAGAAGAACATGCCATTTGTGTGGTCTGAAGGTTGTGAAGCCAGTTTTGTAGAGTTGAAGAAGAGTCTGACTAGTGCGCCTGTTTTGACGATTCCTTCAGGTACATGTGAGTTCGTTGTATACTGTGATGCATCTCACAGAGGGCTAGGATGTGTTCTTATGCAGCGAGGGCACGTGATAGCGTACGCCTCTAGACAGCTGAAGCCGCACGAGACCCGTTATCCGATTCATGATCTTGAATTGGCGGCGATTGTCTTTGCACTGAAGATCTGGCGTCATTATCTGTATGGCGAGAAATTTGAGATCTACTCGGATCACAAGAGCCTGAAGTACCTCTTTTCTCAGTCAGAGTTGAACATGAGGCAGCGACGATGGCTTGATCTGCTGAAAGATTTTGATTACGAGATCAAGTACTATCCAGGGAAATCGAATGCAGCGACAGACGCCTTGAGTCGAAAGGTATGTACTCTTTCCTTGTCGACAGTAGGTGTATCGAATTTAGTAGAGAATTGTTGCTTGTCTGGGTTGACATTTGATACAGAGAGTAGACCGTTGCGACTTGCTGCGATTCAGATTGAGCCAGATTTGATTTTGAGGGTCAAAGAAGCGCAGAGAACTGATCCGAGTGTTCAGAGATCGATTGATATGGTCAGAGCTGGTCATATATCAGAGTATCAGGTTAGAGATTCTGTTCTGTATGTGAATAACCGTCTAGTAGTGCCAGAGGTTTCAGATTTGAGATGACAGATCATGTCAGAGGCACACTGTAGTCGGTTCAGCATTCATCCTGGTGGCAAGAAGATGTACAATGATTTGAAGACGCAATTCTGGTGGAAGCAGATGAAGACAGACATTGCAGAATTTGTGTCTAAGTGCCTGAATTGCCAGCAAGTGAAGGCAGAAAGAAAGAAGCCCAGAGGTTTACTTTAGAGTTTGTCTATTCCTGAATGGAAATGGAACCACATTTCCATGGATTTCGTGACAAAGTTACCTCGATCTTCCCGGGGCTGTGATTCGATTTGGGTCATTATTTACAGACTGACCAAATCTGCCTGTTTTATTCCATAAAAGATGACATACCGACACGATCAGATGGCAGAGTTGTATGTCAGAGAGGTCGTTAGATTGCATGGTGTGCCGAAGTCGATCGTATCAGATCGTGATCCACGATTTACTTCTCACTTTTGGCACAGTTTACAGCAGGCTTTGGGTACGACTTTACACCTGAGCACTGCTTATCATCCTCAGACAGACTGTAAGGCTCGAGAATTATCGGTTGTCATTAATGTGAGATTCACAGATATGAGAATGCATGTCATATTATAAGAAGTGTTAAGTGAAAAAAAGATAGAATTTTACAATGTAAGGCCGAAGCCAGACCGCACCCGCACTCAGAAGTGGACCGCACCCGCGGCAGATGGGCAGTAGGCTGGGAAGTTTTGAGCGAAGCAAGACCGCACCCGCGGTGCAGGAAGGACCGCACCCGCGGTGGTGACCACAACCGCGGTAAGAACAAGACCGCACCCGCGGTCGATGATTTCTGGAAAATGAAAATGCGGCCGAGAGCAAAGCGCACCCGCGGTGCTAGGTGACCGCACCCGCGGTGCTGCATGCGAAAATGCCACCTTTGTTTCTTGTTGTGACACATGGCATACATATATATAGATTTTAGGCTGAATCATTTCTTCTTCATTCCAGAGCTAAGAACCGAGAGCATGTGCAAGTGTTCTTCAAGTTTTTCCAGCCTAGAATTTTGGTTGGGTAAGATTTACACATCCAAAATTAAATCTAAGTAGACATTCTTGTTCCTCTCCTCAAGGACTAAAAAAGGGGTATAGTTTCATATATTTTCAGCATGTTTCGAAAAACACATGTTGGAGAAATTCAGATTTGAGCTTTATATGTGTTCTTGATATCTTGAGCATGGTAGAAACGTAAACGGATCGATTTTCAGACGCCGTATGTTACTGTTTCGAAATTACAGCATGTATTATGTGAAGATTTTACAGATTTCAGTATACATGTTTGTGTTGGATGAGATTATGAGTTATTGGGATTGATTATGATATTGTTTGAGTTATCGGTATCGCGAGACTACGCCGTTACGCCATTGAATTGTATTGAAATCAATTACAGATTTATACATTGAGTTGATTGAGATGTATATTGATAGAATGTGTCTACACAATGCCATTTCAAATTTGTATTGGCTATTGTGAACTCAAGACTCCGGCTACGACACAAATTCCTACGACAATAAAGGTATAATTCATTTGGTCACGAGATTGCACAACTCGATTCAGATTTGATACGAGTTTCCCTAAATCACATACTAGATATTTATTACATTTGATTATGTAATGTCTTGTTTATTGATTTATATTCAAGTCCTGAGATAGGAGATATTGGCAGATCGGCCAAAACTAGACGTTTCGGTGTATCGACACATAGTAGTAGACTTTCTCTATGTGTAGACCCTCGATACAGAGTTGACCGAAGTCTAGGAATAAGACGTACCGTCACCCCGAGTGGTTGGGTAGGTGATAGACCGTCTTATTCACACCGGGATCCCTAGATTAGAAACGAATCGAGTCAAGAATTTGATGTTGAATACAGATTTGTATTCCTTTACATGTTTAGATTTTAATTCATGTTACTTGATAGATGCTATGCTTTTGTACATGATTATTACATTGCATGCATACATGTGTTATACTGGGATTTGTTCTCACCGGAGTTATCCGGCTGTTGTCGTGTCTGTATGTGTGCATGGCAACAGGTGGGGCAGGATCTGGGTCTCGAGCTAGATGAGAGATTGATGATAGCGTGGAGATCTCGGGCGTTGAAGATTTCTAGTGTTTTCCTACTAGACTTGTACTACTTATGTGTGTAGTTGGTATTTGAATACTAGTGAATGTTTGTACTAAACAGATTTGTATGTACATTATGTTTGTTAATTATGATAGAGACAGATTATGTGTTAATCATACATTTGAATTAATGTTAAAAGCAAAATTTTGACCCACATTTTCGAGCAAAGATCCAATAAATCCCAAAAGATTTAAGTTAGAGCCCGGGTCCCCACAACAGGTGGTATCAGAGCTGTAGGTTCTGTAGACTGAGATAGAATAGAACGAGCGGGGTAGATCGAGTCATATTCCTTGCTTTTGATGTGCTAGCATGATTTATTGCTTTCCCTATTGTATATTGTTGCATTATCTGAATTTATTTACAGCATATACTTGTCAAGCCTGAATCAGAACCGATTCTCGATCAGAGGTTATGATCAGAGGAGGGCTGAGACAGATGATATTGATTGCGTACTAATCAGTTTGATAATCAGAATTATGCCGCCTAGACGTATACCACAGCCAGAGCAGGGTAGCACATCTGGTGCACAGATGGATGTCACCGCTACGCCGATGGAGACTTTACTGAAGAGATTTCAGTCTTTCCATCCTCCTACGCTGAAGGGCACAGAGAGTGCAGTAGAGTGCGAGAGCTGGCTTGATGATATCGAGATGTTTTTTGAATCTTAGGCATATACTGATGAGCGACGTGTGAAATTGATAGGGCATCAGCTGCAATAGGTTGCAAAGAGCTGGTGGTTGACTGCGAAGAGAGCCTTGGAGCACCGAGGCATTGACATTACGTGGAAAGTTTTCAAGGATGAGTTCTATCAGCGCTTCTTCCCCATCTCCTACCGAAAATACAAAGGGGCTGAATTCGCAAATCTGAGGCAGGGACAGTGGAACATCGAGGAGTATGTTGCTAAATTTTCTGCATTGCTTCGATTTGCACCGCATGTGGCAGGAAACGACGAGGCAGTGGCCGATCAGTTCATCAATGGGTTGAACCCAGATGTCTTTACTTTGGTGAACACCGGGAGACCCAATACATTTTCAGAGGCACTGAACCGAGCAAAGGGAGCAGAGGCTGGCTTGATCAGGCAGCGAGGGGCTTCCTACAGTGTTCAGGGTCAAAGACAGCCACAGCCTACCACTCAGTTCCCACCACCTCCTCCTCGATTTGATAGTGGGTCTAGTAGTATTTGCAAGAAGGAATTTCTGAAGGATAAGGGCAAGCAGAAGAAATCCGGGAGTAGTTCATCAAGCTCAAGTGGATCTCGACAGAGAGGTCAGGGTTCAGATTATAGTGGCGCGTATTGCAGTTCGTGCGGAGGGCGACATGCCACGGAGCAGTGTCAAGGAGTTATGGGACGCTGCAACATCTGTAGGCAGCCGGGACACTTTGCCAGAGTTTGTCCCCAGAGAGGTGCACAACAATTCCAGAGTACAGGGTTATCAGCACCAGTGCCACAGATGGAGAGACAGGCATCCTCTGTACACTCGTTGCAGCCACCATCTGCACAGACCCAGCAAAGACCAGGAGGTAGTCAGACAGTGAGTCAACCTCCCAGACAGCAGGCTCGTGTCTTTGCCTTGACAGAGGAGCAGACTCAGGATGCGCCCGATGACGTGATAGCAGGTAACTGTTTTCTTTGCGGTTATCCTGCATATGTGTTGATTGACACATGTGCATCACATACATTCATATCTGAGCATTTTGCATTGAGACATTCATTGCCTGTTGAGTCTTTGTCGACTGTAGTGTCTATCACATCTTCGTTGGGAAGTGGTTTGATATATGTGACTACTGTTAGACACTGTATGCTTCAGTTTGAGGGGCATGAGATTGAACTAGATTGTGTAGTACTTGGTTTAGCTGATTTTGACTGTATAGTTAGCATAGATATGTTAACCAAGTACAGGGCCACTGTAGATTGTTTCCACAAGATTGTCAGATTCAGACCCGACATGACATATGAGTGGAAATTCTATGGAAAGGGTTCCAGATCTCGGATTCCCTTAGTATCTGCTCTGACTATGAGTAGATTGCTTCAGAGAGGAGCATAGGGCTTTCTCGTATATTCAGTAGATTTACTGAAGTCGAGCCCAGCATTGGCAGATCTGCCAGTAGTTTGTGAGTTTGCAGATATATTCCCAGATGAGATATCGGGGTTACCTCCAACCCGAGAGGTTGATTTTAGCATAGATCTTGTGCCAGGCAGTGTTCCTATCTCGAGAGCTCCGTATAGGATGACGCCTATCGAACTGAAAGAATTGAAAGCACAGGCCGAATATCTTCTGTCCAAGGGATATATCAGACCCAGTGTATCTCCTTGGGGTGCTCTGGTGCTTTTCGTTAGAAAGAAAGATGGTTCGATGCGACTATGTATTGATTATAGGCAGTTGAACAAGGCAACAGTGAAGAACAAGTATCCTTTGCCTCGCATCAACGATTTGTTTGATCAGTTACAGGGATCTTCGGTTTACTCGAAGATTGATTTGAGATCAGGGTATCATCAGCTCAGAATTAGAGACGTTGATATTCCGAAGACTGCATTCCGAACCAGGTATGGGCATTACGAGTTTATTGTTATGCCTTTTGGTTTAACGAATGCACCAACGGTATTTATGAGTTTGATGAACCGCATCTTTCAGAGATATTTAGATGAGTTTGTGATTGTGTTTATTGATGATATTTTGGTATATTCGAAGAGTCTGACTGAGCATGCAGATCATCAGAGGATTGTATTGCAGACTTTGAGAAAAGAGCAGTTGTATGCCAAATTGTCCAAGTGAGAATTCTGGCTGAAACAGGTTGTCTTTTTGGGGCACATTATATCTGGAGAGGGTATTGCGGTAGATCCGAGTAAAGTTGAGGCTGTGATCAGTTGGCCGAGACCGACTTCCGTGCCTGAGATACGCAGTTTCATGGGTTTGTGGGGTACTACCGCCGTTTTATCAGAGATTTCTCCAGTATAGCGAAACCGATTACCAAGTTGACACAGAAGAACATGCCATTTGTGTGGTCCGAAGATTGTGAAGCCAGTTTTGTAGAGTTGAAGCAAAAACTGACTAGTGCGCCTGTCTTGACGATTCCTTCAGGTACAGGTGAGTTTGTTGTATATTGTGACGCATCTCACCGAGGGTTAGAATGTGTTCTTATGCAGCGAGGGCACGTGATAGCGTACGCCTCTAGACAGCTGAAGCCACACGAGAACCATTACCCGATTCATGATCTTGAATTGGCGGCGATTCTCTTTGCACTCATGATCTGGCGTCATTATCTGTATGGCGAGAAATTTGAGATCTATTCCGATCATAAGAGCCTGAAGTACCTCTTTTCTCAGTCAGAGTTGAACATGAGGCAGCGACGATGGCTTGATTTACTGAAAGATTTTGATTGCGAGATCAAGTACTATCCAGGGAAGCCGAATGCAGCGGCAGACACCTTGAGTCGAAAGGTATGTGCTTTTTCCTTGTCGACGATAGGTGTATCGAATTTAGTAGAGGATTGTTGCTTGTCTGGGTTGACATTTGATACAGAGAGTAGACCGTTGCGACTTGCTGCTATTCAGATTGAGCCAGATCTGAATATGAGGGTCAAAGAAGCACAGAGAACTGATTCGAGTGTTCAGAGATCGATTGATATGGTCAGAGCTGGTCATATATCAGAGTATCAGGTTAGAGATTATGTTCTGAATGTGAATAACCGTCTAGTAGTGCCAGAGGTTTCAGATTTGAGACGACAGATCCTGTCAGAGGCACACTGTAGTCGGTTCAGCATTCATCCTGGTGGCAGGAAGATGTACAATGATTTGAAGACGCAATTCTTGTGGAAGCAGATGAAGACAGATATTGCAGAATTTGTGTCTAAATGTTTGAATTGCCAGCAGGTGAAGGCAGAAAGAAAGAAGCCCGGAGGTTTACTTCAGAGTTTATCTATTCCTGAATGGAAATGAGACCAAATTTCCATGGATTTCGTGACGAAGTTACCTCGATCTTCGCGGGGCTGTGACGCGATTTGGGTTGTGATAGACAGACTGACCAAATCAGCGTGCTTTATTCCGTACAGAATGACCTATCAACATGATCAGATGGCAGAGTTATATGTCAGAGAGGTCGTCAGATTGCACGGTGTGCCGAAGTCGATCGTATCAGATCGTGATCCACGATTCACTTCTCACTTCTGGCACAGTTTGCAGCAGGCTTTGGGTACGACTTTACACCTAAGCACTGCTTATCATCCTCAGACAGACGGACAGTCAGAGCGGACTATCCAGACTTTAGAGGACATGTTGAGAGCTGTAGTACTAGACTTTGGTACTAATTGGCAAGATTCATTGCCGTTGTGTGAGTTTTCATACAACAACAGCTATCAGACTAGCATTGAGATGGCACCGTTCGAAGCTTTATACGGAAAGAAGTGCAGATCTCCGTTGTACTGGGATGATATCTCTGAGGTACCAGAGTTGGGGACTGATATGATTCGTGAGATGACCGAGAAAGTGAAGATCATTCAGAAGCGAATGAAAACGGCACAGGATAGGCATGCGAAATATGCCAATGTCAGACGCAGACCGTTGGTATTTGAACAGGGAGACAGAGTATTTTTGAAGATTTCACCTTTCAGAGGCGTTGTCAGATTTGGCAAGAAAGGGAAGTTGTCTCCTAGATACGTCGGTCCGTATGAGATTCTTGAGAAGATTGACGATCGAGCTTACAGACTTGCTCTTCCTCCTTCATTATCTGGTATTCATAATGTTTTTCATGTATCGATGTTGCGCAGATATATGCCAGATGATTCTCATGTCATTCAGCCTGACGAAGCCAAGCTAGATCAGACTCTGAGCTATGTTGAAAGACCGATACAGATTCTTGATCGGAAAGAGAAACATCTTAGAACCAAGACCATTCCGCTTGTGAAGGTTCAGTGGAGTCGTCATGGCATCGAGGAAGCAACTTGGGAGACAGAGTCTGATATGAGACAGAAACATCCCGAGCTATTCATGTGATGTGAGTCTTCCTTTCAGTTTTGATTATACTTTTTGTATATACTTGCATGATTATTTGCTTACGAGTTCGAGGACGAACTCCTGTCTAAGAGGGGGAGAAATGTAAGGCTCGAGAATTATCGGTTGTCATTAATGTGTGATTCACAGATATGAGAATGCATGTCATATTATAAGAAGTGTTAAGTGAAAAAAAGATAGAATTTTACAATGTAAGGCCGAAGCCAGACCGCACCCGCACTCAGAAGTGGACCGCACCCGCGGCGGATGGGCAGTAGGCTGGGAAGTTTTGAGCGAAGCAAGACCGCACCCGCGGTGCAGGAAGGACCGCACCCGCGGTGGTGACCGCAACCGCGGTAAGAACAAGACCGCACCCGCGGTCGATGATTTCTGGAAAATGAAAATGCGGCCGAGAGCAAAGCGCTCCCGCGGTGCTAGGTGACCGCACCCGCGGTGCTGCATGTGAAAATGCCACCTTTGTTTTCTTGTTGTGACACATGGCATACATATATATAGATTTTGGGCTGAATCATTTCTTCTTCATTCCAGAGCTAAGAACCGAGAGCATGTGCAAGTGTTCTTCAAGTTTTTCAAGCCTAGAATTGTGGTTGGGTAAGATTTACACATCCAAAATTAAATCTAAGTAGAGATTCTTGTTCCTCTCCTCAAGGACTAAAAAAGGGTTATAGTTCATATATTTTCAGCATGTTTCGAAAAACACATGTTGGAGAAATTCAGATTCGAGCTTTATATGTGTTCATGATATCTTGAGCATGGTAGAAACGTAAACGGATCGATTTTCAGACGCCGTATGTTACTGTTTCGAAATTACAGCATGTATTATGTGAAGATTTTACAGATTTCAGTATACATGTTTGTGTTGGATGAGATTATGAGTTATTGGGATTGATTATGATATTGCTTGAGTTATCGGTATCGCGAGACTACGCCATTACGCCGTTGAATTGTATTGAAATCAATTACAGATTTATACATTGAGTTGATTGAGATGTATATTGATAGAATGTGTCTACACAATGTCATTACAGATTTGTATTGACTATTGTGAACTCAAGACTCCGGCTACGACACAGATTCCTACGACAATAAAGGTATAATTCATGTGGTCACGGGATTGCACAACTCGATTCAGATTTGATACGAGTTTCCCTAAATCACATACTAGATTGTTATTACATTTGATTATGTAATGTCTTGTTTATTGATTTATATTCAAGTCCTGAGATAGGAGATATTGGCAGATCGGCCAAAACTAGACGTTTCGGTGTATCGACGCATAGTAGTAGACTTTCTCTATGTGTAGACCCTCGATACAGAGTTGACCGAAGTCTAGGAATAAGACGTACCATCACCCCGAGTGGTTGGGTAGGTGATAGACCGTCTTATTCACACCGGGATCCCTAGATTAGAAACGAATCGAGTCAAGAATTTGATGTTGAATACAGATTTGTATTCCTTTACATGTTTAGATTTTAATTCATGTTACTTGATAGATGCTATGCTTTTGTACATGATTATTACATTGCATGCATACATGTGTTATACTGGGATTTGTTCTCACCGGAGTTATCCGGCTGTTGTCGTGTCTGTATGTGTGCATGGCAACAGGTGGGGCAGGATCTGGGTCTCGAGCTAGATGAGAGATTGATGATAGCGTGGAGATCTCGGGCGTTGAAGATTTCTAGTGTTTTCCTACTAGACTTTTACTACTTATGTGTGTAGTTGGTATTTGAATACTAGTGAATGTTTGTACTAAACAGATTTGTATGTACATTATGTTTGTTAATTATGATAGAGACAGGTTATGTGTTAATCATACATTTGAATTAATGTTAAAAGCAAAATTTTGACCCACATTTTCGAGCAAAGATCCAATAAATCCCAAAAGATTTTAGTTAGAGCCCAGGTCCCCACACAGACGGACAGTCAGAGCGGACTATCCAGACTTTAGAGGACATGCTGAGAGCTGTAGTACTAGATTTTGGTACTAGTTGGCAAGATTCATTGCCGTTGTGTGAGTTTTCATACAACAACAGCTATCAGACTAGCATTGAAATGGCACCGTTTGAAGCCTTGTATGGCAAGAAGTGCAGATCTCCGTTGTACTGGGATAATATCTCTGAGGTACCAGAGTTGGGGCCTGATATGATTCGTGAGATGACCGAGAAAGTGAAGATCATTCAAAAGAGAATGAAGACAGCACAGGATAGGCAAGCGAAATACGCCAATATCAGACGCAGACCGTTGATATTTGAACAGGGAGACAGAATATTTTTGAAGATTTCACCTTTCAGAGGCGTTGTCAGATTTGGCAAGCGTGAAAAGTTGTATCCTAGATACGTCGGTCCGTATGAGATCCTTGAGACGATTGGCGATCGAGCTTACAGACTTGCTCTTCCTCCTTCATTATCTGATATTCATGATGTTTTTCATGTATCGATGTTACGCAGATATATGCCAGATAGTTCTCATGTCATTCAGCCTGACGAAGCAAAATTAGATCAGACTTTGAGCTATGTTGAACAGCCGATACAGATTCTTGATCGGAAGGAGAAACAGCTTAGAACCAAGACCATTCCGCTTGTGAAGGTTCAATGGAGTCGGCATGGCATCGAGGAAGCAACTTGGGAGACATAGTCTGATATGAGACAGAAACATCCCGAGCTATTCATATGATGTGAGTCTTCCTTTCAGTTTTTATTTTACTGTTTGTATAAAATTGCATGATTGATTGCTTACAAGTTCGAGGACGAACTTCTGTCTGAGAGGGGGAGAAATGTAAGGCTCGAGAATTATTAGTCTTCATTGACGAAATAATCGGAAGATATGAGAATGCATGACCTGGAATGAGAGGATAAAATACATGAGAAATTAGAGTTTTGAAACGATGCAAGACCGCACCCGCGGTTTAGGAAGCACCGCACCCGCGGTAGATGGCCAGTAGGGTAGGAAAATTGGTGCGAGCAGACACCGCACCCGCGGTAAGAACATGACCGCACCCGCGGTCGAAGATTTTTCAGAAATAAAATGAGGCCGAGACATGAGCGCACCCGCGGTGCTTAAGCAGCGCACCTGCGGTGCTGCATGCGAGAATGCCACCTTTGTTTCTTGTCTTGACACTTGGCATGGTATATATATATATACTTGGAGTATGACTCATTGTCTTCATTTAGCAGTACTCATCACCGAGAGCATCACCCCAAACTCTTCAAGTTCTTCATGGCTTAAAGTTATGCTTTTTCAAGATTTAGCCATCCAATTTTAGATCCGACTTCGGTTTTGAACTCCTCTCATCATTTGCTATTTAAGGATGTAAGTTTCAGTTGTTTTCAGCATGTTTAGTTATTTATGTGTTGGAAGAATTCATATTTGAAGTAGATTATGTGTTCTTGATATGTCGAGCAGCGTAGAAACGTAAACGGATCGATTTTTAGACACCGTATGCGATTGTTGCGATTTTCCAGCATGTTATTGAGTTAAGATGGGATATATTCAGTGTGAGAGTATATTGTGATGAGATTATGAGCTGTGAATATTGACTGTAATATTATTGAGTCATCGGTATTGCAAAATTACGCCGTTACGCCGTCGAATTGTATTGAAACCGATTTCAGCCTTGTATATTGAATTGCTTGAGATGTATATTCATAGAGTGCACATTGATTATGCCATTTCAGATTTGTATTGGCTATTGTGAACTCAAGACTCCGGCTACGACACAGACAGTGCGACAAGAAAGGTATAATTCATGTGGCCACGGGATTGCACAACTCGATTCAGATTTGATACGAGTTTCCCTAAATCACATACTAGATTGTTATTACATTTGATTATGTAATGTCATGTTTATTGATTTATATTCAAGTCCTGAGATAGGAGATATTGGCAGATCGGCCAAAACTAGACGTTTCAGTGTATCGATGCATAGTAGTAGATTTTCTCTATGTGTAGACCCTCGATACAGAGTTGACCGAAGTCTAGGAATAAGACGTACCGTCACCCCGAGTGGTTGGGTAGGTGATAGACCGTCTTATTCACACCGAGATCCCTAGATTAGAAATGAATCGAGTCAAGAACTAAATGTTGAATACAGATTTGTATTCCTTTACATGTTTAGATTATAATTCATGTTACTTGATATATGCTATGCTTTTGTACATGATTATTACATTGCATGCATACATGGTTTATACTGGGATTTGTTCTCACCGGAGTTATCCGGCTGTTGTCGTGTCTGTATGTGTGCATGGCAACAGGTGGGGCAGGATCTGGGTCTCGAGCTCAATGAGAGATTGATGATAGCGTGGAGATCTCGGGCGTTGAAGATTTTTAGTGTTTTCCTACTAGACTTGTACTACTTATGTGTGTAGTTGGTATTTGAATATTAGTGTATGTTTGTACTAAACAGATTTGTATGTACACTATGTTGTTAATTATTATAGAGACAGATTATGTTTTAATTATACATTTGAATTAATGTTAAAAGCAAAATTTTGACTCACATTTTCGAGCAAAGATCCAATAAATCCCAAAATAATTGAGTTAGAGCCCGGGTCTCCACAGTTTTTGAGGAGGAGTTTTTTTTTTCAAAACTTCTTTAAATTCAGTTATAAAGGGGGAGGTTTTAACGATGTTTGAATGTACTAACCCTTGAACGGAATATATTGTGCTTAACTACTCAAGTTTTTGTAATCATCAAAAAGAGAGACATTGTTGGAACTTTTCAAGTTCGCAATCTTGATTTTGATGTTAAAAAACTTGTTAATTTTTGTTACTAATAATCTACCATAGTGTGTAGAAACTAGGATCATTCACGAGCTGCTTACATCACAAGCTGAAGACCCAACTGAGCGCACAAACTGAACCAGTCTAACTGTTACGTCAATTGAGCAGTCCACCTGATTTTCTAGTTGATAGGTGGTTCAGGGGGAGAACCTCAGAAGCCTGTCCAGCCGAAGGAGTGTTCAACTGATGAAGAAACCTAGCCGATCAGTTCAACTGAACGAGAGTGAAATCAGTTCAACTGACGAGTCAACTGATTTCACCAGCCCAACTGAAGAGCAGTTCAGCTGACCAGTTCGGAGCATCAGTCAGAATCTTTCAGTTGTAGATGCAGACAAACTCTTTCACTGGATTCTAGTTGTGCGTGAAGGTACAAAGCCATTGTCCAGGACATTGCATCAGAGCATTAAAGACAAAACGTTTCAGAAGGGCGGTCGGAAAGTCGAGACACAAAGTCCAAGAAACGAATTCAAGATGCAACGGATACAATAAATGAGTCTCACTGTACGTTTAGTTTTCCCGCCTATATAAAGAGAAGATAAGTGAAGACTCGACAAGAAGAACGATATACAAAAACAAAAAGCTTCAATGCAAACAAGAGAGAAAAAGAAAGGGCACACACATTTCACATCAGCTTTCAGAAGCAATCAGCCTAGAGGGACACCTTAACGTGTTACCTGCTTAGTTTAGAAGCTTATTTCCCTCAGTGTGTGAGAACATCCTTGTTCAGTTCTCACACACGAACACTCTAAACCACCCAAATATAGTCTTGCACAAAGACGTTAAACTTGTGTATGTAGTTTTGACACATAGACCTTAAAGAAGTGTTGGCTGGAAGGTGCTGCTTCAGTCGTAGCTAGGAGTTCAGTTTAGGCAGTAGTGTAAGTCCTAGCTGAGTGGGTTTATACAAAGTGTTGTATAATTCAAAGTCTTCTAGTAGAACCTACCCGAGGTGATAGAAGGGGTGACGTAGAAGCAGTTGAAGTCTCCGAACATCCATAAACATATCTTGTGTATTTAACTGATTAACTGATGTTTTCAAACTTTTTGGATCAGTTAGAGTATCTGTCAGTTCAGTTGTCACCATAACTGAACTGATGAATGCAAAAACTAATCTACCTTTTTTTGGTTATTCAGTTTACATGAGTTAAAATATTTTTTAATATAACAGTCTTCTTCACGAAGAATTACTTCGAGTTTCTTCCGCTTGGTTTTAAACGAAACTCGATTTAATTTATCTGTGTTAACATTCTTAAAATACGAGCTATTGCAGCTTATTGGAGAATATAGTGTTTGAAATGCCTTCAAAGGCACTAGCACACTTGTTCCTTCAATTGGTATCAGAGCATGTTGTTCTATGAAGAACATTTTAAAAAATCTGTGTTTTTAAAATTTACTACTTTAAAATATTGTTTTTTTTTAAGTTTTCAAACGTAACTTCTCTACTTTAAAATAGTGTTAAAAGCTATTTAAAAGTATTTCATACAATATTCAAAACTATTTGAAAATATTTATATGTCTCTCTTTAGCAAATAGTTGAGATGATTAGTTCCGTAACTAACGTTGTAGCCACTTCTCTAGATTCTTAGTTTTGGGTTTTTAATCAGCATGCAAGGGAGATAGAATCATCTGCAAAGATGCACGGCTAAATTGCTCGTTGAACAAGTTTTCAGTTGCAAGCCTACCAGGTCAGCTGTTCTTCAGACGAAACTCATCCATGTTGGGGCGTTGGTTGATTAAATCACCAGTTGAGCCTAGTTAGAGTATGCTCGACCAGTTAGTGTGGAAAGAAGTCAAGTTCAAGCAGTTTAACTCGTTTCTCTAGCAAATTGAACTCACAACCGATGCAGCATTTCAAGCAGTCAAGCAACCAATTGATGGTTTATACAGTTCTGTCGCATAAACCAACTGATATCTGATGTTGTTTAAAATATGCTAATGTTGTAGCAAATTTTCTTGTTCAACTGATGTATGTACTCAAATGTAAATACAAAGAAATTTATTTAAATAAACATCATGTTTGTTCAACTATGTTTTGTTGTGAGTGAATGGCTATTTCCAGATTTCTTGTCTACATTGCTTGAATGATTATAACTTCTGAATGAATGATTAAATAAATATCTTTCAAATACGGGTCTTAATTCAGTCTCTGAGGGGGAGTTTTTCCTTTTACTCTCAAGCTGAAATTATTTTCAACCAATTTTAAAATTCAGTTGTTGAGAAAAATTCTTCCTTTTTCATCAAATGAAAAGTGTTTTCTTAACTCTGTTTATCTCGCTTAAAAGGTTTTCAATTCAGTTTTTGAGGAGGAGTTTTTTTTTTCAAAACTTCTTTAAATTCGGCTATAAAGGGGGAGCTTTTAACGATGTTTGAATGTACTAACCCTTGAACGGAATATATTGTGCTTAACTGCTCAAGTTTTTGTAATCATCAAAAAGAGAGAGATTGTTGGAACTTTTCAAGTTCGCAATCTTGATTTTGATGTTAAAAAAACTTGTTAATTTTTGTTACTAATAATCTACCATAGTGTGCAGAAGCTAGGATCATTCACGAGCTGCTTACATCACAAGCTGAAGACCCAACTGAGCGCACAAACTGAACCAGTCTAACTGTTACGTCAATTGAGCAGTCCATCTGATTTTCTAGTTGATAGGTGGTTCAGGAGGAGAACCTCAGAAGCCTGTCCAGCCGAAGGAGTGTTTAACTGATGAAGAAACCTAGCCGATCAGTTCAACTGAACGAGAGTGAAATCAGTTCAACTGACGAGTCAACTGATTTCACCAGCCCAACTGAAGATCAGTTCAGCTGACCAGTTCGGAGCATCAGTCAGAATCTTTCAGTTGTATATGAAGACAAACTCTTTCAGTGGATTCTACCTGTGCATGAAGGTACAAAGCCATTGTCCAGTCAAAGGACAATAATGAACGTTGCATCAGAGCATTAAGGACAAAACATTTCAGAAGGGCAGTCGGAAAGTCGAGACACAAAGTCCAAGAAATGAATTCAAGATGCAACAGATACAATAAATGAGTTTCACTGTACGTTCAGTTTTCCTGCCTATATAAAGAGAAGATAAGTGAAGACTCAACAAGAAGAACGATATACAAAAACAAAAAGCTTCAACGCAAACAAGAGAGAAAAAGAAGGGGCACGGACATTTCACATCAGCTTTCAGAAGTATCAACCCAGAGGGACACCTTAACGTGTTATCTGCTTAGTTTAGAAGCTTATTTCCCTCAGTGTGTGAGAATATCCTTGTTCAGTTCTCACACACGAACACTCTAAACCACTCAAATGTAGTCTTGCACAAAGAAGTTAAACTTTGGTATGTAGTCTTTGACACATAGACGTTAAAGAAGTGTTGGCTGGAAGGTGCTACCTTCAGTCGTAGCTAGGAGTTTAGTTTAGGCAGTAGTGTGAGTTTGTACAAAGTGTTGTATAAATCAAAGTCTTCTAGTGGATCCTACCCAAGGCGGTAGAAGGTGTGACGTAAGAGCAGTTGAAGTCTCCGAACATCCATAAACATATCTTGTGTATTTAACTGATGAAATGATGTTTTCAAACATTTGGATCAGTTAGAGTATACAATAGTTCGGTTGTCACCATAAATGAACTGATGAATGCAAAAACTAATCTACACTTTTTTGGTTATTTAGTTTACATGAGTTAAAATATTTTCTAATATAACAGTCTTCCTCACGAAGAATTACTTCGAGTTTCTTCCGCTTGGTTTTAAATCAAACTCAATTTAATTCATCGGTGTTAACATTCTTAGAACATGAGCTATTGCAGCTCATTGGAGAATATAGTCTTTGAAATGCCTTCAAAGGCACTAACACACTCATTCCTTCACTACTCTATCAGCAACTGGGCTAAAAATCAAAGTGTCTGATCCAAAGAAAGAACTGAAGCCAGAGAATCAGCAACTGACTAATATTGTTGCAAAGGCCTTCTAGCAAAAGCAGGTTCTTTTGCTGCCCTAACGGTTGAGAAATTCTAGGTGATGACTGCAATTGTCAAGGGGATAAAATAAACTGGTCATCTATCCTCTTCACAATCTTGAAGAATATTGTGCAGCTTCGAACCAGTGAAAATGCTTCGCACTTCAGCTGAGAAGGATAGTTGAGGATTCAGGGATACTTCCAGTATCTTCCTCTCCTGTTATCAAGTTCAATATTTTTACACCCGCCAAATTTCAGCCGAAGAAGACAAGCATTGATAAGCCAGATGATAAGGCCAAGAAAACTGAAAAATAAAACCAGCAGCTGCTCCCAAATCTAAAAGGAAGCTGATCCTGTCTACCAGTGATTCGGAAAAGACCCCTTCTCCCTTACTGCTGAGGAAACCAAGGTCTCAGAAGACCAAGCCAACTGCCACTCCTGGAGCTCTTCCTGAGCTCAGATTGTTGCCATCAGGAGCTGAGCAACCTTTTCCAGCTGTTCCGATTCATTCGGTTCAGCCAGCTGTCACACCAAAGCAAAAGACTGCAACTGACTATCCCTCAACAATAATTACAAAATTTGGAAAGAAGCTGAAACTGACCGCAATTCCAGCTCCTCTCACATTAGTTGTCCGCCTCACAGTCCTACCTCTAGCACGCCCAAAAGGTGTAATCATCATAGAGATGGTCGACACAACTAGTTCAGCTTTGGGCTTGCCTCATGACCTAACTGATTCGAAGAGCAAGGCAAATCTGATTAAAGAATCGTGACCCAACAATGCCATTCAGACTCAAATTGACCTCATTATGGAAGCCATTAATGAGCATGCGGAGCTTAAGCTCGATCATTATGTTGAATGAGTGGACTCAAGAAGAAAGTTCTGAATCGATTAATCTCTTTGGAATCAGCTGTCGTAAAAGCTGTCAAAGCTACAACAGTCGCCCAAGACATGGAGAGAATGTAATACTTCTTTGATCTTAGGAGAATCAAGAGGCTGGCTGAGGTGACAACTGAACTGAAGTCGAATTATGATCCAGCTGGTCCTACTGCCTTTGAAGACAGAGTGTTTTTCAACAACTGGACTATGATCACATCTCCCTCCAGATGAAAGTGAAGAATTGGGAGATGTGACATCAACTACGTGTTCCAGTATAGGCCAGCAATTCTAGAACTGCTGAGGAAGAAATTCCAACTGAATCAGCTGAGGAAGACGTTACAACTGAAACAATAGAGGAGCTGCTGACAGCTCTAGCTGAATCCGAGTCAATTTTAGTCCAACCAGTTGAACTGGTTTCAGAGGTCCCTCTTCCACTCTCCATCGATTATCAACCCTCCTCATCCACATCCTTGATTATCGTAGCAGTTTTTGAACCAACAACACATCCGTCTACATACACTGAAGAAGATATGGCATTGGCAAATATAGATTACTTGTTGCAATCAGTCTCTAAGGATATTCAAATGGAATATAAAGACGATTCAGCTGCTGATGACTTTGTTGAAACTACGGAAGATCAGAAAATGATGTCAACATGACTCATATCATCAACATATGCATATAATTGATTAGGCATTGGGATTCATCTACTTTCCATAGTTTACTGATATCAGTCCCTAATTTTTACTACTCTAAAGGGCCTAGGCCATATAACTATTACAATCCCAATGTCTAAGGGCCATAAACATATCATGCATATTGGGAATCCCACACATATCCAGTTGAATCTTCACAACGTACGATAATCATATCAAGAAGGAGGAAGAAGAAGAATTGCACTCGATTGAATTTCGAAAAAACGAAAATGCATAACAAAAAACATACTTTTAAAACAAGCTCACTTACCTCAGATCTGGATGAAAAAACATGGAAGGGGTTCCGTGCACTGTGATTTTCGAATCCTACTCCTGATCTAGACTGCTGCAGCGCTTCGACACTCGACAGAACTTGGGAGAGAAAATTCTTGAAAATTACTAGGGAGAACTAGAGAGATTTCAAAAATATGGAGTGAAATTCAGGTGTGATTTTCGAATGGAAGGTCCCCCTATTCATAGGGGCTGACTGCTATCTTGATCGTATAGATATTATCCTAACGTTTGATCTTTCGAATCAAACTTTAAATATAAGATAATTTCTCATTCTTTATCCATTTTACTTTGATAATTTGAAAATATATATCCATCTCCATGGATAATTTCTAAAATAATCTTTTTCCAGGCCTATAATTTCGAATTCTCTGTCTAATTTCCAGTATCCAGTAAATCTCTTATTTTGCAGTATGATTACATCTTTGCCCTTAAATTCTAAAATTTCCCTTATGTATTTACGAATTTAATGGTAATTTATCCAAAAAATAGTACTCTTGATTTTTCCTGAAATCCTGGTAGACAAACTTTTGAATTTCTCATGGATGCATTTTTTTTATTGTGTAGACTTTTTCCTATCTATATAATTTTGAAAATTATGAAAAAATACATGAAGAATTTCGAAATTCCCAAATTACATTATCCTTTTACTTGATCTTGATCCATATATATCAATATTATCTCAAATCTTATATCTTTATATGATATTTTCTTCCCAAATTCGAATTTATGTCTCAAATAGATATTGTACACATGATATAATTATCTCACACAACTTTAGATAGCCTCGAAAATCTTAAAATAAAATAATGAGATAAATAACAAAAATCATGGATAACCTAGTACAACTTTAAATTATAAAATACCATCACGAGTTGATCGCCGAAATTCTCAAAATTCCAAAGGCAGTGCGACGGCGCAGCGGTGTTGTGAAATTAAACTAAACACTATATGAATGTTTAATAACTTAATTATGCATGATATTTTCAAAAGCATACAAAAGAAATTTTGGATAATGGAATGACAATATTATGAGTCAAGTAAGATTCTTGATCCCACAAAATTTTCTCCCTCATAATTTCAGCTACTCCTGATTTTCGAAAAAAAAAATTCGGATACCATCTTTCACAACACCGCTACATCGTCGCACAGCCTTCGGAATTTTGAGAATTATGGCGATCAGCTCTCGAAGCAAATTTCATTTAGGTCTCTAGCATAATCTATACAAAAAAATCTAGTTTCTGATTATGAACTTGATTAGACGATCGAAGAAAGGAGGTGATTTGTTTGTAGGGATTTACGAGAAATGCTATATCCGCTTAAAACTCGGAATATTTGAAATCGACGTATATGCTCAAAGATAAATTAAACTAAGCAGTCTATGAATGTGTAATCAAATCATACGATATTCAAGAACATTTCAACGTCAAAACAAAAAATTTAAACTTTTGTTGCGTTTTGGGTACGAGAAAACAGTATTAAGAGATTCGCTTAACTATTTAGAAGATGGGTCTAAAACTCCAGACGAACTAAAGGAGACTTGACATCCATGGGGCAATGAAGGTTTTGATCACTACTGCCAGAACCTCTAAACCATAGCTAATCGTAGGGTGGAGAAGGCGTCTGATGATGTGCTTATGGAAACTGAAGTTAGCTTGTTCCGTATACTTGAAAATGAAGTGGGGTTTTGGAACATAAGTCAGAGACAAGCTGAACTCTCTAGATTTTTCCTGTACTTGAATAGATCTGGAGTTCGTCATGTCGAATAAATTCTGCTGTATCTATGTAGGTTAATATCACAGTGTAACTTTAATAAATCCGGAGTTCGTCTTGTCGAATAAACTCTGCTTTATCTATGTTGTGTTACGGCCTAAAGCTGGTGCACATGATTAGCAATGTTATTTTAAATCAGAGTGATTGTAAGCTCGAAAATCCTTTCTTGGAAGAAATTGTTTAAATAATTTTGGAACATTAAAATTATAGGATCAAATACTTGCAAGCACTGCACAACTTAGTTAAAAAGAAAAAGATTTTCTGGGCCGCTCCCTTTGCCTGTAAGATTACACTCCTACAAGGGACACATATATAAAACTAGATTCAACGGGAAAAAAAAACAATTTCAAACAAAGTAAGCAGCATAAACTCAGCAGTCCAAAGTATTTCATAGGAAAATTCAATAATTATTCTAATAACTTGATTTTTTGACAATACTCAAGTAAATTTGTTCATAGATATTACAAAAGAACAGCCAAATTTGAATTAAACTCAACCTCCTAATCACTCTTTTCTTACATAAATATACATTAAAAAAGAACAATAAAACAATTTGTATAACAAATTTCGACTAAACGCGAATTAAAATAGGACGATTTTGCAATATTTCCACGGTACATCTACCATTTTTTCCCCGACGAAGGTTGTCCGCCCTCCTCGATTTCTGGTCGGTCCGCCCTGCCCCGCCATGTCCGTGTTTGTGTGGAGTCTCTAAAGCTTTTGTCAAAACTGGTAGATTCCATCAACAGCCTGAGGTTGGAAAGGAATTTTCATCCCTGATTTCATCAAAATATTCATTTCTGAGTAGTCCTTATTGGCAATCATACCATGTAGATCATACATAAACCTAGAGTTGTTGCTGTTATAAGAAGCCAACAACTCTTCTAATAATCCCAGCCTCTTCTTCAGCTCCCGGCCTTGAATTCTCAGGAACTTGTTTTCCGAGTCGATTGCGCCAAACCGTCGTGCGACTTCATCTATCTTTCGAACCATTTCACTTCTTTTGGTGCTAAAATATATGGTTTGATCATTCAAATCTTGAATATGTTGCTCCCTTTTCATCCTCGAACGCCTAGCCGATTCGCGGTTCGATATCATCCTCTTCATCTTCTTCTCTTCATCAGTGATCATTGCGTAACGGTTTTCACGATCGTCTTCCGAACTCGAGTTGCTAATCTTTCTTGCTGACATTCTTTGAAATATCTTTAACTTTCTGAATTGTATATTTATGACAAAAGGATAAAAACAAGGGCTGATCAAGAAAAAACATAAAACCAATAAAGGAAAACAACCGAGAATGATTGAACTAGTCCAATTCTAGCACGTAAAAGGGCAATAATAATACTCATACATATCACGTAGTCAAATCAACATGACAAGAATCTGAGAATAAACCAACCAAAATATCATGGCATTTGCATGGAATTCATGGTAAAACCAAACAAAAATCGAATATGGGCAATCGGGTAATTTTTAGCTCTTGAGATGAGCAACGATTTAATATGGGTATTTATAGCAAGATTTTGTGGGTAATTTGAGAATTCTATATTGGTTTGTGGGAATGTTCGAAGTGGAAGAAATTATATTTGGCAAGACTAGTAAGAATTGGAAACATTTGGATAAAGATGGCATAAAATACACATTTACTTTGATCCTCATGAATTTGGACTCGTGAATTTGGATAAGGTCCTAAAAATATCATAGGCAGAAACATTGCACATTGTCTCTTGGATGTTCTTGATGTGATGTCTCTATGATTTTAAAAAATTGAAGAATAATCGTCCCAAAACCTCTTCTAAATATGATATATCATATTCAAAACTTATTATTTACATTTGAAAACTATATTTATGGTCTTGTATATTCTTTATAATTTATAATTCGATTCTGTATATTGTCAAAATTCTGTTTTAGTCTGTTATCAATTTTTTTATCCATTTTAATTTTTTTCCAACGTGGCACATATATAACAACACAAATAAAAAGCTGATTTATATTTAAATAAGGATAATATCAAAATTGAAAAAATAATAAAGGATCATACTCCAATTTGAATTGATTATATTTATATTAGATCATATCATAAATATTGTAAACATTAATAAGAGACTAAGCTACAATTTAAAAATGTCAAAATAAAAAAATAATAATAAGACAAAATACTAGACCATAACTTTAGACTTAATAATTGAAATAGATAATTAGAAGATTATACTTCTATTTTTTGTGCGTTATAATCGGAATCCAATCAGTTAAAATTGAACTTCAATCAGTTAAGATTATATATATATATACCATGTATATATATATATAAAATAATTATTATTTGTGCGTTATAATCGGAATCCAATCAGTTAAAATTGGACTTCAATCAGTTAAGATTATATATATATACCATGTATATATATATATATATATATATATAATAATTATTATATGTATATATATTTAAAATTGGAATCCAATCAGTTAAAATTGGACTTCAATCAATAAGGAACAGGTAATACATACATATATATATATATATATATATATATATATATATATATATATATATATATATAATTCATCTCACGTTGGGATTGATACAATTTTTTTTTTTTTATATTTGTCGTATTGATATAAGGCAAAAACTTGTGTGAGACGGTCTCACGGGTCGTATTTGTGAGGCGGATCTCTTATTTGGGTCACCTATGAAAAAGTATTACTTTTTATGCTAAGAGTATTACTTTTTATTGTGAATATGGGTAGGGTTTACCCGTCTCACGGATTATGACCCGTGAGACGGTCTCACATGAGACTCACTCTTGATATAATTTTAGAGAGATGATAATAGTACGATAAGTTTCTTTTGTGCAATTGCGTGAGGCAAGTGAATACCTTTATAAATAATCTCCATGTCCATCGTTTTAGTTCTCGTTGTCTCAATTAATATATCTTTTAATGCCTATAGGAGTTCCATTGTTCCGGTGCTTAATAATTTAAACTAAAATAAATTAATAAACCAATTTAATTGAACCACTCAGGGCTATTGCACGCAGAATTATTGCATAAAAACATTGAAGCAAATTAATCCTAGTGAAAATGAAACCTCTTAAAATTGTGAAGAATTAAAGATAATGCAAAAGTATGATTGATGTTGCTCGGAAAAAGATGTCCTGATCTGTGAGCCTTCTCTCTAAATATGGCGTCCGCGATGGACAAAGAACGTTTTTCGACGTGGTTAGTCTAACACTCAAGTCATTATTAAGCTCACCAAAGAGAGAATGCTCAAATATAAGCACGCAAAAAATTGAAATATGAATCAATAGCGTCTTCAAGACGCGACTGATGATATTTATAGGGGTTAAAGTTATTCTTAACTCGAGATACAAGCTTTGAGGATGTGTATTTTGAATTTGAATTCCAGTAATCTTGTGCATTAATTACCGCCATTCCCCTCTAATTATAGCCTTGACCCTAGGCTATAGGTAAGATGATTGTCCTTTTCATGATTAAGGGATAGGTCAACCCATAATGTATAGCTCCAACCAAATCCCTCGGTATCCAGATAGTCTTTATCAATTTGCACTATGGTTCCCTAGCTCGGTGTATGTTCCACTCCTCGACTTTACCACCTCTGCCTCGGGCTACATATCCAACATGCTTATCAATCGTTGGACCTCGGTCGAACTTTCTCAGTCCTAAGTACTTTTGTCACCAACTTTTCTATGCACCTTAGTCTGGGTCCTGGTGGGATCCGGTGTTTCCAGTCGGGCTGTAACTTTGTTAGGATCAAACACTTACAACTAGGTCAAAAGCTATAGCCGTTAGTCAAGGTGCAACTTTATTTCTTTATATTTGTAACAGCACATAGTGCACCTACTTGTAAAATATTATTAAAATAAATATTTTTTTATATTATAGTCAATAAAAGCTCAAGCCACAAGTTATCTTTTCGGGCATCTAGTCTAACAATCTCCCACTTGTCCTATAGCCAACTACCCATAGATCTTAGACCCAAAAAATTGTCCTAGCAGGGGCTTCGTCAGTGGATCAACAACGTTATCCCGGGAAGCGGATCTCTCTACCTATATGTCTCTTCTTCCCTCAATATCCCAGATTATGTGGAACTTACTCAGTATATGTCTAGATCGTTGATGATACCTCGGTTTCTTCACTTGCCCAACGGCACCGGTGTTGTCATAGTAGATCGGGACTGGATCAACTGCGTGAGGAATGATACCCAACTATTGGGTGAAACTCATCATCCAAACACCCTCCTTTGCTGCAGCTATGTATTCGGCCTCAGTCTGGTGTCTTGGTTGAAACTCTTCCAAGATACAACACCACCATTGAGCTTGAATACAAATCCAGAGGTCGATTTGAATCATCCACATCTGATTGGAAGCTAGAATCAGTGTAGTCTTCCAATTTTAGTTCTCCTCTCCAGTATATCAAGAACAAATTCTTAGTTCTTCTCAAGTACTTAAGAATGTCTTTCACTGCTTTCCAATGCAGTGGTACTGGATTCGACTGGTATCTACTTGCAACACTCAGTGCATATGCAACACCAGGTCGAGTAGATATCATACAATATGTAATACTATCTATAGAAAACGCATATGGAATGCGGCTCATGGTTTCTATCTCTTCTTCAGTCTTAGGACACATATACTTGGATAGAGTCACAACATGAGACATTGGGAGATATCCTCTCTTGGACTCCTCCATAGAAAATCTCCTCAATATGATATCAATATATGTGGATTGGGCGAGCCCTAGCATCCTCTTTGATCTATCCCTATAGATCGGTCTTCCTAATACATATGATGCTTCACCCATATTCTTCATGGAGAACTTAATAGCTAACCATACTTTAGTTGACATACCAACTGAAGGATCGTTTGTGCTAGTGCTTTCGAAGACATCTCGCACTCGACAATTTCCAATGAGCTTCAATAGCTCGTGTTCTAAGAATATTAACACCGATGAATTAAATCGAGTTTGGTTAAAACCAAGCGGAAGAAACTCGAAGTAATCCTTCGTGAAAAATACTGTTATATTAGAAAACATTTTAACTTATGTAAACTGACTAACTGAAGGAGACTAGATTAGTTTTTGCATTATTCAGTTCAGTTACGGTGACAACTCAACTGGCGAATACTCCAACTGAACAAAACAGTTTGAAAGCAGTAGTTAATCAGTTAAATACACAAAATATTTTTATGGATGTTCGGAGACTTCAACTGCTCCTAAGTCACCCCTTCTATCTCCACGGATAGGATCCACTAGAAGACTTTGATTTATACAAGTACTTGTACAAACCCACTCAGCTAGGACTTACCCACTACCTAAACTGAACTCCTAGCTATGACTGAAGGCAGCACCTTCTAGCCAATACTTCTTTAATGTCTATGTGTCAAAGACTACATACACAAGTTTAACGTCTTTGTGCAAGACTGTTTTTGGGGATGAGAGTGTTTGTGTGTGTGAGAACTGAACAAGGTTGTTCTCACAAACTGAGGGAAATATGCTTCTAATTTAAGCTGATATATCTGTGAAGAGATCCCTCGACTGGGATGGATGCTGCCTTTCTCAATTTTTCTTGGGTTATCTTCTTGTTATGTTCTTCTTAGTCTTCACTGATCTCTTCTTTATATAGGCAGGAAAACTGATCGTACAGTGAGACTAAATTATTGTATCCGTTGCATTTGAATCGGCTTCTTAGACTTTGTGTCTCGACTTTTCGACTGCACTTTTGAAGCGTTTTGTCTTTAATGCTGTGATGCAACATCCATTATTGTCCTTTGACTGTATAATGGCTTTGTACCTTCACGTACAGCTGGAATCCACTTGAAAGAGTTTGTCTTCATCCATAACTGAAAGATTCTAACTGATACTTCGAACTGGTCAGTTGAACTGATCTTTCAGTTGGGCTAGTGAGATCAGTTGACTCGTCAGTGGAACTGATTTCACACTTCGTTCAGTTGGACTGATCAGCTGGGTTTCTTCATCAGTTGAACACTCCTTCGGCTGGCCAGGCTTCTGAGGTTTTCCTGCTGAATCACATATCAACTGGAAAATCTGCTGGACTGCTCAATAGATGTAACCAGTTAGACTGATTCATTTTGTGCGATCAGTTGGATCTTCAGTTTTTCGATGTAAACATCTCGTGAGTGATCCTAGATGCTGCACACTAAGGTAGATCATTAGTAACACAATTAACAAGTTTTATTATCATCAAAATCAAGATTGCGAATTTGAAAAGTTCCAACACTTCAACATCCCTACATCATTCCCAATGAGTAGTATTTCATCAACATAAAACACTTGGAATATCACTGCACTCCCACCAAACTTCTTATATACACAAGGTTCCTTAGGATTTTTGGCAAAATCAAACTCTTTGATAGTGTTGTTAAATCTGAGGTTCCAGCTCCTTGATGCCTGTTTGAGTCTATATATGGATCTCTGAAGTTTGCATACTTTATGCTCACTTTCCACTGATGTGAATCATTGAGGTTGAGACATGCAAATCTCCCTTAATATCCACATTAAGGAACATTGTCTTCACATCCATCTGTTATATTTCATAGTCATACCATGTTGCTATGGCTAGCAGTATCCTAATGGACTTGAACATTACGACTGAAGAAAATGTTTCTTCATAGTCAATACCTTGCCATTGAGTATATCTTTTTGCTACCAATCTAGCTTTGAAGGTAACCACCTTCCCATCCGCTCCAATTTTCCTTTGGTAAATCCATTTGCATCATATGGGAACAATTCTCTCAGGGGAATCTACTAAAGACGACACTTAGTTCGAATACGGAGTCCATCTCGGACTATATGGCTTCAAGCCATTTAGATGAATCGGCATCAGACAATACGTCCTTTAAATTTATTGGATCACATCTAGGAATGAGCTCATATTGGCCCTCTTCAAGAAGCAGGCTCAACCTATTAGGCGGCCTTGAGATCCTTTCGGATCTCTTAGGAGCTTGTGTTTCTTTGACTGACTGTTGGGATGTGGTTTCTGCTATTTGTGTAGCGGGTGGTTTTCGAATCTCATCGAGTTCTATCATCCCGCATTTTCTATCCAATAGAAACTCTTTCTCTACGAATGTGTCATTCCTTGAAACAAACACCTTTGTTTCACTGGAATAATAGAAGTAATATCCAATAGAATTCTTTGAAATATCCCACAAAGTAGGACAAAGTATCTATTATCAAATTTATCTCTCACTGCATGTTTCACGTAAGCAGGACATCCTCATATTCTTAGGTAAAAATATTTGGGTGGCTTTCCATCCATATCTCATATGGAATCTTGTCCACGGCTTTTGTATGGACTTGATTCAACAACCTTGTCGTTGTTTCAAGCGCATATTCCCAATGGCGGCAATTCAATGAATCCCATCATTGATCGGACAATGTCCATCAATGTTCGATTAAGACGTTCTGACACACCGTTCATCTGGGGTGTGGCAGGCGGAGTCCACTATGAGAGAATCTCACTCTCTTTAAGGTAGTCTTGAAACTTAGTACTCAATTATTCTCCACCTCGATCTGATTGTAGTGTTTTAATATTCTTTCCTAACTGTTTATCTACTTCTGATCTACTTGTATTTCATCAAATACACATACCGAACTGTAGTGCCCAAATTCAGTATACATATAACCCATGAATTTATTTAATTATTAAAGAATTTATTTAATTTTCAAATGAGTCTTAGTGGGACATGATTTATTTAAATGCATTATTTTAAATTGTTTATGTTTATGTGATGTACGTTAAAATATTTTTCAAGTGTCATGCTTCAGGCGATCATTCGAGGTGGGATCGAGGGATAGAGACCGGTGACGAGTTTGTCAATTTTTAAATGCGGTATTTTTATTTTGAGTTGAGGTTGGATAATTTTAAATGATTTATTAAGTCTAGCATTTTATAGCCTAATTTAATTATTAGGTGATTTTAAGATTTTAAAAGTTAAAATTAGTGTGTACTTATTTTTAATTGAGGAGTTTGATTAAATTAGTGTGAGTTAGCCTTTGTTAAAATTTTTAATTTGTTAAATTAGCAACAATTACTCCTAATTAAAACACACACATGTTACACACACTCACACACACTTATATGTTTTTACACACACCAAAACACACAACACACACTTACACATTTTATTTTCAGATTTTTAAAAGAGAAAACCTAGGGTTCCTCCACTCTTGAGCAGCCGCCCTCCCTTTTGAATTTCCAGCAAGCTTTCGGTGATTTTTATTGCAAGAAAACGATTCCACGTTTGTCCTGGATCAACCTCGCATCTTTCCTCGTGTCGGTATCGTCATATTGGTATTTCTAACCATCAAAAGACATGTATATTCTTTCGTTTCTGCATCGATCTTTTCATAGTAAATATCTTGATGTTTATCGTATGGAAATCATGTGTATGTTATGTAAGGGTTTGAGTAAGTATGGTTGGATCACTTTTGAAACGGTTTTTGGATCTGAAAACTCGTTTTTGCTGTCATTTTTAACACTGATTTTTTTTTATCGTGATTGTGAGAAACCTTTCAACATGAAAATTGTAGAACTTTTCGATACCTTCGATTTGACAGTAAATTTGAAATATTTCGATAATAATTGAGTGAGTTATGGTATTTTTCGTGGGACTGCTCAAACAACTTTTTTCAGAAAATTATGTATTGATGTGTTCTTGAAGTTATTTGTTGCAGGATTCGTTGGGCATCGCTGGGCTTGTGCTACTGCATTTCTATATGTTATGAGATGTATTTAGGTGTTATTTGGTGGTTCTTTTGGGTCGGGATTGTCTTGAGATGTAATAGAAGTCGTAGGAAGCGAAACGATGCCGAATTACTAGTTATTGTTGTATTGAAGTTACTTATTGATGCTTGGGGACGTTTGGGGTGTTTGTACGGGTTTGAATCAATGTAATAGCATCATTGGATGAGTCTCGAGGTATTGGTTCATGGTCCTTAGGCTTGGATTGAAAGGGTGGATGATTAAGTTCGTGAATTTCCAAATACATGGGGTACCCGGACCCCTTCCCGGACCCCGGCACGGAGTCTTTGTCTGTTTTCCTTCAAAAATACGAAATTCCAGTGCCTACCCGGACTCGTACACGGGTCCGTGTACCCCCTCTTTAAAAAAAATAAAGAATAAAAAAAGTTTTAGGAGTTGTTTCGGGGTTCTATATCATGGTTTAGTACGATGGTTAAAATTTATTTATGTAATAATATAGGATTTGTTTTGGGGTTTTATATCATGGTTTAGTCAGGCGATTTATGTTATGGGTCACTTGCTTTGAAACATGCCTCTACGCAAAATAATGAAGTTCACGTATGTTCATGTATGTACAAGCATGTTTATGAAAGTTTTACATTATGGCACGTCTAATTTATGTATGTATGGTCAAGTTTAGTGCAAGTTCAAGTTTCAAGTATGTATGTCATATTTTAAAGTTGCATGTGGTTGTATTACGTATTATTCGTTACTCTCAGTTTATACGTGTGGGGTCTTTAGACTCACTAGACTTGATCGATGCAGGTGAAGATGTTTATGAGGAGCTAGGGGTGGAGACCAAGGAGCTGGCTTGGACAGAGCAGGAGGCTAAACCCGAGGACCGCCATGTTTTGAAGTTTTTATGCAATGCGCAAAATAATTTTATTTCACGTTATGATTTATGACGTTTTTGAAACGAGTACTTTATTTAGCAACGTTTTTGACATCTTTTGTCGCAAAGATTTTGGATGAACGGTATATTTTCATTGGATTTTGAAGGTTGAGTACTCCTTTAAGAAATTTTTAATTTTTTCGCAAATTTTTAGTAGTAAAAAGTACGGTACGTTACTGTTGGTATCAGAGCGGTGTTCTTGTAAAGGGTTATGTCTACTTCCAGTCGCAAAAAGCTCACGAAGTCACACCTCAAGTCTGTAAGTTTTAAAGTTTTGAGTTATGTTATGTACTAAGCATTAAGCCATGATTTCAGCATTTCTATGTTTTAAGTTCAATTTACGTGCATCTTATGTTATTGATATCATGTTCATGCATCTATGGTTTACGTGTTGGGTAAATGGTTGGAACAATATGCCTCCTAGACATCTAATTGATAAGTGTATTTTATGCACTTAAATTATTCTTATACTTCATATAGATTGTTAGTCTTTTTGGGCGGAATTACGCGCTTTTGATGTTTTTTCGTGTTGCAGGAATCTAGGTGCGGATACAACACGTGCGTGAAAACGAGCTAAAATGGCGCATAGGAGAAGAAGTGTGAGCAATGCCCCGAAGGGTGGAATGCAGCCCCGCGCATATGCGCGACTTATTCCCGCGCACATGCGCGCAACTGGCAGAAAGATCAGCGCACATGCGCACCCAAAGCCGCGCACATGCGCGAGAGACAACAGGCGACATCCAGAGGGCAGCGCGCATATGCCGCTCATGGCGCGTATATGCGCGCGGCGCGAGCTTTCAGAAATAAAAAGGCTTCGGCGTGTTTTTTTTAGGGATTCTGAATTTTTTACACGCAGCCGTCATACCACTCGAGAAAAGGAGATTAAAAAAGTCAGAGCACGGAGCACGAGATTAAAAAAGTCAGAGCACGGAGCACGGGGCGCGAAGAACGGAGATAGAAGACGTTGAATCCAGACACGGAGACGCACTTTCATCTCTCGCCAACACGTTCTTAATTCGGTTTCTTACTTTTACGTTTTTAATGATTACAAACATGTTTTGTATTGATTTAAATTCGAGTATGAACTAATTTTATATTCTAGAGATTGATGTAGTTTTGGCTGAACCTATGTTAGTGACATTTTTAATTTCATGAATTAATTCGTCGTGTTTATTTGTGATTTCTCGTGATTAATGCTTTTGGATTACTGGCCATAATTCGACTGATTTAATAATTGAGATCTAACACTCGAGAGAGGTGATCGAAATTAGGACAGGAGAAATCACATCGTTAGATATTTATAACGTGCAAAAGATGTATAACTCTGACGAATCCATAAGAGGACTTTGGTTGCATTTATTACGTGCTGCTTGATTTTGAATAGACATATTAAAATCGGTAATAGGTAATGCAGTTCTATTTATCACTCGACATAGGGAATAGAAAACAAATTGCGAGTTCTTGGTTAGTAAATACGATGCAATTTAATAACATGTTAGTTAATTTTGATTTAGCATAGGGGAAGCCAGACAAAATCATATCTCTAGATTTATTTCCTCAGTGAATTTTCTATTGCGTGCTAGAATTACAGGAATTGTTATTTTATTTGAATTGATTATAAACCAACCATTTGATTTGTCTAAATAAAGTCGAGCTATGTCAATTTTGGTAATTAATATACAATTTTAAATAATTACTCTTCGTGGGATCGATATCTGTACTCAAACCAGTACTAAAACTTGACACCGTATACTTGCGGTAGTGAAAACACGCAACAAGTTTTTGGCGCCTTTGCTGGGGAGTAAACTATTTAATTGCATATTGATATCATTACTAAGTAGTATTGATTTTAATTTAGACTTTATTTTATTTTATTTTATTTACTTTGTTAATCGATAATCTTTTTGTTTTGCAGTGCATGCGAAGATTTCAAAATCCCGACTTGCTAATTTTTTATCCGAAAATCGAAAGAACTGCCAGGAGAATAAGGAAAGCAAGGAGAGACGAAACCAAAGCGATGGCTGAAAACAGAGATCATCAGAATGAGCTCCCTAGAGAGGTGCCAATCCGGGAACATTTCTGCCCAGTCATCAACGCTCACTACTCTGGAATAGCTCGTGGAACTATTGCTGCTAATAATTTTGAGCTAAAGCCCGCACTCATCAACATGGTTCAACAGAACCAATTTGGAGGAGCAGCCACCGCAGATCCCCATCTTCACCTCAGAACTTTTATGGAGATCACGGACACGGTAAAAATTAATGGTGTTTCTGACGAAATTATTCGATTGCGCCTGTTTCCGTTTTCTCTTAGGGATCACGCAAGGAGTTGGCTCCAATCTCTACCGCTGGGAAGTATTACTACTTGGGCAGATTTAGTTACGAAATTCCTGTCAAAGTATTTTCCTCCTGCCAAGTCTGCTCAGTTGAAAATAGAGATCACCAATTTCAGAAAAAGAGAGCTCGAAGTGTTATATGAGGCTTGGGAGCGATACAAAGAATTACTCAGGAATTGTCCGAATCATGGATATGCAGATTGGGTACAAATCGAGTTATTTTACAATGGTTTGGATGGGCCAACCAGAGGAAATGTGGATGCAGCCGCCGGGGGTACTATTTTTTCTAAAACACCTGATGAGGCCTATGAATTGCTTGAACAGATGACCATTTACAGTTATCAGTGGCCGAGTGAGAGATCTGGATCAAGAAAACCTGCTGGAGTGTATGTTGTAAACCCGATCACATCACTTACTGCACAGGTTTCGGCATTAACCGCACAGATTGCAGCGATGAACAAGCCAGGCCAATCTACGTTTGAGGTAGCATTGGTGACTGCTGAGGCCGAGCCAGTTATGGAGGAAGCTCAGTACATCAACAACCGTGGCTTTGGAGGTTATCGAGGTAATCCTCCCCCTATTACTTATCATCCAGGTTTGAGAAATCACGAGAATTTCTCTTATGCGAACAACAAGAACGTGTTGAATCCTCCACTGGGGTTCAATACACAGAAAGGGGAAGGAAAGCCATCTTTTGAAGATCTAGTTGGTACATTTGTGACTGAGTCTGGGAAGAGGATGGCGAGAACTGAGTCTCATCTTGATAATATGGAGACACACATGGGCAATATGGGTGCCACGATGAAGTCCTTGGAAACACAGATTGGGCAACTAGCCAATGCTTTAAAAGATCAGAATCGAGGACAGTTTCCCAGTAATACCGAGGTGAATCCTAGGGAATAGTGCAAGGCTGTCACACTTAGGAGTGGCAAGGAAGTCGGAATTCAAGAGCCTGCTAAAGAAAGTGTAGAGGTTACAGTTGAGGAAGATGAAGGAAATAGCGAAAGTGTTGGAGAAGAGAAAGTAGAGGAACCTGAGAAAGTACTTAAACCGCAGCCCTTACCAAAGGTGAATCTTTCATACCCACAGAGGTTCAAGAAGAAAGGACTAGATGATCAGTTTGCGAAGTTCCTTGAAATTTTCAAGAAAATACGCATCAACATCCCATTTGCCGATGCATTGGAGCAAATGCCCAATTATGCTAAGTTCATCAAGGATGTGATGTCCAAGAAGAGGAAACTTCAAGAATTTGAGACCGTAAAGCTGACCGAAGAGTGCAGTGCAATACTCCAAAGGAAATTACCACAAAAACTCAAAGATCCAGTGAGTGTTACTATTCCTTGTGTTATTGGTGGTTCTAGAGTAAATAGAGCTTTATGTGATTTGGGTGCTAGTATAAATTTAATTCCTTTTTCTATTTATAGGACTTTGGAGCTTGGCAAGGTGAAACCTAGCACTATTACTTTGCAGTTGACAGACAGATCACTTATCTATCCACGAGGGATAGTAGAGGATGTGCTGGTAAAGGTAGACAAATTCATATTTCCTGCTGATTTTGTCATATTAGATATGGAAGAAGACCAGGAGACTCCGCTTATCTTTGGAAGGCCATTCCTCGCTACCGAGAAAGCATTGATTGATGTGCACAAGGGCGAGCTCACACTGAGAGTAGGTGGCGAAGAAGTCGTGTTCAACATCTACAACACCATCAAAGGACCAAATGAGGTAAGTACTTGCAATAGTATTGATGTAATTGATTCATATGCATCTCATGTTGGTGCAGGCAGGATGACGAAAGACTCTTTAGAGAGATGCTTGTTGGAATCAGCTTCTACACTGGATGAAGATGATTGGGATGTGCAAGAGGAGTTACTTGCTCTCAATACACTACCTAAGGAAAAAAGTGATGCTCAGCATGAAGAGTTGCTTGAAGATGCAAGTAAAGAGGTACCAAAAGCATCTCCGGAATTGAAAGATTTACCGAGTCACTTGTGCTATGCATTCCTAGACGAGAGTTCGTAATATCCGGTAATTATATCTTCTGCTCTTACTATTGATGAGAAGGACGGGTTGTTGAGAGTGTTGGGAGAATTTAAGTCTGCGTTGGGATGGACAATTACTGATATAAAGGGGATTAGCCCCACTGTTTGCATGCATAAAATATTGATGCAGGAGTCCTACTCCCCCTATGTTGTGTTAGAGTAGGTGCCCGTCGAGCCAAGTGTTGGCCGAGTGTTCACAATGAAACTCTATGAATAAGCAGTCTTTATTTTAATAATATTTGAAATTATTACTTTGGCAAATCTTTATCTGTATACCCATGCTAGCTGCATAGATAAAGCCCTTGAATATACAAATAGTAGAAAGAATATGAGATGCTCATATGATGAGTATCATGAAACTCATATTTGTAATACTGTATATTCTAAACGGTTCCTAGTCGATTCAGCCGCCACTAAGAAGGATATAGGCCGCTCGAGTTAGAGACTAGTATCTGCGATGTGAGTACCATGTTTCATTGGTAGGGGACATTGTGATGTCCGAACATGCAGATAGGTGCTCCTTGTAGAGTGCACTGAACAACCCTCCATAAAAGGACTTTCCAAGTGGTTCTCACTTATCGAGTGGAAAATTCCTGGTTTATGGTTGTACAGAATTAGTCCTTATGACCCGGGACAACATTGAGACTCTATGTGCTAGAATTACACTTTGACTTGTTTACCGACTCTCATGGGGTCATCAGGTGGCAAGGTTGGGTGTTCTGTCGAAACACATAGGAGTCGATGCATTGTAGTCGGGGATTCACCGCTTACCTTCGGGTATGGATATCCTATGTGTTATCATGTGTATGTAGATCGAAATCTCTGGCCAGAGTATGGTTGTAATTATGAAAGGTGTTTCATAGATTACACCATCGATGCAACTACGACATGACACATAGTATCGATTCATTGACAACTCTCGATAAACCAATGGTTGTCGAATCGATCGGGATATATGAGTTGAAGGGACCGTACTGTACGCTAACCATAATTGAATGGTTCTTGCAGGCACTATCATGTGATACCTAGGGAATCACGTAAGCGATGCTGCTAGGCGTTTAACGTGATTGGTTGGGTACTATCAGACTTGAGTTCTGACGTTCTTACTATCAAGGAGTTGATAAGTAAGAATGGAGCAATTGGGGTATGCTCGAATAAGGACATGTTTAGTCCGAATCACATGGAGATGTGAACCCACGGCTAGTTGTATCAATGAACCATTGAGGGCCACACAAGTACTAGCTTTGTAAATCCCGATGAGAAGTAAAAATAGTTCAATGTGTTGAATGGCTTATAAAGGAGTTTATAAGCGTAAGGAAAATTAGAAGTATGACTTCTATAAAGGAGAAAATAGTTCAAAGTGTTGAACGGCTTATAAATGTGTTTATAAGTGTAAAGAAAAATAGAAGTATGACTTCTATGAGAAATGTAAATTTTGATTTATGGAAGTGTTCCTAAATTAAAATTTGGCCAAGTGACTAATGTTTTTTGAAAATTGTGATTTTCATAAACATTATTATGGACTAAATTAAATTAATTCAAGTGTTGAATTAATTAAACACTAGTGGGCCTAGTAGAGCCCAAATAATTAAATTAATTCAAGTGTTGGATTAATTGAATAATATTGAGTCTAGTAGAGCTCAATTAAAATAATTATTTAACTAGTGGGACTTGAGTAAATTCAAGTAATATTTAATTTGTCTCAAATATGTTTGAGATAATTAAATTTAGTCTATGGTTTTTTATTTGATAGAAAACTATATTATATGAATGCATGGGAGGTGAAGAGTTGGGGAATACTTTTGAATAAAATATTGGTTGGCATGCAACTTTTTGTATCAACTTTTTGCAACCCCAAGAGAACTCTTCCCTCCTCCATTCACAACCTACTTGGCCGAAAATTCTCCTCCCAATTTCTCTCCATTTTTCTCTTCTTGTGTGTTCTTCAATTTGTTGAAGAACACTACACTTCTCTTTGAAAAATCCTCACATTTTTCTAGTGCAAATTGTGAGGGGATCTACCTAGTTGGTGGTGGGCCTAATTTGAAGGAAAGCTTCAAGGATTTGGAGGAGAGCTTGTAGATTCATCTTCCATTCAAGAGCTTTGTTGCTAGTCAACAAAGTTGGAGCCATAATCAATCTCTTGAGATTGATAGGTATATTTCTTTAAAACACCCTATGTATGACATTTTTGTGTTTTATTGTATTTGTTGCACAAGATTTAGGGGTGGCCGAAATTTTTGTATGAAAAATAAAATTTTTGAGCTTCCGTTGCGCTTCCGGTCACCGTAACCGATCCGCTTTCATGTTGATCATCAGAGGAGGCTTAATCCAGCCATGAAAGAAGTTGTGAGATCTGAGGTATTAAAATTGTTAAATGCTGGTGTTATTTATGCTATATCTGATAGTTCATGGGTTTCACCAATACAAGTAGTGTCTAAGAAAGGGGGAATAACTGTAGTAAGAAATGAGAATAACGAATTGATTTCAACTCGTCCAGTGACTGGTTGGCGAGTGTGTATAGACTACGGGAAATTGAATGATGCGACTAGGAAAGATCACTTCTCCCTTCCCTTTATTGACCAGATGCTTGATAGAGTAGGTGGTTATCATTATTATTGCTTTCTAGATGGTTATTCATGTTACAATCAGATTGTCATAGCACCGGAGGATCAAGAGAAGACTACCTTCACTTGCCCCTACGGTACATTTGCTTTCAGGAGAATGTCATTTGGTCTTTGCAATGCACCTGCTAATTTTCAGGGGTGTATGATGGCCATATTTTCTGACATGGTCGAGGAAATAATGGAAGTTTTTATGGATGATATCTCTGTATTTGGTTCATCATTTGACCATTGTTTGCAGAATCTAACGCTTGTTTTGCAGAGATGTCAGGCAAAGAATTTAGTGTTGAATTGGGAGAAATGCCATTTCATGGTCTCAGAAGGTATAGTGCTTGGGCATAAAATTTCAGTTAGAGGGATAGAAGTGGACAGAGCAAAAGTGGTGTCCATCGAAAATCTCCCACCGCCGAAGAATGTAAAAGGGATCAGAAGCTTCTTGGGACATGCCGGGTTCTATCGTCGTTATATTAAAGATTTCTCTAAAATTACTAGACCTTTATGTAATTTATTAGAGAAAGACTCTACATTTATTTTTGACAATGACTGTTTGCAGGCGTTTAACAGGATTAAGGCAGCACTGATCTCTGCACCCATCATGATAGTGCCTGATTGGAAGGAGCCATTTGAGCTCATGTGCGATGCTAGCGACTATGTTGTGGGAGCAGCATTGGGACAAAGGCGAGACAAGATGTTTAATGCCATCTACTATGCAAGTCGTACACTCGATGCAGCCCAACAGAATTACACAACTACTGAGAAGGAGATGCTAGCAGTGGTGTTTGCATTCGACAAATTCAGAACATATCTCATTGGCACAAAGGTAACAGTTTTCACTGACCATGCAGCTCTTCGTTACTTGTTTGCCAAAAAGGATGCAAAGCCCAGGTTGATACGATGGATACTCCTACTTCAAGAATTTGACTTTGAAGTCAAAGACAAGAAAGGTTGTGAGAACCAGGTGGCAGATCACTTTTCACGCCTAGAGTTGGAAGAAAGAACTGAAGGTGGAGTGATTAATGAGTCGTTCCTAGACGAAAAACTCTTCAAGGTAAATGTTACACATCCTTGGTTCGCAGATATAGCTAATTTTCTTGCTGCAGGAGAATTACCACTAGATTTAACTTACCATCAAAAAAAGAAATTTCTTCATGATGCCAAGTTTTATCTGTGGGACGATCCTTTCTTGTTCAAGAGATGCGCTGATCAGATATTCAGACGATGTGTAGCAGAGGAAGAAGCGGGTACGATTCTAGATCAGTGTCATTCCTCACCCTACGGTGGACACTTTGGAGCATCTAGAACAGCAGCTAAGGTATTACAATCAGGTTTTTATTGGCCTAATTTATTTAAAGACAGTTATACTTTAGTCAAGTCATGTGATAAATGCCAAAGAGTTGGCAATATTTCTAGACGATATGAATTACCACTAACAAATATTTTGGAGGTGAAACTCTTTGATGTCTGGGGTATTGACTTTATGGGTCCCTTCCCATCTTCTTTTGGTCAATCTTACATTTTACTTGCCGTGTGTCAAAATGGGTGGAAGCAATCGCCACCAGTACTAATGATGCTCGAGTTGTTGTTAAGTTTGTCCACAGGAACATCTTCACAAGATTCATAACGCCTAGAGCCATTATCAGTGATGAAGGTACGCATTTCTGTAACAAAATTTTTAACTCACTATTGGCCAAGTATGATGTGAATCACAGGGTGACACTGGCATACCACCCGCAAGCTAATGGGCAAACGGAGATATCCAACCGAGAGATCAAGCAGATACTAGAAAAGAGAAGGTAATGGAAAGAGTGCACCGCTCACATGCGCGATGTATTTGCGCACACAGGCGCGATAGTGGCAGAGAGTTCAGCGCATATGCGCCACTTCAGGCGCGCACATGCGCGAAAATTACGGTGGGCTCAGCGCATATGCGCCACTCTGGGTGCGCATATGCGCCACATTCCAGCATGCAGGCCCGAAGCAGGCGCGCATATGCGCCGATTTAAGGCGTGCATATGCGCACGGCTGAAGTTAAAAAAAAGGGATCGCGAACCATTCTTCAGATTTTACACAGCAGCCGCCCCCTTTTCAGAAGTCCCTCACGCCGCCGCCGCCGTCGCCTCCATCAGCAAGCCGACCACCATAGCCTACACAACAGCAATCTTTCCACCAACACTCCGATTTCTGGTCACTCTCTCGTGAAGTCAAAGGTTTAATTCAAAATTTTTCTCCAATCTTGAAGTTGGTGTCAATCTAGTGAGGAATTTGTGATATTGTGAACTGGGTACGTCGAATCGGTATTAATCTTCTGTAATTGGATGTACGTTGAATTGCTTATTGGATTATTTGTGTGGTGCGATTATAGTGTTTAAATTTGGGGGTCCGATTAGTTTCGATTTTGGTTTTTCTGTTGGTTGGGTTTGATTGTGTGATTGTGATAATTGATTATTGCGCTGATGGCACCAAAAAAGAAGTCGAAGAAGGGTGCCTCTTCCTCTTCGAGCTTTGATTCGCACCGATTTTGGAATGAAGAAGCCCAACAGGTGTATGAGAGCTCGATGACTCTGTCTATCATCCCAGAGAGGGGATTTAATTTATCAACAATACGTGGTTTTATTAAGCGTGAACTGGAAACAAGACAGTGGGTTGAATTTGCTCAACCGCCTCTAGACGGTGTGATTTCTGTCGTGCGAGAATTCTATGCCAATTTGCGGATACGGCATGATGAGTCAAAGGTACTGGTGCGCGGTAAATTGGTATCGTTTGATTCTCAGACGATTAATATGATATATCAGATGCCAAGCCTCGAAGAAGACGAGTACAGTGCATTCTTAGAAGATGGGGTTGATTATTCAGAGGTCATTCGGATTGTGTGTCAGGCAGGCGCCGTATGGAAAATGAGTGCGAGTGGTCCAGTCTCGCTGAAGAAATCCGAGATGAACCCTAATGCAAGTGCGTGGACGTCATTCGTGTTGGCTCGGGTTCTCCCATCCTCGCATTACCACGATGTAACCAAAGACAAAGTTGCGCTTGTCTTTGCTATTTTGATGGGCAAATCTGTTAACTTGGGAAGAATAATATATGGATCGATCATGAGAGCCGGCATAGGATTAGCCCCGGTCGCCCTTCCATGCCCTCACATTGTTACCGAACTCTGAAGACAGGCTTGCGTCTCCTGGTCACCTGATGAGCAAGTGCTTAAGCCGAAGGCTCCCATCGTTGCTCCATATATGTCTCCCATTGATTCAGATGACGAGGACCTGCCACAGGCACAGCTTCCACCACCACCACCACCTGAGGGAGCCCGACAGCGCAGGGGAGACAGATTGAGACGACTAGAGAATGAGATGCAGGATCAGAGGCAGTCACTAGTCGAGCAGTGCAGGGTGCTAGATTCACTTCAGTACCGCACAGACTATTTTATGGGATTCATGATGGATTTCACCTCCGTGCTTGCTCAGCGCTTCCCGCCTATAGGTCCAGAAGATCCCATGTTTCCCCAGCCGCCTGCATGGCCACCGCAGTACCCAGGACCACCACCACAGTATCCAGGACCACCTCCGCAGGCCCCACACCAGCACATGGATGAGGATGTCAATGATGATGACGGCGAGCACTGACGCTCGTCGTGTGAGGTATGCGTGTCCCATTTCTTTCTTGTTTATACATTGAGGACAATGCATATTTTAAGTTTGATCTGAGTTGATTTGTTGCTTTGATGTTATTTCTTTGATGTTTATTTAATTTAATTTAAAAAAAAGAAAAAAATATTTAATTCAGTCCTTATGTTTTTCGTAGTCGTTAATTGTTTTTTTTTAGAATTGTGGAATTAAGGTAATAACAAAACAATGATGAGAGTTGACCCAAAATTCATGTTGTTCCTTGATTACAAATCCGAAGGCATGCTATCTTTACTTAACCGTTTACACATTAATTCATGATTGCTATGATTGTTGATACACCCGATGTCAAGAGAGTGTTCATGTGACTTGTGATTTGAATTGTATGAATGGACTCCAAAAACCTGCATGTTGATTACTTGTTGTTGAGTTACATGTTCACTGACACAAAAATGATTCTGGCAGTCTTTGATTTATGTTGGGCCTGTTTTTCCTTGAATAAATTGTCAATTGTTAGCCCTTTGAGCCTAAATGAGAATGAGATGTGGAATTCTTTCTGTTTGAATACCCGAAAACATGATCTATCTGTGTTTGTTGATGGGTAAATTGAAAGTAGTCTCGAACTTGGTTTGGCACTCTTCGAGGCGAGATACGGGTAGTGTGTGACTTAGGAATGATTTAGGCGATTTTTGGAACGTTTGAGCCTTTCAAGCCTACCCATAACATAATATACACCCTAGTGTCCCATGTTTGAGCTTAATGAAAATCGAATGGAGTGTGCCAAGGCACACAAAAGCCCGCATTCGTATCAATTCTAAACTCCTACGTCAACTACCAACTTTTGAGCATATACATTAGTACCCACCAAAAACTGAGAGAAAACGAACCTGTATATCACTACAAAAGTTCTTCTCCCTTGTGTGCATATAGGAATATCATGAAAAAGTGAAAAGAAAGAAAGAAATGTCTATAAAAAAAAAGAGAGAGAGAAAGAAAAAGTTGAATAAAGAGGAAAGGAGTATGACATTTGATGTGAAAAGGAAGGAGACGTGTGTTGAAAAATAAATTGGTTTGTTTTCTCTCACTTTTGACTCCCTGCCTTCATTTGAAGCCATTAGCCATAGCCTAACGTTATAAGCTTAAAAGACCTATTAACCGAGTCACACGTACCCAATATACTAGTGGAGAAGAGTTGTCAAAGTCAAGCCTATGGACACTTGAAAAAATCCGTCGATAGACACAGAATTTGATTGTTCACATGTGCGCATCTCATGATATTGGATTTTATTTGGTTAATTGTTGTCTTCATAATACCACTTTGTTTATCCAAATGTTACCCTATAAGTCCTGTTGATTTGTGAAGGTAAATGTGTGTCTCAATGATTTTGCTAATTATGTGTGTGTCGAGGAGTCCAGAATTTTAGGAGATGAACAACATGAACTTATCTTGGCATTTGGAGTGGGTAAACAAGAATAGCAGAACACACACGCACGTGAACTGTGAGTAATTTGACATGTGTTCGATTCAATATCATGGAAACTGTAATCTCTGAGGCTAGTGGTTATCCTTTTATTCCACAATTCTTGTTCGCTTAGTTATTTATTTTCTTTAAGATGTGTTTAGTTTAGTCTAGTTAATGTTTTATTTATTTTTATTTTGCTCAAGACTAGCAAAAGTTTAAGTTTGGGGGAATTTGATAAGTGTATTTTATGCACTTAAATTATTCTTATACTTCATATAGATTGTTAGTATTTTTGGGCGGAATTATGCGTTTTTGTTGTTTTTTGGTGTAATTGCAGGAATCTAGGTGCGGATAACACGTGCGTGAAAACGAGCTAAAATGGCGCCTAGGAGAAGAAGTGTGAGCAATGCCCCGAAGGGTGGAATGCAGCCCCGCGCATATGCGCGACTTATTCCCGCGCACATGCGCGCAACTAGCAGAAAGATCGGCGCACATGCGCCCCCAAAGTCGCGCACATGCGCGACCCATACAGTGAGTCTCGCGCATGTGCGCCACTCAAGCCGCGCATATGCGCGAGAGACAACAGGCGACATCCAGAGGGCAGCGCGCATATGCGCGCGGCGCGAGCTTTCAGAAATAAAAAGGCTTCGGCGTGTTTTTTTTAGGACTCCGCATTTTTTACACGCAGCCGTCATACCACTCGAGAAAAGGAGATTAAAAAAGTCAGAGCACGGGGAACGAAGAACGGAGATAGAAAACGTTGAATCCGGACGGAGACGCACTTTCATCTCTCGCCAACACGTTCTTAATTCGGTTTCTTACTTTTACGTTTTTAATGATTACAAACAGGTTTTGTATTGATTTAAATTCGAGTATGAACTAATTTTATATTCTAGAGATTGATGTAGTCTTGGCTGAACCTATGTTAGTGACATTTTGAATTTCATGAATTAATTCGTCGTGTTTATTTGTGATTTCTCGTGATTAATGCTTTTGGATTACTGGCCATAATTCGACTGATTTAATAATTGAGATCTAACACTCGAGAGAGGTGATCGAAATTAGGACAGGGGAAATCACATAGTTAGATATTTATAACGTGCAAAAGTCGTATAACTCTGACGAATCCATAAGAGGACTTTGGTTGCATTTATTACGTGCTGCTTGATTTTGAATAGACATATTAAAATCGGTAATAGGTAATGCAGTTCTATTTAGCACTCGACAGAGGAATAGAAAACAAATTGCGAGCTCTTGGTTAGTAAATACGATGCAATTTAATAACATGTTAGTTAATTTTGATTTAGCATAGGGGAAGCCAGACGAAGTCATATCTCTAGATTTATTTCCTCAGTGAATTTTCTATTGCGTGCTAGAATTACAGGAATTGTTATTTTATTTGAATTGATTATAAACCAACCATTTGATTTGTCTAAATAAAGTCGAGCTATGTCAATTTTGGTAATTAATATACAAATTTAAATAATTACTCTTCGTGGGATCGATATCTGTACTCAAACCCGGCGCATATGCGCGCTGCCCTCTGGATGTCGCCTGTTGTCTCTCGCGCATATGCGCGGCTTGAGTGGCGCATATGCGCGAGACTCACTGTATGGGTCGCGCATGTGCGCGGCTTTGGGGGCGCATGTGTGCCGATCTTTCTGTCAGTTGCGCACATGTGCGCGGGAATAAGTCGCGCATATGCGCGGGGCTGCATTCCACCCTTCGGGGCATTGCTCACACTTCTTCTCGTAGGCTCCATTTTAGCTCGTTCTCACGCACGTGTTGTATCCGCACCTAGATTCCTGCAATTACACCAAAAAAACAACAAAAGCACGTAATTCCGCCCAAAAAGACTAACAATCTATATGAAGTATAAGAATAATTTAAGTGCATAAAATACCCTTATCACTAATTAACCGCGAAGCTAGGGAAGAAGACCAAGAGCCTCGAGATGAGGAGAGGCCAATCCCCCACCTCCACCGCCAGATATGCAGGCACAGATGCTTGCAGGCATGACTCAATTCTTCGCACAGTTTGCGGGGAACTAGGCTGCGGCAAATACAGAAGCGAGGCCCAGACCAAAAGTAGTATACGAGAGGTTAAGATGGATGAGCCCAAAGGAGTTCTCGGGGACCACTGACCCGATGTTAGTTGAGGGATGGATTAAATCCATCGAGGTGATTTTTGCCTATATGGATTTGCAAGATGCAGATAGGGTTAGGTGTGCCACATTCCTACTGATCGGGGACGCCAGACTGTGGTGGGAGAGCGCGTCAGTGGCAGTGAACTTGCAGACACTCTCTTGGGATGGTTTTAAAGAGATATTCTACTCCAAGTACTTCATTGAAGAATTACGATCCAAATTGACAAGAGAGTTTATGACGCTACGACAGGGGGACAGTAGCGTGGTGGACTTTGTCAAGAAGTTCGAAAGGGGGTGTCACTTTGTGCCCCTGATAGCTAATGATGCCCAGAGTAAGTTGAGGCATTTTATGGATGGGTTGCGGCCAGTCTTGCGCCGTGACGTCCAAGTTGCTGGTCCTACTACCTACACGGTTGCCGTGTCAAGAGCTTTGGCGGCAGAGCAAGATCAGAGGGATATTGAAGCTGACAGGCTGGGCAAGAGGCCCTATCAGGCTCCACAGCAGCAGCAGCAACAGCGACCTCAGTTTAAGAGGCCGTTCCAGGGGCAAGCAGGGAAGAGGCTATATCAGGGACCGCCAAAAGGCAAGGGTCCTATGCCACAGCAGAAGGCGCCACAGAGGCCAGGAGAACACCCGGTGTGCCCAAAGTGCAACTGCCAACTCCCGGGGCCATGTTTAAACGGGTTGTTTCAAATGCGGAGCCATTGACCACATGTTAAAGGAGTGTCCGCAGTGGAGACAGCCGACTCAGGGTAGAGTGTTCGCTATGCATGCGCAGGAGGCGAACCCAGACACGACTTTACTGATCGGTAAACTTTTACACTTAAGCTCAGTATTATTTTCGCCTTGCATGTTTATTTCAATTGAGATTATTAGGATGCTAGATGGAATTTTTTTTTGGTGCCTTTTGTTGCGTAAGACTACTGTAGAACTTTGGGATATAATTTGCGTGGTGCTAATGTCTCTCAGGGAATATTTTCATCAAGAGATTAACCACGAAGGCCCTGATAGACTCAGGAGCCACCCACTCGTTCATTTCAAAGAAATTCGCTAGTCACTTGGACGAGAAATCTGTTGGACTCGACGTGAACTATTCAGTGACAGTCCCATCAGGGGAAGAATTATCAGTTACTAGCGTGGTCAGAGACATCGATCTCGAGCTGCAGGGCCACCTAGTGTATGCAGATTTGATTCTGTTGCCAATGCCAGAGTTTGACATTATTTTAGAAATGGACTAGCTGACAAAGAATAGGGTCTTGATTGACTTCCAAAAAAGATCAGTGCTAGTAAGACCTTTAGGTATGGAGCAGTTTCTCTTAGAGCCAGCTAGATGGAGGAGTTTTCCTCGCATGATTTCTTGCATGCAGGCGCGGAGACTCATTTCCAATGGGTGTCAGGCTTTCTTGGTCAGCATCATTTCAACACCTGACATAACCACTCTGTCATTATCAGATGTGCCAGTAGTCAGAGACTTCCCAGACGTCTTTTTTGACGACGTCACAGGTCTTTCACCAGAGAGAGAGGTGGAGTTTGCAATCGATCTTATGCCAGGCACTGTGTCAATCTCTAAGGCACCGTACCGATTAGCTCCAGCTGAGATGCTAGAACTCAAACAGCAGATTCAGGAGCTTCTAGACAAGGAATTTATTCGCCCTAATTTAGTGGTTTTTGTGAAAAAGAAAGATGGGAGCATGAGACTGTGCATCGATTACCGAGAGTTGAACAAGGTAACGATCAAGAATAAATACCCACTTCCTAGAATCGAAGACTTGTTTTATCAGTTGCAGGAAGCTACAGTGTTCTCTAAGATAGATCTCTGATCGGGGTATCACCAGCTGAAGGTTAAAGATGCGGATGTGCACAAGACAGCCTTCAGGACCAGAAATGGGCATTACGAGTTTTTAGTGATGCCATTTGGACTGACGAATGCTCCAGTAATTTTCATGATCCTCATGAACCAAGTATTTCAACCTCACCTATATCAGTTTTTCATAGTATTTATTGACGACATTCTCATTTACTCGAAGAGCTATGAGGAGCACAACCAGCATTTGAGGAAAGTTCTGCAGACATTGCAGAGTCGCAAGTTATTTGCGAAGTTCAGTAAGTGTGAATTTTGGTTGGAGAAGGTAGCATTTTTGGGTCATATAATTTCTAGCAGCGGCATTGAGGTGGATCCAGCGAAGGTAGCATCCGTTAAAGAATGGGTTGAGACGAAGAATGCAACAGAGATCCGCAGCTTTCTGGGTACAGCCGGTTACTACCGTAAGTTTATTCAGGTGTTTTCCTCAATAGCAGTGCCACTCACTTCACTGACCAAGAAGAATGCTCAGTTCGCGTGGAGTGGCGATTGCCAGAAGAGCTTCGATACTTTGAAGCAAGCTCTTATTTCAGTGTCGGTATTAGCCGTGCCATCAGGGCAAGGAGATTTTGTATTATACACCGATGCATCTAAGCTCGGGTTGGGTGCAGTGTTGATGCAGCATGGTCGGGTTATAGCTTATGCTTCCAGGCAGTTGAAATGAATGAGAAGAAATACCCCACTCACGACCTGGAATTAGCCGCTGTTGTCTTTGCGTTGACGATTTGGAGACACTACTTGTATGGCAAGAAGTGTCAGATATTCATTGATCACAAGAGTCTCAAGTATTTTTTCACGCAGAACGAACTGAATATGAGACAGAGACGAATCTTACCATTTTCTGGAAATAATCTACGATAGCTCTGTACTTGGCCAATACATCAATATCAATACTTCTTGTATGGCAAGAAGTGTCAGATATTCATTCTTCGGCCATTTCATGTCCGAATCTTACCATTTTCTGGAAATAATCTACAATAGCTCTGTACTTGGCCAATACATCAATATCAATACTGCGGTCAGCATCAGATAACAAAAGTACATCGCAATCTAACTCGATCTCATTCCCCTCTTCTTGCAGTATAAGATATTTCACAGAATTCACTGATATTAACTTCTCTCTAAACGGAAAAGAGATCAATACTACAACATATGATAACTCACTACCAAATCATATATCCATGCAATTCATTTAAGAACAATCGTATGCAATGCATTAGTATCTATCAATACATATGCAAATTAATCATACCGTAAATCAGTACATGCCACTACCTCGTCAGGTATGTCCTGGCCTTGGTTGTGCTTGAGAAGTCGTCGGCGGTTGGAAATAGTGAACAACCGGTGATTGTCTATCAGACGGTGCCACTGATCCAGATGGTTATATTCCCTGAGATTGTCGGGAAGCTCTCAGTGGACATACTCTAGCAAAATGTCCTGGCTGATGATAGACGTTGCAACTACCAAATACTCCTCGGCATTGCTCTATAAAATGTCTTCCTCCACAAGTTCTACAATACATTCCGGTATAACTCGGGCTAGAACCACTGGAGCTAGATGAACCGCTCCCTAACTTCTTGAACTGCTTCATTCGAGCTTTCAACTGTTCTTTCTTTCCACTAGTGCTGCTACCAATCTTGATTCTAGGAAGCAGTTGTTGTGGTCTCGGTGTTGGAAGAACATACGAAGCTTCCTTTTGTCTCATCAGAACTGTTTTTGCTCTTTTGGCTCTGTTCAGGGTATCAGCAAAGTTATTCGGTCGTTTCACATTTACGAAGGTACGTATCTCTGGATTCAATCCGACGTGAGGGGCAAAGCGTAGCAAGGTCAAGAACTGGGCCAAATACTCATCAATATTCAACTGACCCTGTCTCAGGTTTGCAAACTCTGCACCTTTATCCTGTCTGTATGATACAGGGAAGAATCTTTGATAAAACTCAACTTTAAAAATTTTCCACGTAATCACTGAACTACGTTGTTCTAAGGCTTCTTTGGTTACCAGCCACCAACTCCTTGCGACTTTCCGTAACTGGTGCCCAATCAGTTTAACTCTACAAACTGTGAAACCCAGAAATTCAAATAACATTTCTACTATCTTCTAACCAATTCTCACAATCGACTGGCATCTCAGTACCCTTCAAAATCGACGGTTGAAAAGACTGAAACCTCTTCATCATTGTTTCCATCGGAGTTTCTGACACATCCATATGATTGGTCGCAGTACTATCCCGTTCCGGAATTCTTCTAGGAGGCATATATGATAATCACAAGAGTTAGCAATCACATGAGACAAATCCGTCTCAGTCCCTTTCCGATCAGCTTACCTCTTATCAAGAATTGGTTCTGATTCGTCCTCAATTAATACACATTATCAGATCAACTCAGATATTCAGGTAACATGTATCTTCAAACAAAACAATAAAACATATTGCACTATTAGAGTATACAATGTAAGTCAACATTATAATAAATCACATGCTAACAAACACATGCAAGGAAAGAAAACTCAATCTACCCCGCTCACTAGCCTCTATCTCAGTCTTACTCTAATGGATCTATCGCTCTGATACCACCTGTTGTGGGGACCCGGACGCTAATTCGATTCGTAATTATCTTTGGGACTAATTATTCAATTATAATAAATATGGTCTAAATTTTTTTTTTACATACACTATTACATGCGGAACGTAATGGCATTCATCTATTATACATATCAGTATAAATTAAGGTACGAGTCATTTACAACATACATCTATTCAAACTAAGGTTTAACAACTAACATCAAGTGTCCAAACCCTATTTCTAATCAAAGTCTGTAGTCTCCACTATAATCACGATTTCTCTTCATCTCCTTGACCCTGAACCTGTGTAATGCCCGGTTACTCGTACAAATGATTAGTAATAAGTTTATGTCATTATAGATAGTGATTTAGCTCATTATGTTTTACATATTGATTGAGGTATCAATATTGAGATTGAACATGACTTTTATGTGGTCCATGGTATATTGAGAATGAATATATGACTAAATAGTTATAGTAAGATGTGTAGGTGATGGTAGTGTAATGGAATTTGTGGGAAATGATATGTAAATATGGTAGTTCGTACGGGTTTTAGCATAATGATTTGAATATTGATCCAAATTGTGTGAGGCCTTAACCATTGAAAAGCTAAGATATAATGCTACAACTTTCTAGTTTTGGGTTTTGTCCAAATCATTGTGGAAGACAAGCCAAAAGTGCCCCGAAGTGTGTCGTGTATACCGTCATTCCTTCACTGACACATGTTAGGAGAATGGGCATAACTTTTTACTCAGAACTCTAAATGACCTGAAACCAGTTGAAGATTCAAGCCAAGACATAGTGCTACAACTTTGTAGTTTACCACTTTTTCAGATTATGAACGGAAGAGCCATTTCGGGAGCGATCTTTGAGGTGACAGTGCGCAGAGTGGCGCCCGAGCGGTAATAAATGACCGCCCGAGCGCCACTAGTTCTGGAAATCTGGTCTTGGACAGTAATTTATGACCGCCCAAGCGCCGCCTTTTATATAAGATGATAAGTTTCGAAGTTCTTAACATTTCCATCAACTTCCTTCATATCTTCTTCAGCAAAACACGAAAGAAATCAAGAAAACTTCCTCCCAAAGCTCCCTTCTTCCTTTCCTTCATCATTTTTAAGATAGATCTTAGTTCTCCATCACAAGAACATCATAGAGGTGTAAGTTTTCTTCTCTTTTATTTGTTCTACATATAGAGGAATGATTTTCATCTAGTTTTTACATTAGTGACTGAATTATTGGTATATTTGACAGTATAGGAGCTAGAAACACCGTCTCAAACCAGTGTTCTTAAGCTTGGACTGTAAGTTGGCATGTTCTTGAAGTAATACATGAGTAATATTATGATTTCAAATACTTCCCATTGATTATTGCCATATGTACATTGTTAGTATCTTATTGATGGAAACATAGCACCATATTCCATTGTTATGTATTAAATATGTAAGAAACTCATGAATATTGAAGATGGGTGCTATGTTATGAACATGAACATGAACATGAAAGGAAAAGGACTGATTTTTACATGATATAGAGCTTGTTGACATCATGGGTGGTTTTAAGTCCACCAAAGCTATTGGCCAATATATGTTCATGGGGCGTGGGGTTGCCAAAGGTTGCTCCCTGACGTCCAACACAGTAGTAGCTATATAATAAAGCAAGCACGGTAGTATAGGTCAACTAATGAGGCTCAAGTACAAAAATGAACATGAATATATGCTATGATATGACATGGTTTAAAGTTTCATTGTTGTCACGACTTGATATGTATGTTCTTTCGACGCTTATTGATACGTACAAGTGCCAACTTATTGAGTTTTACAAACTCATGTAGCTCATGTATTACAGGATCAGGTAGTGAAGATGCGTAGGATGCCGGTTTGCCAATGGATGCTTGTGACGTGCCTCACCTCAACAAGAACTGGGACTTATTATTGTATAGCTTCCGCATATGTATTATAATGAGTGAAATGTTAGGGTTTGAAACAAGTATCATATTATGTTTATGATGATACATAGTATGCATGTATATGAGAATATGGACAATATGGTGCATAGTTTTAGATGAAAATATAGTTGATATTGTTGTATATATGGTATTGCTTGAGGTTTGGTTTAAACAAAATGTAGGGACATCATGCCAAAAATTTTATAAACCATCAAAGTGATGCCTCTTGTTTGATTTGCTTCATAATATAGTTATATCATTCAAACCTTATTTTAATTATGGTAATTTTGCTAAGTATAGAGTAATGGTGTGACATTTTTATGGTATCAGAGCTAGGTTGGTTGTATATATGGTATTGCTTGAGGTTTGGTTTAAACAAAATGTAGGGACATCATGCCAAAGAATTTATAAACCATCAAAGTGATGCCTCTTGTTTGATTTGCTTCATAATATATTTATATCATATAAACTTTATTTTAATTATGGTAATTATGCTAAGTATAGAGTAAGGGTGTGACATTTTTATGGTATCAGAGCCCACGGTTCTTCGACAGGGAAGACACTGAACTTCATCCACATGGAGAACTCGGTAAGTAAGTATCTTTGTATTCCATAGTTTATGCTAAGTTATGTGTCTATGTATCCTACATGTAGGTTAAGATAAGCGACGATGCCGCCGAAACGTAAAGTACAGGAAGGAGAGTCATCTAAGGGCAAAGCCCCAGCAGTCGAAGGTGGGGGCAGTGCGCCACGACCTGTAGATGACTTCGCTCAATTACTCCAACAACAAGCAAAAGTCCATGGTGAACAAATCCAGCAGCTACTAGAGATGCAACGGACTACTCATGAACATGCACAAGCTCAAGCCATAGTACACAGACATGTGCCTGTTCAAACAGACGTATATGATCATTTTAGACGTTTGAATCTTCCGGAATTCATGGGAAGCACCGATCCAGCAGTAGCAGAAGAGTGGATTAAGTCATTGGAGTCCATCTTCTCCTACCTTCATATGGAAGATGTTGACAAAGTAACTTGTGCCGTCTTTTTATTAACAAAACATGCAAGAATATGGTGGGAGAGTGCAAGGGTCGCATTACCGGTTGGACCATTGACATGGGAAACTTTCAAAATCGTGTTTTACAACAAGTATTTCAGTAAAGACGTACGAGCTAAGAAAGCCAACGATTTCCTTAACCTGAAGCAATGAACTATGTCAATGACAGAATACATACAACAATTTGAGGCTGGAGTCCAATATGTACCGTATATTGCACAAGATGACACGAGTAAGGGCGAACACTTCATGCAGGGACTTCGCTCTGAAATTAAAAGAGATGTAAGGATGTCGAAAGTTGCTACATACGGGGAGATAGTAGAAAGAGCACTTATGGCAGAACAAGATGAACATGACATTGACATAGACAGACAACAACGAAGGCAATAGTACTTTCAAAAGAGCCAAGGAACAGGACAAGGCAAAAAGACCGATAGCAAAGGTGCTCGACCAGAGGAACCCCGTGGCAAGGGTCCCCCTCCACGTAAAGAACAGGACAAACCACCTTGTCCTAAATGTGGCAAACTTCATGGCGGGGAATGTATGCAAGGTTCTAATGTCTGTTATCGTTGCAAGAAGCCAGGACATCTCACCAAGAATTTTCCAAGAAGTTCAGAGAAAGTACACGGACGCCTTTTCTCCATGACAAAATAAGAAGTGGATGCGGATACATCGATGATTACTGGTATGTTCTTGATTTCTGGTATCACTGCTATTGTTTTACTAGATTCAGGAGCCACGCATTCCTTTATTTCGGAATCATTTGTAAAGAGACTAGGCATTACAGCAAGTACAATAGAGACACAACTCGCCATAGCCTTACCTTCCGGGCAAGAATTACAGACAGATCAGATTGTGCGAGGATGTCTAATATATGTCCAAGGTCATCAGATGTATGCTGAATTGATTGTTTTGAAAATGACCGATTTTGATGTGATATTGGGAATGGATTGGCTCTCGAAGTACAAAGTTACTATTGACTGTGGCATAAAGATGATCAAGTTTGCACCAGTAGGAGCTGAACCATTCACCGTAGCAAGTGCAGGTATATCCTTACCTCTTCGGATAATCTCTTGTATGAAGGCTTGTAAATTATTACAGAAGGGGTGTCAAGGATATTTAGCATCTATTTTAGTTATTGATCCAACAGTTCGTGAACTAAAAGATATAGATGTTGTGTGTGAGTTTCCAGAAGTATTTCCTGATGATGTAACAGGCTTACCCCCAGATAGAGAGATCGAATTTGTAATTGATGTTGTGACAGGAACTCATCCGATCTCAAAAGCTCCTTATCGATTAGCTCCTATAAAAATGAAAGAACTGAAAGAACAGTTACAGGAGTTGCTTGATAAAGGGTTTATTAGACCGAGCTTTTCACCTCGGGGTGCACCTGTTTTATTTGTGAAGAAGAAAGACGGTACCCTTCGTCTATGCATTGATTATCGGGAGTTGAACAAAGTGACAATCAAAAATAAGTATCCACTCTCCAGAATTGATGATTTGTTTGATCAATTACAAGGAGCTGCTATCTTTTCGAAGATTGATTTACGATCAGGCTATCATCAATTAAAAGTTAAATCAGATGATATCTCAAAGACTGCCTTCCAAACCAGGTACGGGCATTATGAATTTCTTGTAATTCCATTTGGACTAACAAATGCACCAGCAGATTTTATGGATTTAATGAATAGAATTTTCAAGCCATTTCTAGACAAGTTCGTGATTGTGTTTATAAATGATATTTTCATCTACTCACGAACTGTAGAGGAGCATCGAGAACATTTGCAATTAGTTTTGCAGACTTTGAAGGATAAACATTTATATGCCAAATGGAAGAAATGTGAATTTTGGCTTGAACAAGTAGCATTCTTGGGTCATATCATTTCAAAAGAAGGCATATCAGTGGATCCAAGTAAGATTGAAGCTGTTAATAACTGGCTACGACCTACCATTATTACCGAGGTACGTATTTTTCTTGGGTTAGCTGGTTATTACCGTCGATTTATAGCGGGATTTTCTGAGATAGCATTGCCTTTGACTGCTTTAACAAGAAAGAATGTGAAATTTGTATGGAACGAAGCATATGATCACAGTTTCCAAGAATTAAAGGCAAAATTGACATCAGCACCGGTCCTTGCTATTCCAGAAGGATCAGGAGATTTCATAGTATATAGTGATGCTTCGAAACAAGGTTTAGGAGCAGTTTTAATGCAGCACGGGAAGGTGATTGCTTATGCCTCAAGACAATTGAAAGAGTATAAAAAGAATTACCCCACACATGATTTAGAACTAGCAGCAATGGTATTTGCGTTGAAAATATGGCGCCATTATCTATATGGTGAACGGTGTGAAATTTACACGGACCACAAGAGTCTGAAATATTTATTCACGCAAAAAGAACTGAATATGAGACAACGACGCTGGTTGGAATTGGTGACGGATTACGATTGTGTTATTAATTATCATCAAGGTAAAGCCAATGTTGTTGCGAATGCGTTAAGTCGAAAGTCCAGTTCTATTGCTGCAATGCAAATACAAGAACAAATTTTATGGGATTTACAGAACTTGAAGATTGATGTTATTCCAAAAGGGGCTGTAATCCAGTTATCATCCCTCATGATTCGACCAACGCTACAGACAGAATTAAGGTCGAACAAAACACAGATAATGAATTACAACAATTGAGGCAGCGAGATGAAGAAAAAGGAAATTTGAACTTTGAATTGGATGGGGAAGGAATATGGACATATCAAGGGAGATTGTGTGTGCCAAAGCAAGGAACGATCAGAACCGACATTCTTATTGATGCTCATGCTACTCCCTATTCGATCCATCCAGGAGGCACAAAAATGTACAAGCATTTGAAACCATTATTTTGGTGGCCAGGTATGAAAAGAGACATTGCTCAATTTGTTGCACAATGTCTAACTTGTCAACAGGTCAAAACTGAACATCAAAGACCAGCAGGACTTCTGAAACCACTACCCATTCCTGAGTGAAAATGGGAACACATCACGATGGATTTCATCCTTGGTTTTCCAAGAACACAAAGAGGATTCAATGCTATATGGGTTATTGTGGATCGACTTACGAAATCAGCTCACTTTCTTCCGGTGAAGACCACATACACGATGAATCAATATGCTGAAGAATACATCAAAGAGATAGTGAGGTTTCATGGCATCCTAGTGTCCATTGTATCAGATAGAGATCCCAAATTTACTTCTGTATTTTGGAAAAGCTTGCATCATGCTATGCGAACGATTGTCATTCAGCACAGCATTCCACCCTCAAACTGATGGACAATCAGAACGAGTAAATCAGATCTTAGAAGATATGTTGAGGGCCTGTACTATTGACTTCCTAGGTAGTTGGGACACTAAACTACCGTTGGCTGAGTTTACATATAACAATAGTTATCAATCAAGCATTGGAATGTCACCATATAATGCATTATATGGTAGAAAATGTCGTTCTCCAGTACATTGGGATGGAGTAGGAGAACGAAAGTTATTATGCCCTGAATTGGTACAACAGACAGCTGAATTGGTAACCAAGATCAGAGAACGAATGCACACTGCCCAGAGTCGACAGAAAAGTTATGCTGATGTGCAACGTCGTCGATTGGAATTTCAGGGTGGTGACCATGTATTTATAAAGATATCACCATTGAAGGGCATTTTACGTTTTGGCAAGAAAGAAAAATTGAGTCCAAGATATATAGGTCCATTTGAAATCTTGGAAAGAATAGAAGACAGTGCCTACCGAGTTGCATTACCACCGAGTTTATCAAACGTTCATAATGTTTTTCACGTTTCCTTGCTACGAAAGTATTTAGCCAATCCTTCTCACGTTCTTCATTACAAACCATTGGAGCTTGAATCGAATCTCTCATATGAAGAACGACCGGTCCAAATCCTCGATAGGAAATCAAAAGTGTTACGAGGCAAGGAAATACCCTTGGTGAAATTATTATGCGCAATCATGCGATTGAAGAAGCAACTTGGGAGCGAGAAGACGAGATCCAACAGAGATATCCTGAACCATATGGTACGTCAAATTTCGAGGACGAAATTCTTTGAAGGAGGGGAGAATTGTAATGCCCGGTTACTCGTACAAATGATTAGTAATACGTTTATGTCATTATAGATAGTTATTTAGCTCATTATGTTTTACATATTTATTGAGGTATCAATATTGAGATTGAACATGACTTTTATGTGGTCCATGGTATATTGAGAATGAATATATGACTAAATAGTTATAGTAAGATGTGTAGGTGATGGTAGTGTAATGGAATTTGTGGGAAATGAGATGTAAATATGGTAGTTCGTACGGGTTTTAGCATAATGATTTGAATATTGATCCAAATTGTGTGAGGCCTTAACCATTGGAAAGCTAAGATATAATGCTACAACTTTCTAGTTTTGGGTTTTGTCCAAATCATTGTGGAAGACAAGCCAAAAGTGCCCCGAAGTGTGTCGTGTATACCGTCATTCCTTCACTGACACATGTTAGGAGAATGAGCATAACTTTTTACTCAGACCTCCAAATAACCTGAAACCAGTTTTCAAGCCAAGACATAGGGCTACAACTTTGTAGTTTACCACTTTTTCAGATTATGAACGGAAGAGCCATTTCGTGAGCGATCTTTGAGGTGACAGTGCGCAGAGTGGCGCCCGAGCGGTAATAAATGACCGCCCGAGCGCCACTAGTTCTGGAAATCTGGTCTTGGACAGAATGTTCCGCGCTCGAGCGGTAATTTATGACCGCCCGAGCGCGGCCTTTTTATATAAGATGATAAGTTTCGAAGTTCTTAAAATTTCCATCAGCTTCCTTCATCTCTTCTTCAGCAAAACACGAAAGAAATCAAGAAAACTTCCTCCCAAAGCTCCCTTCTTCCTTTCCTTCATCATTTTTAAGATAGATCTTAGTTCTCCATCACAAGAACATCATAGAGGTGTATGTTTTCTTCTCTTTTATTTGTTCTACATGTAGATGAATGATTTTCATCTAGTTTCTACATTAGTGACTGAATTATTGGTATATTTGACAGTATAGGAGCGAGAAACACCGTCTCAAACCACTGTTCTTAAGCTTGGACTGTAAGTTGGCATGTTCTTGAAGTAATACATGAGTAATATTATGATTTCAAATACTTCCCATTGATTATTGCTATATGTACATTGTTAGTATCTTATTGATGAAAACATAGCACCATATTCCATTGTTATGTATTAAATATGTAAGAAAATCATGAATATTGAAGATGGGTGCTATGTTATGAACATGAACATGAAAGGGAAAGGACTGATTTTTACATGATATAGAGCTTGTTGACATCATGGGTGGTTTTAAGTCCACCAAAGCTATTGGCCAATAAATGTTCATGGGGCGTGGGGTTGCCAAAGGTTGCTCCCTGACGTCCAACACAATAGTAGCTATATAATAAAGCAAGCACGGTAGTATAGGTCAACTAATGAGGCTCAAGTACAAAAATGAACATGAATATATGCTATGATATGAATGGTTTAAAGTTTCATTGTTGTCACGACTTGATATGTATGTTCCTTCGACGCATATTGATACGTACAAGTGCCAACTTATTGAGTTTTATAAACTCACGTAGCTCATGCATTACAGGATCAGGTAGTGAAGATGCGTAGGATGCCGGTTCACCAATGTATGCTTGTGACGTGCCTCACCTCGACAAGAACCGGGACTTATTATTGTATAGCTTCCGCATATGTATTATAATGAGTGAAATGTTAGGGTTTGAAACAAGTATCATATTATGTTTATGATGATACATAGTATGCATGTATATGAGAATATGGACAATATGGTGCATAGTTTTAGATGAAAATATAGTTGATATTGTTGTATATATGGTATTGCTTGAGGTTTGGTTTAAACAAAATGTAGGGACATCATGCCAAGAATTTTATAAACCATCAAAGTGATGCCTCTTGTTTGATTTGCTAAGTATAGGGTAAGGGTGTGACAACATTTCCCACTTGTTGTCATGCACACATATAAACAAGACACTAACCGGATAATCTGGTGAGAATTATATTCCCAGTATAAATCAACGAAACATGCATTTCATATAACAGATATAAAAGCATGAAGCATATATTCATAACATGTATCGCAATCAGAAACATGAATCAATATCAAACAATAAATCATACTCTGAACATGTACCACAATCGGGAACACGAACTAGTAATACTATATCAATTCCTAAGAACATAATCCATATAAAGCTGTCAACCAGACTCGTGACTCCACATCTAAGACTAGACTCCTTCCTAGTCTAGGGATCCCGGTTTCCAGACGTTGGCATTCCATATCGATCACCAGTAATAGAAGAAACTCCAATTCTATCCACATCGATATGGTATCGATCATCAGTAATAGAAGAAACTCCAATTCTATCAACATCGATAGCCAATCGTCTGGTGACCTATACGTGATAGACTTTGGCACTTTCGCCAATTCACTATCTTGTGACATCGTGTAATGTGCCCGTGGCGATCCCACCACTATCAGGCACTTCTGTCACAAGATCACTCGTCTAATACTCGTCTAATACATGCTTCCTATAACTCAATAGAACAAGCATATAAAATCAAATCAATGCATATAATAACAGTAAGTACGTGATTTATGGAAACTCAAGTATATCCTACTTGAGTCGATCTCCCAATACCACATTGACTTATACCTTTCTCTTCTCGGTCTGACAAAGTCGAAGTTTCGAATTCAACTCTGTCCATACCCAATCTGGCAATGACAATATCGAACAAGCACAATATCAATATTTAACTCAATTCAAAACATGTTTTGATCAATACTCAAATCAAAATATAATCTGATCAATTTCAACGATACAACAATACAATCTCAATCAATACTGAATCGGATCAATATCAATTTACTGATGTTTTGACGACATAACAATACAGTCTCGATAACCCCGTCAATCTCAACATCATAGATATAATACCAGAATTCATAATCAATATCGGTACAACTTATAATAAATAACAATACAACCCTGATATTGAATCTCAATCAAATCAACTCCGAAAATCATAACAAATACATACACAGTCTGTTCTTCAATCTGACTTCAATTATACGATGTCTTCTATATCAGAAACACCATATATAATTCATATTCAATTCTGTCCATATCATAATTTCAAATAATGTCTAAACGTAACAAAACTTACGTCCAGTTGTAGCTTGTGTCGATAGAAAATCAGTACTGAAGTCGGATTCAAAATCTGACGGACGGATTTCTCGTAAATCTCAATTTCCCACGCCGAAGCAACTTGAAACCTTTTTTCCGTAATCTCTCGGCTGCTGAATGAAGACTTGCATGTATATATATATACTTCGTGCATAACATGAACAGGTGGCTTCATTTCATTTTGCATGCCGCGCGCATATGCGCGCTCAAGTCCCGCGCATATGTGCCGGAAGTTCTATCCGGTATTTGCTACTGGAGTGCTCGCGCATATGCGCACTGACACCGCGCATATGCGCGAGACCTGCTGTCTCCGCACATTATCCCTCGCGCATATGCACGCCTCCATCCGGCGCATATGCGCCAACTTCTCTGCCATGCTCGCACATGTACGTGCATTCAAGCCGCACATGTGCGCGAGTACACAACCTTGCACATATATTCGCGTCTTTTCTCGCCTTTCCCGGTCCACTCCGTTCCGTCTATAATCACATCAATAAATCAAGAAATCATTCCAGAAAATCTCAGATTACTGTAATCAAAATCTCGGGCATTACATTTCAACCCTTATGTAATTTTGCATCACGTTGAGGAGGGTCCAACATATGATCTCATTTCTTTTCACGTGTCGAGCCCAACCCATCAATATTGAACCTTAGTGGACAATCGCCATGAGATCACCAATAATATTGGAGTTCCACGTAGTTTAGATCAAATATGTCAGTGAAAGTCACAGCTTTCCGGCGTCCACCTCCCTAATAATTTGAGCTAGCACTGACCGCAGGTAGTGTTTATCACGCAACCACCGTTGATGGAAGGCAATGAATTATTACACTTTCTTTTAATTATCCTTTTAATGGGCTTGATTTAAATTTTGAATTTCATCTAAATAAGGTATTTTATTCTAAAAACTCATCTTATGATTAATTTTAAAACACATAGCATGATTATTTGTCTGATTGCCGGATTTATGCAACTCTTGTTATTATATTAATAATAATGCACATACTGATTATTTATATTATATCACATACATCATAAATAATAAAGGATGGATGGTCGAGAACCAAGAGCTAAATGATCCGTACGAGTCACATGCGGATCCATGTCCATAACTTAGGTAAATGCAGAGATTCAAATGCAATATTACATAAGCTTCCAATATTTTACATGTCTTCGATTTTCAAAACTCCTTCCAAGGATCGAGCATACCGTCTTCAAATCTTGATCTCCCACTAATTCTAGTATTTATATAAGATATATATGGCACATTGGGATACAAATTTAGGGGTGGGAATGGAATATAAACCAGGTACACTTTTAATTATCAAATAATCAAAATTACAGCATGTAGTGCCCAAATTCAGTACTCGTATAACCCATGTATTTATTTAATTGTTAAATTATTTATTTAATTTTAAAATGTGTTTTAACGATGCATGAATTATTTAAATGCATTATTTTAAATTATTTATTATATGTGATGCACGTTAAAATATTTTCTCGAGTTTCATGTTTCACACGATTACTCGATGCGGGACTGAGGAAAAGAGACCGATGACGATTTTGGCAATTTTGAATGTGGTATTTTATTTTAAGTTGAGAATGGGGTATTTTAAATAATTTATTCAGTTTTAGCATTTTAAGAGTCTAATTTATTGATTTTAGAATATTAAAACTTTTAAAGTCTAGCACTTATGTATTTTATTTTAATTAAGGGATTTTAGTAAAGTTATTCTTTTGATTAACATTTTGATTAGCATTTTGATTAGCAATTTTTAACTAGACTTATTAACTCCTAATTAAGCAATCTTTCTCCTTAATTATATTAAAATACACGACACACATACAAACACATATTTCAGAATTTTAGTTTGAGAAAATATTAGGGTTCCTGGAGCAAGAGTGCAGCTGCCCCTCTCTGAAATTTCCAAAGAGTTTTCGTTGATTTTTCTTCAAGAAAATCACGCCACGTTCGTCTCGGATCAAGCATCGCTTTCTTCCTGCTTCGGTATCGTCGTTTCAGTAACGTTAAAGATTTAAAGGCATGTATATCTAGTTATCTCTGCGTCGATCTCGTCATATTATTCGTTGTGTTGTTATTTATGCGTAAAAATAAATGTGTGATGTGTAGAAGTTTGAGCAATTATGCTAGATCACTTTTGAAACTATTTTTGGATCAAAAATCACGTTTTTGCTCTCTTTTTAAATACTGCGATTTTTCGATCGTGATTCTGAGAAAACTTTCAACATGAAAATTGTAGAAATTTTCGATAGATTCGATTTTACAGTAAATTCAAAATATTTGGATAACAATTGAGTGAGTTATGATAATTTTTGTGGGACTGCTCAAACTACGTTTTCAGAAAATTATGATATTGATGTGTTCTTGAAGTTTTATTGTTGCAGGCTTCGTTGGGGATCGACGGGTGATCGCTTCTGTGTTTAGGTATATGGAATATGAGTTTGGGATGAGTTTTGATGTTTCGTTTTGTGTCGATAGTCGTTGGTTGCACTAGAGATCTTAGGAAACAATTGGTGTCAAAATTTGAGTTTATGGGTGTATTGCGTTACGTGTGGTTCGTCGTTTCTTTGAGAATGTTCGGGGCGTTTTTTTGGAGTCGATCGGTGTCTTAGTGCCCTAAGATGGGTCTCGAGGCGTTGTTCACTGTCGGCGTAATCGAATTTGGGGAGAATAAGTTTCTAAATCGCGTAACACTCGGCGCCCGAGCGGTAATTTCTTACCGCCCGAGCGCCACCTTCACTGCCGAGAGTTTTATTTTTGTAAGCTCGGCGCCCGAGCGGTAATTTCTTACAGCTCGAGCGCCTTCCTTTCTGTCCGAGAGTAATGTGCAGTAGACCTGGCGCTCGAGCGGTAATTAGTTACCGCCCGATCGCGGCCCCATCTGTAAAAATGCTTGGTTCTTTCTTATTTTCAAGTTCTATAGTGAGTTCATGTCTTTATTTTTGAAAAAATGTCCTCACATCATTTTAGAGATTTTTCGGGGTACGATGTCATGGGTTAGTACGACAATTTAACGAGGTCAAGTCCCGAGTGATCTAGAATATCATAAGCTATCTAATTAATTCTGTGGTGAGCAAGAATACCTACGTCTAAGCATGCAAGTTAAGTGTTGAAATTCATGTTAGTATGTGCAGCAGCGGCCCCAAATGAAACCTAACGAATCCCTCAACGCCAAGTAAGTATGTTGACGTGCAAGAAAATATTTTCAAGTTTTTGAGGTATGCTAAATATCTTGTGACCAATTTATGTATGGGGTTGGAAAGCGTTAAAGCATGAACGGGGACCAACCCACCCCGTTAAATCATGAACGGGTTTAGATCAGGATTGGAAAGCGTTAAAGCATGAACGGGGACCAATCCACCCGTTAAAGCATGAACGGGGATCTCATGTATGTGGCAATGGATTCTTCCCTGTCAGCCCAGTACTGTGGTTTAGTCTGATCAGGCGATTTATGTATGGGTCACTTGCTTTGAAACATGCCTCTACGCAAAATGTAATGCCCGAGATTTAATTATTTTAATCAGACATTGATTAATTGACGTGATCGAGGTTATACGAACTCAAATGAACCGATATGACAAGGCCGAGCGTCGTTGCAATTGTTAGCCAAGTTTTTGGACAGAAACCTCGGCGCTCGAGCGGTAGAAAAGCACCGCCCGAGCGCCAATGTCTCGGTAATTCATCGTTCGGGCAGAAGGTTCGGCGCCCGGGCGGTAGATTTCGACCGCCCGAGCGCCAAGGGTGCGACTTGAAATTGTTGGACAGAAGATACCGCGCTCGAGCGGTAGATTTGCACCGCTCGAGCGCCGACCAAAATGCATGAAAAGTAAACACGTTTCTTTAACCGACCGATTTGGTATATATAAATACATATATACGTTGTTCCTTCAGAAAGAAGGTAAGAAATCGAGAAAAGGGTCTGGGGATAGTTCTAGAAAATCCTTACGCCTTTTGTGAGAACTCCGTCCGTCTGATTTTGAATCCGACTTCAGTACTGTGTTCCTATCAACACAGGCTACAACTGGACGTAAGTTTTGTTACGTTTAGACATGTTTTGAAATTATGCTATGGTTAGAATTGAATAGGATTCATATATGATGTTCTTGTCATGTTAGACATCATAGAATCGAAGTCAGATTGAGAAACAAACTGTTTATACAATTGTTATGATTTTTGAAAGATATTGACTGAGATTCTATACCATAATTGTGTTAGTATTCAGATTATGAATTGTATTGACACAGATTATGAATTCCAGTATTATATCTGTGATGTTGAGATTTATGGGGTAACAAGACTGTATTGTTGTACCGTTAAAACATCAGTTGATTCAGATTGATCAGATTCAGTTATGATTTAGATTTCATCGTGATATTCGTTGATATAAATCAGATTGTATTTTGTTCAGATATTGATCAGATTATGTACTGAATTTAGTACATATCAGAACAGGTTGCGTATTGAGTTATTCACTGATACAGCGTATTCGATATTGTCATTTCAGATTCGATATGGACAGATTTGAGTACAGGTCATCGTCTTCGTCAGACAGGGACGACAAAGGTATAATTCATGTGATATTCGGGAAGCATAACTCAAATTAGATTAATTTGAGTTTCCCAATAAAATCACATACTAGATTATTGTTTATATTGTTACCTGATTATGCTTTGATTATAGAATTGTATTCAAGCATGTAAGATAATTGTGATATTCAGTTATGAATATGATTATGCTTTGTTTACAGATTGTTATTCATTGCATTTAAGATAGGAAAGTCTTGACAGCCATTGTCAGACTTCTAGACGTTCGGTGTATCTCAACTTAGGAGTAGCCATTACTCCTGTTGCCAGCCGTCGATACAGCTCGGACCGAAGTCTAGGAATAAGACGTACAGTCGCCCCGAGTGGTTGGGTAGGTGACAGCCAGTGACGTCTTATTCACACCGGGATCCCTAGAGTTATAGTTGAGTCGAGTCTAGACATGATTTGACTAGAACTGCATGCTTATATGAATGGGATTCATAGATTATGGAACCCCTTGTTATTGCCTTCAGTTATGATAGCATGTTTATCTGATTTGAGATGCATGTTTAGTTAGATTAGATTTCATAGATGATGAACTCTATTACTATTGTTATTGCTTTTCTTCATGACAGCATGTTTCATGAATTATTATGTGTATATGCATGTTTACCATGTTTTATACTGGGATTTACTCTCACCGGAGTTATCCGGCTGTTGTCTTGTTTTGTATGTGTGCATGACAACAGGTGGGAGAGGATCAGGGTCGAGAAGACGACGAGAGAAGACGAGTTTAGCATGGTGATTCCGGACTTGGATAGATTTGATTTTAATACTTGAAATTAGTATTTGAACCTTAGATTTAGGTTGTACAGTGTTGTACCTTTATACTGAAATGTAGTTTTATACAGATAGGTATATTATTAGATGTCATTACCTTCCGCATTTATATTTTAAAAACAAAAATTTTTAGACCTTGTTTATCAGAACTGATATAAATCCCAACGATGATTAAGAAGATGATTAGCGTCCGGGTCCCCACACAAAATGATGAAGTTTACGTATGTTCGTGTATGTACAAGTATGCAAGCACGTTTAAGAAAAGTTTTATGTTTATGGCACGTCTACGTAGATACGTATGTACGTTCAAGTTTAAGTGCAAGTTTCAAGTTATGTATGCTCTATTTTGAAGTTGCATGTGGTTTTATTATATAGTACTTGTTACTCCCATTTTATACGTGTTGAGTATTTAGACTCACTAGAATTGATCGATGCAGTTGAGGATTCGAGGAGACGAATGGTGGGAACCAAGGAGCAGGCTTGGACTGAGCTGGTGGCTAGACCCGAGGACCGCCCAAGTTTTAAGTTTTATGAAATGTTTAAAAATACTCTGATTTCTTGTTATCGGTTATGAGATTTTTAGTAAATATTTTGGTAAACTTTACTTTGAGATCTTTTGTTTCATTGGTTGTGGGATGAACGGTTTACATTATCAGGATTTCGAAGGTTCACTTTTTATTTAAGAAAATTTTTAAAAAATTTCGCAAATTTTAAATAGTGAAAAGTACGGTACGTTACACAACAGGTAAAATATCATAACATACAGTTAGCACATTGGTCATGTCTCTCGATCATTCTTTTGTCATATAATATCATATATTATATAAATCCGATAATATCATATATCATCAATAAATCGTGTCTTTCGTAAATTATCACTAACCGCCATAATTATCAAATTAAATTAATATTTTAATTTAATTTCCAATAATAAAATTTCTTATAGAACACCTTTTATCATAAATAATTAAAATCATATTTCAATTATTTATTTTGTAAGAAATTAATTTATCAAAATTATTGTAGGAGTAAAATCTTCTGTATTGTCATAAAATATCAATGTAACCAGAAATTTTGAAAAATCAGAAAATCGTCCTCTAGGCACGAACAATTCAAGTCCACGACTCAGCGCGGTGCTCGAAACGTTCCCATGCACCTGCTCGCGCTGCCCGCCCACTGCCTATCCGATCCGGCGCTGGCAAGCGTGCTGTGCGCTGGCCGCGCGCGCCGTGCTAGAGTGGCGTGATGGTCGTGCCCTCATACCGTGAGGACGCTGCGCGCGGCCCTATGCTCACATCTGCCCAGAACAGTTCTGGGTAGAACATTTTTTAAAAAAAAACTCTGGTTTTTCAAAAATAAATTTGAGGGGAGTTATTCTGTAAAATTCTTACGCGGTTAGAAATAATAAACTCAACACAATTTAATTAAAACACACGATTGAGAATAACCGGCTCTGAGACCACTGTTCCAAACATTGTATTCTCGCACCCAAGACACAACAGAAGTTTAAAGTTTTTTGTTGTGCGTCGTTTGTTTAAAACTTTAATTCATAGGGTGTTTAAGAGTTATAACTTCACATATTAAATGCTGGACTCCAAACTATTCAGGTGCGAGGTGGAGATAGTCATTCTTTTAATTCACTACGAACGATTATTCTTTTGATCACCTAATTCGATCCACGATCAGAAGCAGTATTCTTAGCTTGGATTGCACTAGTAATTCCAAACGATTTTGCGTTGAGATTAAGGTCTCAGAATTTCCAAAATCCGGAGACAGTGCAGCGATGGCGGCGCGCGGTGGGAAGAAACAAGGTGGCCGAATTATATTTCCCAAAACCTATGGTATGGCCGAGACATGTATATGGAGAATGAGAGGATTTGCTGTGAATTTGTGTGCAAAATTATATATGGTATTTATTTATGAGTCCTAGTGATGTATATATAGAGTGAGACTTGTAATCCAATTAAGAGTCTCTCTCCTACTAGGACTCTATGTCTTTACCTACTAGGGCTCTAATTTCATTATATATAAAATCTTATATTATTATTTATTATATTATGTGTTTGTCGATTTTTGATAACACATGATAAATAATAATATATATACATGTTAGTAGTCACCATTACTAGTTCCAACATTTAATTAGTAAATTATAAAATCACTAAATAAATGATTCGTGAACTCATGATAACCCCGATCGACAATCTGAGACCGTCGATGTATCAAGGATACAAGTCTTGTTCATATTGATAAGTGCATTTTGTGCACTTAAATTATCTTTATAATTCATACAGATTGTTACTCTTTTTGGGCAGAATTATGCGTTTCGTGTTGTTTTTGGTGTGAGTGCAGGAGCCTAGGTGCGGCCACGACATGGGCTTGAAAATGAACCAAAATGGCGCTTAGTAGAAGAAATGTGAGCCAAGCAAGCGCAACAAGGACAGAAAGATCGGCGCACATGCGCCTCCCAAAGCCGAGCACATGCGCGCTCCATGCAGTGAGCCTCGCGCATATGCGCGAGAGAGATTGAGGCGATATCCAGAGAGCAACGCGCATATGCGCCGCTCATGGCGCGAAGAATGCCAGCACCAGAAGAACCCGCGCATATGCGCGCGGCGCGATGTCCAGAAATAAAAGGGTTCGGCGTTGATTTTTGAAGGGATTCCGAAATTTCAGCCACCATCAGAGAGTGCAAGGGAAACACGAGAGCCAACGACGGAACGCGAAGAACGGAGACTGGAGACGCTAAATCCGGACACGGAGACGCACTTTTATCTCCCTTCAACACGTTTCTAATTCGGTTCTTTGTTTTTACGTTTTAATGATCATAAACAGGTTTCATTGTGATCTTGATTTGAGCATGAACTAATTTTATTTTCTAGAGATTGATGTAGACGTGGTTGAACCTATGTGAATGATGATTTAAATTTTCATTGAATTATTTCATCGTGTTTATTTGTGATTTCTTGTTTTTAATGCTTTTGAATTACTGGCCATAATTCGATTGATTACATAATTGAAATCTAACACTCGACAGAGGGGATTGAAATTAGGACAGAAGAAATCACATCGTTAGATATTTATAACGTGCAAAAGACGTATAACTCTGACGAATCCATAAAAGAACCTTGTTTACATTTATTACGTGTTACGTGATTTTGAATAGACATATTAAAATCAGTAATAGGTAGTACATTTCTATTTAGCACTCGACAGAGGGAATAGAAAATATTGTGAGTTCTTGGTTAATAAACATGGTGCAAACTTAATTAAATGTTAGTCAATGTTAATTTAGCATAGGGGAGACTTGATGAAATCATATCTCTAGATTTATTTCCTCAGTGAATTTTCTGCTGCGTGCTAGAATTACAGGAATTGTTATTTTTTTGAATTGATTATAAACCAACTATTTGATTTGTTTAAATAAAGTTGAGCTATGTCAATTATGGTAATTAATATACAGTTTTAAATATTTACTCTTCGTGGGATCGATATTTGTACTCTAACCAGTACTAAAACTTGACACCGTATACTTGCGGTAGTGAAAACACGCAACAAGTTTTTGGCGCCGTTGCCGGGGAGTAAACTATTTAATTGCATATTGATATCATTACTAAGTAGTCTTTACTTTAATTTAGACTTTATTTTATTTTATTTATTTATTTTGTTACGTTATAATTTTTTCTGTTTTGCAGTGCATGCTAAGATTGCACAGCCCTGATTTGCTTATCTTTGATCCGGAGATCGAAAGAACTGCGAGGAGACTAAGAAAAGCGAGAAGGGAAGAAATCAAAGCGATGGCTGATAATAGAGAAAACAACCGACAGATGTCGCCTGATGCGATACCAATCAGAGACCACTTCCGACCAGTGATCAACACGCACTATTCTGGCATTGCAAGAGGGACCATAAACGCAAACAACTTCGAGCTAAAGCCCGCACTGATAAATATGGTTCAACAGAACCAATTTTCTGGAACTGCCACTTCTGATCCTCATGTTCATTTAAGGACCTTCCTGGAGATCACAGACACGGTAAAAATTAATAATGTTTCTGATGATATTATTAGACTGCGTTTGTTTCCATTTTCTCTCAGGTATCAAGCAAGAGGATGGCTCCAATCGCTTCCCTTGGGAAGTATCACGACATGGCAGGAGCTGGCGACGAAATTTCTGGCAAAATACTTTCCCCCTGCAAAGTCTGCACAGTTGAAGATTGAGATTAGCATGTTCAGGCAAACTGACTTTGAGCAGCTTTATGAAGCATGGGAGAGGTACAAGGAGTTGTTGCGAAAGTGCCCTAATCATGGTTTTGAAGACTGGGTGCAGATTGAGTTTTTTTATAATGGGTTGAATGGTCAGACACGGACAACAGTGGATGCAGCGGCAGGTGGCACGATCTTTGCCAAATCTCCTGCTCAAGCCTACGACTTGCTTGAGCAAATGACTATTAACAGCTACCAATGGCCGTCTGAGAGGTCAGGAGTACAGAGGACTGCTGGACTTTATGCGGTGGATCCTATCACATCACTCACTGCACAAGTATCAGCATTGACTACACAGATAGCGACTATGAATAAAGTGGGTACATCAAACACTGAGGGACCACCGGTTGTTGTTGAAGAATCACATTTTCCTGAAGAAGTCCAATACATCAACAACAAGAACTTTGGAGGCTTTGGCGGATATCGAGGTAACCCTCCCCCTAATACTTATCATCCTGGGTTGAGAAATCACGAAAATTTTTCTTATGCAAACAATAAGAATGTGTTGAATCCTCCATCGGGGTTCAATACATCAAATGGGGAAGGGAAGCCATCATTTGAGGATTTAGTGGGGACATTTGTTGTTGAATCTGGTAAGAGGATGTCTAGAACTAAGTCTAGACTTGACAACCTTGAGACACATATGGCGAGTATTGGTGCTACTTCGAAAATCCTTGAATCGCAAGTGGGGCAGATAACGAAGCAACTCACGTCTCAACCATCAGGCGCAGTCCAAAAGACTGCAGACCCAAATCTGAGAGAAGTGAATGCCATTTTTATGCAGCATGAAGAGTTTGATGTGGTATGCAGAGAAGATAAGGAGGTTGAACCCACACCTGTTCGAGATGAAAAGCTAATTCCAACCAAGAGCCCGAGGTAAGAAATCTGAGAGGTACGATTTAAATCAATGCATTGATATTTCTTTACTTCCCTACCCCCAAAGATTTATACAATTACAAGATGAATTTCAAAAGAAAAAAGGTCTTGAAGATCTCAAGAACCTAAACACTAATATTGAGTTTGCAGATCAGGTGGAAGGTGAATTTACCAAAGGAACACGAAGGAATGTTACTCAGAAATTGCTAGATCCCGATGAATTTATTGTACCATGTGAAATAAGGGGTCATTTAGTAGAAAAAGCTATCTGTAACTCAGGGGCAAGTATAAATATAATGCCAAGATCTCTCTACGAGAAACTTGGATTGAGCAAGTTGAGATCCAACGAATTAAACGTGCAGCTGGCAGATAAATCGGTGCAGGTGCCATTGGGTATTGTGGATGATGTTGAACTGAAGAATGACAAATTGAAAGTTCTAGCAGAATTCTTGGTACTCGATATGGAGAATAGTCGGGACGTTCACGTTATTCTAGGACGACCATTATTGGCTGCTTTTGGAGCCATCATTGACGTGAAACGAGGAAAGATGACCATGGAAGTTGAAGGTCAACTCGTAGCAGTAAGGTCATCCAAGAAATCATACGACCCACCATGAACAGGATTGGTGATAGTCGGGCTGATGACGTTAAACCAAGCGCTGTGTGGGAGGCAACCCATATTTTTTTTTTTTTTTGTTTTGTTTTTTTTTTAAATTTTATTTTATTTTATTTCAATTCCTTAGTTTATTAATTTTAACTTTCTCTAATCAAGTATTAATTTGAATTTTGTTATTTTTGCAGGTATTTTATTAAAAAAATGATGAATGAAAAAAGAGCTTATGGACAATGTGCCCCAGCGCACATGCGCGACGTATTTGCGCGCACATGCGCGATTTTTACAGAGGACGCGGCACCCATGCGCCACTCAAGGCGCGCACATGCCCCAAACACACAGAGACATCGGCGCATCTGTGCCACATTAGATCACGCATATGCGCGAAGCACCTCCAGCGAGACAGTAGCCTCGGCGCATATGCGCCACAAAGGACGCGCATATGCGCCACATTCGACCACGCATGCCAGTAGCAGACGCGCATATGCACGGGTTTAAGACGCGCATATGCGCGCGACTCAGTTTAAGCAAAAAAAAGTGCACATTCGCAAAACCCTCAGATTTACACAGCATCATTTGTTCTTTCTTAGCACACCGCCGCGCCGCCCTCGAAACACCGACCGCCGCCGCGTCACCCTCGAAAAGCCGACCACCACCAATCACCGCCGTGATTTACGCCCGCACTCCTAATTCTGGTCATCTCCTAGTTCAAGTAAGGGATTTTCTTCAGATTTTGTTAAAATTTTGAGATTTGTTAGAATTGGTGCTCGATCTTTGGGGGAACCTCTGTTTTTGTGAAGTGGGCGTTTCAATTTATTCTATATTAGTTTGTGATTCTTGGGTTTGCACGTCTATTGCTCACTGGATTAATTGGTGTGGTGAAATCATATTGTTCAAGATTGGGAAGTCCGATTATCTTCGATTTTGGTGTTACTGTGGGTTGAGTTTGGTGTTGATTGTGATATTTTGATACATCAATTGATATGGCGCCGAAAAAGAGGTCAAAAAAGGGTGCTTCTTCCTCGTCAAGCTTCGACTCTCACAGATTTTGGAAAGAGGAGGCACAGCAGATATATGACAGTACTATGACACGACCCATAATACCGGAACGGGGGTTTAATTTGTCCATTGCACGTGGTGTGATTATAAATGAACTGGAACGAAGGCAATGGGTGGAATTCGCTCAACACCCGTCGGACGCAGTTATCTCCATTGTGCGAGAATTTTATGCCAACCTCCGGATTCGGCACGACGAGTCCAAAGTATTAGTCCGAGGGAAATTGGTGTCGTTCGATTCTCGAACGATCAACACGCTATATCAGATGCCCAGTTTCGATCAGGACGAATACAGTGAGTTCCTCGAAGCAGGAGTTAATTACACAGAGGTCATCCGGACCATTTGTGAGGCCGGCGCTGTAAGGAAAATGAGCGCAAGCGGGCCTACATCTTTAAAGAAATCCGACATGGGCCCTAACGCCAGCGCTTGGACATCGTTTTTACTAGCCCGAATTCTCCCGTCTTCTCACTACTACGATGTCACTAAAGACAAAGCCGCATTGGTTTATGCCATCCTAAAGGGCAAATCAGTTGACGTGGGGAAACTCATTTATGGCTCGATTATGAGAGCTGGCGCGGGGTTAGCCACGGTTGCTCTTCCTTGTCCTCACACGGTTACCGAGCTATGCCACCAGGTCGGTGTCACATGGGCCCCTGATGAGCCGGTACTCAAGCCTAAGGCTCCCATTGTCGTTTTCTTTGGAGCGGCATCTTATGTTCCCCACGAGTATCCAGCTGAAGAGGAGCTCCCGCATCCACAGCTTCCAGGACCACCACCGGCAGCAGCGAGAGAGCGCAGGGGAGACAGATTGAGGCGACTAGAGAATGAGATGCAGGATCAGAGGCAGTTACTATTTGAGCAGCGCCAGGTGCTGGATTCGCTTCAGTACCGCACCGACCAGTTTATGGGATTCATGATGGATTTCACTTCCGTGCTTGCTCAGCGGTTCCCGCCTATAGGTCCAGAGGATCTCATGTTTCCCCAGCCGTCTGCATGGCCACCGCAGTATCCAGGACCTCCTCCGCAGGCCCCACCCCAGCACATGGATGAGGATGTCGACGATGATGACGGCGAGCACTGACGCTCGTCGTGTGAGGTATGCGTGTCCCATTTCTTTCTTGTTTATACATTGAGGACAATGCATATTTTAAGTTTGGGGGGTAATTTGATTATTTTATCTGAGCTGAATTTGATCTGAGTTGATTTGTGCTTGATCTAAGTTGTTGTTGATTTGTGCTTGATCTGAGTTGTTATTTGCTTTGATGTTTTTTTTTATGTTTATTTGAAAAAAAAAATGTTACACTTAATCTTTATGTTTTTCTTTTCGTAGTCGTTAATTTTTTTTTTAGAATTGTGGAATTAAGGTAATAACCAAACAATGATGAGAGTTGACCCGAAATTCATGTTATTCCTTGATTACGAATCTGAATGCATGCCATCCTTACTTAACCGTTTACACATTAATTCACTATTGCTATGATTGTTGATACACCCGTTGTCGAGAGAGTGTTCATGTGGTTTGTGAGTTGAAATGAATAAATGAACTTCAAAACCTGCATGTTGATTACTTGTTGTTGAGTTATATGTTCACTAACACAAAAATGATTCAGGCAGTCTTTGATTTAAGTTGGGCCTGTTTTTCCTTGAAAAATTTGTCAATTGTTAGCCCTTTGATCCTAAATGAGAATGAGATGTGGAATTCTTTCTGTTTGAATACCCGAAAACATGATCTGTCTGTGTTTATTGATTGGTAAATTGAAAGTAGTCTAGAACTTGGTTTGGCACTCTTCGAGGCGAGATACGGGTATTGTGTGACTTAGGGATGATTTAGGCGATTTTTGGAACGTTTGAGCCTTTCAAGCCTACCCATAACATCATATACACCCTAGTGTCCCATGTTTGAGCTTAATGAAAATCGAATGGAGTGTGCCAAGGCACACAAAAGCCCCCATTCGTATCAATTCTAAACTCCTACGTCAACTACCAACTTTTGAGCATATACACTAGTACCCACCGAAAACTGAGAGAAAACGAACCTGTGTATCACTACAAAAGTTCTTCTCCCTTGTGTGCATATAAGAATATCATGAAAAGAAAAAAAAAAGAAAGAAAAAGTTGAATAAAGAGGGAAAGAGTATGACATGTGATGTGAAAAGGAGGACAAAATGGTGAAAATGTTGTGGCAAGGCAAGTGGAAGTGAGACAAAAGAAAGGAGACGCGTGTTGAAAAATAAATTGGTTTGTTTTCTCTCACTTTTGACTCCCCACCTTCATTTGAAGCCATTAGACATAGCCTAACGTTATAAGCTTAAAAGACCTATTAACCGAGTCACACGTACCCAATATAGTAGTGGAGAAGAGTTGTCAAAGTCAAGCCTATGGACACTTGAAAAATGTCGTTGATAGACAAAGAATTTGATTTTGTACATGTGCTCATCTCATGATATTGGATTTTATTTGGTTAATTGTTGTCTTCACAATACCACTTTGTTTAGCCAAATATTACCCTATAAGTCCTGTTGATTTGTGAAGGTAAATGTGTGTCTCAATGATTTTGCTAATTGCATTTGTGTCGAGGAGTCCAAAATTTTATGAGATGAACATCTATGAACTTATCTTGGCATTTGGAGTGGGTAAACGAGAATATCAAAACACACACGCACGTGAACTGTGAGTAATTTGGCATGTGTTCGATTCAATATCCTGGAAACTGTAACCTCTGAGGCTAGTGGTTATCCTTTTAGTCCACAATTCTTGTTCGTTCAGTTATTTATTTTTTTTAGGATGTGTTTAGTCGAGTCTAGTTAATGTTTTATTTATTTTTTATTTTGATTTTGCTCGGGACTAGCAAAGTTTAAGTTTGGGGGGATTTGATAAGTGCATTTTGTGCACTTAAATTATCTTTATAATTCATACAGATTGTTAGTCTTTTTGGGCAGAATTATGCGTTTCGTGTTGTTTTTGGTGTGAGTGCAGGAGCCTAGGTGCGGCCACAACATGGGCGTGAAAATGAACCAAAATGGCTCTTATTAGAAGAAATGTGAGCCAAGCAAGTGCAACTAGGACAGAAAGATCGGCGCACATGTGCCTCCCAAAGCTGCGCACATGCGCGCTCCATACAGTGAGCCTCGCGCATATGCGCCGCTCATGGCGCGCATATGCGTGAGAGAGATTGAGGCGATATCCAGAGAGCAGTGCGCATATCCGCGAAGAATGCCAGCACCAGAAGAACCCGCGCATATGCGCGAGTTTGTGCCGCGCATATGCGCGCGGCGCGATGTCCAGAAATAAAAGGGTTCGGCGTTGATTTTTGAAGGGATTCCGAAATTTTTAGAAGCAGCCGCCATCATAGAGTGCAAGGGAAACACGAAAGCCAACGACGGAACGCGAAGAACGGAGACTGGAGACGCTAAATCCGGACACGGAGACGCACTTTTATCTCCCTTCAACACTTTTCTAATTCGGTTCTTTGTTTTTACGTTTTAATGATCATAAACAGGTTTCATTGTGATCTTAATTTGAGCATGAACTAATTTTATTTTCTAGAGATTGATGTAGTCGTGGTTGAACCTATGTTAATGACGATTTGAATTTTCATTGAATTATTTCATCGTGTTTATTTGTGATTTCTTGTTTTTAATGCTTTTGAATTACTGGTCATAATTCGATTGATTACATAATTGAAATCTAACACTCGACAGAGGGGGTTGAAATTAGGACAGAAGAAATCACATCGTTAGATATTTATAACGTGCAAAAGACGTATAACTCTGACGAATCCATAAAAGAACCTTGTTTACATTTATTACGTGTTACGTGATTTTGAATAGACATATTAAAATCGGTAATAGGTAGTACATTTCTATTTAGCACTCGACAGAGGGAATAGAAAATATTTTGAGTTCTTGGTTAATAAACATGGTGCAAATTTAATTAAATGTTAGTCAATGTTAATTTAGCATAGGGAGACTTGATGAAATCATATCTCTAGATTTATTTCCTCAGTGAATTTTCTGCTGCGTGCTAGAATTATAGGAATTGTTATTTTTTTTGAATTGATTTTAAACCAACTATTTGATTTGTTTAAATAAAGTTGAGCTATGTCAATTATGGTAATTAATATACAGTTTTAAATAATTAATATTCGTGAAATCGATATATGTACTCTAACAGTACTAAACTTGACACCGTATACTTGCGGTAGTGAAAACACGCAACACATATAATGAAAATCGAAAATTTCGAAGATCAAGATTTTCATTTACTATATTTGGCAGCTGTCAGTTATAGTGAACCCCTTCACAAAACAGACAGTTCCACTCTATTTCTTTTTTAGCAATCACACTAACTTCCATTTTTCCATATTATGAAAACAGCTCATAAACTCTTTTATAAGCTTCCTGTTTGATCTCCACCAAACTATAGTCGTCAAATTTCAACTCCTTGAAATTTGAGTATCTCAACAGGAACACAAAATCCGATACTTGTGTGGCCCTCAATGGTTAACGAATACAGCTAAACATTGGTTCACATCTTCATGTGATTCAGAATAACATTTATTCTTATTCCGGTTTACTCTAGTTAACCTCATTCTTTTCATCAACTCATTGATCAAGAATTCAGAACTCTTTTCTGATTGCACTCATCGGATCATGGTAAGAGTATCTAGTAGCATCGCTCCATAATCCACTAGGTATCACTGATAGTGCCTGGAAGAACCTTTAGTCATGGTTATCATACATTACGGTCCCTTCAACACATAAATTTCAATCGAATTTGCAACCATTGGTATATCGAGACTTGCATATGAATTCGACAACGACGTGATTTATCTTTTATCACTGATAGTGGAATATTATGTGCAACTAGGAAAACACATTTTTCTAAAGCACATTTTTTGCTCTAGCTAGAAACTCTTTGCACTATTAACTCATCAGATCACATAGGATATCTTCACCCGTAAGCGAACGATGAATCCCCGACTACAATACATTTGCTCATATGTATTTCAAAACTACACTCAACCTAAACACTGATGACCATCAATGGAGCCGGTAAACAGATCAAAGTACATGCTAGTACGTATAGCCCTTGCATTGTTCCGGATCAAAAGACTAATGGTGCACAAACATAACTGCGGACTATTCTACTCGATAAGTAAGAACCACTTGGACATTCTGAGAAAAAGTTGTTCAGTGTATCATCATATGATCATTCATATGTGAGAATGAACATCTTCATGCCCTTGCCAATAAAACATTACGTTTACGCCATAAATACTAGTCTCAAACTCATCTTGAAAAAAATTCCAGGGCAGAGGTGCATGAAACTATCTTTGAGTTTCTTTCATCTTTTTTTTTTAAAAAAAAATTCTATTTATTAAGTATTAAAACATTGCGACATCGTCCATGTTTACACCGTTGGGGATGATACCGCATTTTTACAAAATATAGATTGATAAAAAGAAAAACGAGAAATTATAACCATCTCTATCTGCCCCCAAGACTCCACTGTTACTTCAGTGGACTTGGTATAATTTCCATCAAAAAGATAAACTCAAACCTGGTAAGATATTACAAATATATCATCACCAAAGCTATTAAATAAGGCAGTTCTTTTTTATATATAAAACATAGTCCGTTGCTATTATTGTTTTGTAGCAATACAATTATCTTGAACCCATTGACTACATATTACATTATTTTAAACAAACAATTATCTTGAATTTAGTTTAGTCAATGATGTATTTTTCAACCATTACCATGATGGCTAATTATTATAAATGTAAAATAATTTGTGTAAGTAATAAACACACACACACACATGTCCCCTCTATAATTTAGATAGAGATGGTACGAATTAAGAGAAGACCAATTTTGCAACAACTACTATATATATCTGGTTTAGGTCGATTTAGTTGGGTGACTTTTTCCAAAAGTACAGCCAAACAAAAAATGTCAAATTTTTCTTCGCATCAATTGGTACACATTCCGAGTATGTTGAGGAAAGAGACAATAAATTAAATCATAATTGGCTTCCATGATCAAAACTAATTTGAATATTGGTTTCTTGATATTTTAGAATTAAAATTAATTAGTTGACCACATTATCCAAAGAGATCCTATTGTCATGATATCATAGATATTTAATGATTATCATTAGTTCAAACATTATTTAATAAATTATAGAGACAAATTTGCTAATAAATCTTTATTTAATGATATTGAGAAAACAAATTGAAGACAATTAGGGGTATATTTAAAATGGTTTATTAAATGTGAAAAGTGTACTATATATTTGAGATATACGAAAAAAATGAAACGCGGACTATATAATTGGGACGAGGGAGTACTATTTCTAAGGTTGTCGTAAACTTATCTATGGATTGATTTTCTAATATGTCTGAACATATTATCTAAATATTGTATTTGGATTGTAAAATTTATAATAATAAATTCATTTGTTTTTTTTTTTTGGTAAATTCACTGGCCAGTTGTTTTAAAATCTCTAATAATTATTTTTTAAGTGATTGTAGTGGATTTTAAATTCATCTCAACACTGAATCATTTTAAATCCAAATCTTTCCTCCAAATGCAACCTAAGTTGATTTCTCATTTCTGGTAGTATGCTTCTTGTAGGACCGAGTGCTTACCGCTTTACCAATAGCTATAACTAGTGGTAATGGTGCAACTCAAATCTTTTAAACCACACAACAGCACAAGCACCACGGTTCGATTGCTCTACCAAGCAAGGACAATTATTGCACCCAACAATCTCCCTCCCAATAATTGCACTCCTTGCAATCAATGGGAATCGAACCCGTGACCTTGGCTCTGATACCAATTGTAGGACCGAGTGCTTACCGCTTTACCAATAGCTATAACTAGTGGTAATGGTGCAACTCAAATCTTTTAAACCGCACAGCAGCACAAGCACCACGGTTCGATTGCTCTACCAAGCAAGGACAATTATTGCACCCAACACTTCTTCTTTTCTTTTTCTTTTTTACCATGAATGAAATAAGGTAAGAATGAAATCGACTTTGTAGTGGAATAAAAATGAGAATGAAATAGTAGACAATTATTGTTACAAAAAAAAAATGAAAAATTAATGAAATAAATTTTTTTAATATTCAAATAATTTTTAACAAAAAATAATAATAATAACAATAACTACTCAATGAATAACGTCTAATAATAATAATAATTATTATTATAATTATAATAATAATAATAATAATAATAATAATAATAATAATAATAATAATAATAATATTATTATTATTATTATTATTATTATTATTATTATTATTAATTATTATAAAAATTAACGTCATCATATAACTAGTCTATCAATTAATTTTAATTTTATGGTTTTTGTTAGTATTTTATTAATTATAATTAAATATCATTAGATAAAATATTATAAAAATTGTTATTAAACTATTATTTATTTAACTTTATTTATTTTTATTATATTGTTAGCCTAAATCATATTAGCCCAAATAAATTTTGGGCTCATTAAGTGTGGGGACCCGGACGCTAATCATCTTCTTAATCATCTTTGGGGTTTAATTATCAGTTAAGATAAACAGGGTCTAAAAATTTTTCTTTTAAAATGCGGAAAGTAATGGTATCTACATAATATACATATCTGTATAAAAGTACAATAATATACAACAGTCTTTCAATTAATCTAAGGTTCAACTACTAAAGTTCTAGTAATGAAACCTATCTACATCCAAGTCCGGAATCACCACTCTAATCTTGATCTCTCATCTTCTTCTGGACCCCGATCTTTGCCCCACCTGTTGTCATGCACACATACAAAACAAGACAACAGCCGGATAACTCCGGTGAGATATAAATATCCCAGTATAAACAATGTATACATGCAGTTAACTGAATTAACATAAGAGCATGAATTATATCTTGTCACATGTAACATACTCAGTAACATGTATCAATACAAGTCTGTACATAAACATGAATCGTAATCTACGAAACATAAATTAATACGGATCTGTAAATCAATTCTAGTCTCAATATCTAAGACTTGACTCATCTCTCATTCTAATCTAGGGATCCCGATCTAATTTAGACTTCGGTATGCTGTATCGAGTGTCTACATTAAACGTCGATCTACATTTAAGCGCGTCGATACACCGTAAGTCTAGAGTCTTATCGGTTCTGAGAAAGACTCGGCTGTTCTGCCCTAGCTAGGCTGTCTGCCCTAGACTCAGACTCTAACTCTGTTCTAAGTCAATACATTAACATATCAATCTGATAATCTGCAAATATCAATGCAATAAAATAAAGTATGTGATTTAGGGAAACTCAAGTCAAACCTAACTCGAGTTGTGCAATCCCGAATCAACATTTATTTATACCTTTGTCGTCCCGGTCTGACGAAGACGATGACCTGTATTCAACTCTGTCCATATCAAATCTGAAATGACAATATCGAATACAACGTATCAGTAAATAACTCCATACACAATCTGTTCTGATCAATACTCAATCCAGTATACAATCTGATCAGTGTCTGAACAAGATACAATCTGAGTCATATCAATAATATCACCATCCAATCGAAATCATATCTGAATCTGATCAATATCAATCTACTGATGTTTCGACGGCATAACAATACAATCTGAATAACCCCGTCAATCTGAACATCACAAATATAATACTGGAATTCATAATCTGTGTCAATACAATTCATAATCTGAATACTAACACAATTCTGATATAGAATCTCAGTCAATATCTTTCAAAAATCATAACAATTACAGAAACAGTCTGTTCTTCAATCTGACTTCCATTATACAGTGTCTACGGTAGCATAAACACCATATCTGAATCATATTCAATTCTGACAATATCATAAATTCAAATCTTGTCTAAACGTAACAAAACTTACGTCCAGTTGTAGCCTGTGTTAATAGGAACACAGTACTGAAGTCGGATTCGAATTCTGACGGACGGATTTCTCGTACTTAATTTCCAAAACTCAAGAACAAAGCCTTTCCCTAACTTCTCGATTTCCTTCTGAACATCTGAAGGTTTTGCATGTGTATATATATATATATATATATATATATATATATATATATATATATATATATATATTCACCCGTGACATGCATGAAAGCAAGTGGCACCTTTTCCTTTTGCATGTCTCGCGCTCGAGCGGTTGATCTTTACCGCTCGGGCGCGGAAGTTTCTGCTCGGATGCTCGGGTGATTATCCATTGGCGCTCGAGCGGTAACTTTCTACCGCTCGGGCGCCACATATTCTGCCCAAGCCTATTTTTACGGAACACTGGCGCTCGGGCGGTTCTTTTCTACCTCTCGGGCGCCAGACATTCTGCCCAACCTCCATATTTGTGGTGCATTGGCGCTCGGGCGGTCTTTTTCTACCGCTCGAGCGCCGAAGGTTATGTACAAATCTTGTTTTTCTTGCACCGACGCCCGGCCTCGTCATTTGAGTTCTTATAATCTCAATTATGTCAGTTAATCAACGTCTGATTACAATAATTAAATCTCGGGCATTATATTAAGTTAGATACAGAACCAACAGGTAAAGCATATATCAGTACCACCCAATCAAGGATAATCACACCGATTGCATTAGTATATTTCAATACATATGCACCATAATCATAAAGGAACAATACCTGCCACTATATCATCAAGTGTGTCCTGGGTCTGTTCCTTGATCACCATATCCAGATGATCCAGCTCCCTGAAATCCTCGGGAACCTCTCAGTTCTAGTACTCCTTTGGGTGTAATCCACCAACTTCTGGCAGCTTCTCGTAACTGAGGGAATACCAGTTTAATTCTCTGTTCATCTGTACAATTAAGTAATTCGAACAGTATTTCTATGTCATCCAACCAGTTCTCATACTCTTCAGACGTCCCGATACCACTCAGAATCGGCGGCTGAAATAACTGAAACTCTTTCAATTTAGTTTTCATCTGAATTTCTGATACATCTATCTGATCAGACGAAGTACTACCCCTTTCTGAAATTCTTCTACGAGGTATATCTGATGATCACAGGAGTCAGTAATCACAGGAGATAATCAATCTCAATCCCTTTCTGATCAGCTTACCTTCTGATCAAAATTGGTTCTGATTTATTTTCAAATCAGATATATTACCAAATCAATTCAGATATTCAGGTAACGTACATTTAAACGCAATAAAACATGCTGGCATGCTAGCATACTCAATGTAAATCAACATAATACTATATCACATGCTAGCAATCAAAAGCAGGAAAGAAAACACATTCTACCCCGCTCACTCTTTTCTATCTCAGTGCTAAGGAACCTACAGTTCGAGGACCTACAGCTCTGATACCACCTGTTGTGGGGACCCGGACGCTAATCCATTCCTTAATCGTCTTTAGGAATATTTAATCATTCATAATAAACAGGGTCTAAAAATTTTTCTTTTAAAATGCAAAGCGGAAACGTAATGTAATTAAAATCAAATTACATGTTAAACATGAACATACAAATCTGATGTCATCTACAATAATCCAACTAGGTTCAACTACATGTCGGTGCTGAATCCTAAGTTGCTTCTGAAGCCCGGATCTCCACGCTATCTAATCCAGCCTCGTTCTCGTCTTGACCCCGCTCCTATCCCACCTGTTGCCATGCACACATACAGACAAGACAACAGCCGGATAACTCCGGTGAGAATTACATTCTCAGTATAAATCATGTATACATGCAATCATATAAATCATATAAGAGCATATAACAAAAATCATATCCTATATCAACCTCATGATATAAATCAATAACAAGCATAAATCATATTCTAAACATGTACCCTAATCAGGAACATAATTCAATCTCTAGAATAAATCCTATTCTAAGCATGTACCAATATCAGGAACATAAATCAATATCAAGAATAATTCCTATTCTAAACATGTACCAATATCAGGAACATAATTCAATATCAAGAATAATTCCTATTCTAGACATGTACCAATATCAGGAACATAATCAATATCAAGAATAACTCCTATTCTAAACATGGACCAACATCTGGAACATGATCAGTATCAAGAATAATTTCTATTCTAAATATGTACCAATATCCGGAACATAAAAAGACATGAACCATATTCAGGAACATAATCAACATCAATCAATATCAATCAATATAACTGTCACTCAAGCTCGTGACTCCACGTTTTAGACTAGACTCAATCCTAGTCTAGGGATCCCGGTTTCCAGATGTGGTATTCCTATATCGAATTCCGTAAAGGATGGAACCATAATCTCTATTACTCGATATAACCAGTGCCCTGGTATTCCTATATCGAATTCCGTAATAGAAGAATTCCAATACCCTTTACTCGATATAACCAAATATGGTGTTCCTATATCGAATTCCGTAATAGATTCCATTACTCGATATAACCAAACATCCAGTGTCCTGACCTAACCGTCAAGGACTGTAGCTCTATCGTTAATATCCTATCTTGAGACATCGTGCAATGTGCCGTGGCGATACCACCACTATCCGGCACTTCTGTCACAAGATAACTCGTCTAATACCTGTTATCTAATATCAAGAGAACAAGTATATCAATCAACTCAATGCAAATATCAATGCAATAAGGTACAGTATGTGATTTAGGGAAACTCGAGTCAAACCTCCCTCGAGTTGTGCAATCCCAACTCAACATTAATTTATACCTTTATCTTCTCGCTCAAAAGAAGAAGAAGTCCCGACTCTATCTCGGTCCATTCTCAATCTGGAAATGACAATATAAAACAGGCACAATATCAATATCAGTTCTGAACTCAAGACTGTCTCTTTAAATCTGAAACGATATATCGAGAATCATAATATCAATATTCCATTCTCAATTCAACTCTGAATCTGATTAATCTGAATTAACTCAAATCAGCGGCATAACAGCACAATCTCAGTATTCCCGTCAATACCATATCACCAGATATTAATTACAAATCATAACCCATATTCGATACGATTTGTAATCAGTCTATAATCCAAATCTATTCAATTTCAATTAATATAATCTGAAAAATCATAACAATTCCAGAATCAATCTGTTTCCTGATCTGACTTCGGTTCTACGATGTCTAACATGTCAAGAACATCATATATGAATTATATCAAATTCCTACAACATCATCTTTTCAAATGATTATAAAACTCAATGAAACTTACGTCCAGTTGTAGCTCGTGTCGAGAGGAATACAACACCGTGTTCAGATTCAAAATCGGATAGATGGAATTGTCAAAATCACCACTTAAACATACGAAGAAGCAAAAGGGATTTCCAGAGCAAAGTTGCTCGGTTCTTTTCTTGTGGGAATTGAAGAACCAATATATATACTTCAATTGCATGTGTGACAAGTGTCACTCAAGTCATAATTACACTTTAGCCCCTGAACTCTTCCTATTTGCAATTTGGTCCTCAAAACTCTTTTTAATTCAATTTCAATCCTAAATAATTGCAAACATCTGGGAATATAATTCAACACTCCAAAAGTTTCCAATTACATACTCTCGGATTAAAATAATATCATCTTTATTATCTCGGGCCTTACATAACTCATCTAGGGATGGCAACTTTCCCTACGGGTTTGGGAACCCGCGGGTAAAACCCGAAACGGGGATGGGGATCCCCGATTTTTTCGGGTTTGGGTTCGGGGATGGGGATTTTTTTAAATCCCCGATGTATTTCGGGACGGGTATGGGATTACTATCCACATCCCCGAAATCCCCGAACCCGCCCCGGAAATAATATCAATAATAAAATAATAGTATTATTAACATTAATAATATAATAATAATATTATTTTTTAAAATATTAATAATCTTATTATTATTAATATTGATATTGATATTAATATTAATATTAATATTATCTCTAATAATTATAGATAATAATAACTTTTGGTTTGAGAAAATCTCCGAATTCGTCATCGTCTTGCCATATTAATATTTTTGAAATGGGGATGGGGACGGGATGGGAAGTTGATCCCCAAAGTTTCGGATTTGGGGATTCCACGAACCCGAAAAAGCGGGGATGGGGGTGGGGATGGAATTCGGGGATGGGGATGGTAATGGCAAACCCGCCCCCGCCCCCGCCCCGGCCCATTGCCATCCCTAAACTCATCAATCTACAGCTCAAAATTACAACAAATAAGATGACGATCTCAATTCATAATAGCACTATCGTTTTGGTGATTGTTCATGAATTTTTCGTTCAATATTTTAAGTTAAATTCCTAGTTTTTGTGGTTTACCGATGGCGTTAGAACTAACAACTGATTCAGGATCCCTTCGCTTATTTTTTTAGAAGTTGGATTTTAGATTTAGCACGATGTCATGCTGGAAACACGAGCACAATTTTGTGATCAACAATTTGGCACTCCTGATGGGACCAATGATGCCTCCGAAACGTAGTGAGAAGCATGAAGTGATTTTTAGTCATAGGGAAAGGACCATTTTTTTTATAGGGACGAGAGATCAATGCTAGATAAATGTCAATTGAGTAATACAGGATTAGGCTGTGAAAGAAGGAATTGAATTTTCTATTTGTCAGGAGGTTCCGATGAATCTCGTGATGTCAACGGAGAAAGTTATATGCCGTGAACTCAAATAGATGACTATTGCCTTGGCCAATGTCTTTGTCATTACTATGGCACACTTCAGGAAAGAGATAAGGGAATGAAGGAGGTCGTCAAAAGATGAAAACATACCTTATGAGTCTGAAAGCAAACGACCAATGGATCAAGGTGAAAGAATAGAAAAATCTCAAAAAGATGAATTTTGTCACATGGTTGTACCACCAGTTCTCTTGTCTAGTACTGCACCACACCAAAGGGAAGGGCAGATAGAGACAGATAACTAAAACGGGTTTCATAACAGAGGAAAATAACTTGTGATGCAGATATATAATGTTACCAATTCATGTTCTCAGTCAGGAGATAATGATGATCTGGTTAGTCAAGGAGTGTTTACAAAGAACGCAAGAGAGCATGCTCGGGAGGCACATTTTACCCCACATCTCCTTGGATCAGCACAAATATTTTCTACGCATGCTATCATAACAAAAGATAAGGGAAAAGACATATCATGTGTTAGAGTAACTACCACCCTGGTTTATATTTTTAATTCTTCTCCATGTGTGTCACACTCTGTACGTATGTGCTCTGATGCTTGCAAATATTTTCATCCAAGTTTGGTAATTTTCTCTTAGACTTTCCAGTGGCACTCTTATGTGGATACCTTCTTCATTTTTCATTAGCCTTTAATGTATTTCTTTTGCATTGGCCTTTGAAGTTCTAAAATCCTTGCCTTTCTCCAACTACCATTCATGCAAAATAAATGGGAACAGTTGAGAAATCAATAGATTGGTGATCAACAAAACTACGAATTCTCAAATAATAGTGCAACATAACAAAGCGGAGGAAGAGCATCTACCAAGAGGGATGTAATGTGGCCAAGAGAATGAAAGTTGTGTGATTTCTACATACCCCTTTCCATATTCTGAAATCTATCAGACTCTACCATCTCAACCAAAGCTACTTCATAAAGTATCAGTTTCTAATTTTTTTTGTTACCACACATATTATTATGCCAGACATTTCGTTATTGCTTGTACTCGTATTCTTGGACTTGAATGTATTCCTGAAGGTGTAGAGGATAAAAAAGAGTACTCGTATTCTTGGACTTGAAAAGTTTGTGGAAGAGAATCCATACTAGTGCAATAAGGTTGTTTTGCTGCAAATTGTAGTTACAAGAATAAATGATGTTCTCGAATATCTAAAGTTTACAAGCCAAGTTTACAAGATTGTCAGGCGGATCAATGGAAGAGTTTGAACTTTGACTGTTGTTCCGATTCATCATCTGGACATATCTCTTCACTTCCATGGTTTTGTGGGCACTATATGTTGTAACTAATGTGACCCTTTTCACTTTTTTACAGGTTGGGGATGAATCTTGTTAGTCATGAGTTTGTGGGTTTCCAAAATTCCAGTTAAAAGGTTTTCATCATCTGTGAATTTACTAGAGAAACACAATCCCTTGGTATTGGTGCAAGTCTCGTAAACCCATGGAACATTACAGAAGTTGTACAAGCTAGAGGCCAAGCTCTGGATATTCAAAGCGAGGAAATCGCTTTGTAGAGGTGCGAGCAATGGGTATTATAGAAGGAGGTGATATTGATAGAATATTGGGAGAGTTTGTTCGCAATATACCATTAAGAAAATATGAGATATACATGCTTCACTTGCACTCAAACAAATAATCAAACAACTTAAATGCTAATATGTAAATGGAGTTTACTAATTTCATGGAGTATGTGAGAGAGATCAAATTTGGATATCTGAAGAAGGCAAGGCTGTTTTGCGGCAAGTAGGAGAAGTGTGGTTCTTGCAGAACTTGTAGGCCCAACCACCACCGAGAAACGAGCGATTGTACAAGAGTATGATAAAAAAAAATGGAACTTGGGCTGAGGATATAAAAAAAAAGTGAGCAAAACAAGTGGTTTCTGTTGTGAAAAAGTAAAAATTTATAGTAAAAAGTAAAAATCTCAAACTCTCAAAATTTACCAAACTACACACTTTATAATATTTTTCTCTCTACTCAATTGTGAATTTCTTCACAAATGGTGAGGCTATTTATAGAATTTCTTTACAAGTAATCCAAAAATAAAATACATCATTACCTACATCATCACACACTAATTTTCAATATTTACAACTCTTATTTTCAACATTTAAATATTCAACATTCAAATATTCAATACACACATTTTAAATATTATTTTTCAACACTCCACCTTGTGATGATGATCATAATGATTGTATTTATTACGTCTTTTTATACTGCCTCGTTAAAAACCTTACTAGGAAAAACTCATTGGGATAAAAACCATAGTAAGGTAAAAAGAGTGCAGTCACCTAAGCTTCCCCTCATGTTGACATGAACAATTCTTCACAAATTTCGTAGATTGCGCATCCCAATATTATATATGTGATTTCTGAATATCGTCGTAGGAAGTGCCTTTGTGAAGAGATCTGATGAGTTTTCACTTGATTGAATGTGACGAACATCAATACATTTATTCTTCTCAAGCTCCTTGGTGAATGCGAAGAACTTGGGAGGAATATGTTTAGTTCTGTCGCTTTTTATGTATCCTTATTTCATTTGAGCAACACATGCAGCATTATCTTCATATAGTATCACAGGCTTCTCGTCGAATGATAATTCGCATGAGATTTAGATATGTTGGGTCACTGATTTTAACCACTTACATTCACGACTTGCTTCATGTAGTGCAATAATCTCGGCATGATTTGATGAAGTTGTTACGAGCATTTGTTTCTGTGAATGCCAAGAAATTGCAGTGCCTCCACGAGTAAATACATATCCAGTTTGAGAACGTGTCTTGTGTGGATCAGATAAGTATCCAGCATCGGCATAACTAATTATACTTGGATTGGCATCTTTTGAATACAAAAGTCCGAAGTTTGTCGTTCCTCGTAGATAACGTAATATATGTTTAATTTCGTTCCAGTGTAACTTTGTTGGATATGTGATAAATCTTGCTAACAAATTTACGGCAAAAGATATATCAGGCCTTGTACAATTTGTAATATACATAAGGGCACCGATAGCGCTTAGATATGGTACTTCTGGACCAAGAATATATTCATCTTCTTCACATGGTCGGAATGGATCTTTTTCTATGTTTAATGATCTAACAACCATTGGAGTACTTAAAAGATTTGATTTATCCATATTAAAACATTTCAGGATCTTTTCTGTATAATTTTTCTGGTGAACAAATATTCCACATTCTTTTTGTTCAATTTGTAAACCCAGACAATACTTGGTTTTTCCAAGATCCTTCATTTCAAATTCTTCCTTCAAGTATGACACAACTTCTTGAATTTCCTTATTCGTTCCAATGATGTTTAAATCATCAACATATACAGCAATAATTAAGCATCCAGATGTTGTTTTCTTAATGAAAACACAAGGGAATATTGAATTGCTTACATATCCCTTTTCATCAATTGATCACATAGTCGATTATACCACATTCGATCGGATTGCTTTAACCCATATAATGATCTTTGTAATTTCACAGAATAACATTCTCTGGGTTTTGAACTTTGTGCTTCAGGCATCTTAAATCTTTCAGGGATTTTCATATATATATATATATATTACTATCAAATGATCCATATAAGTAAGCTGTAACAATATCTATAAAAACGCATTTCTAAATTTTCAGATACCGCCAAGCTAATCAAATACCGAAACGTAATTGCATCCATCACGGGAGAATACGTTTCTTCATAATCAATTCCAGTCCTTTGATAAAAACCTTATGCAACAAGTCGGGCTTTATATCTTACTATTTCATTTTTTTTCATTTCGCTTTCGAATAAAAACTCATTTGAATCCAACAGGTTTTACACCTTCAGGTGTAAGGACTATAGGTCCAAAAACATTACGTTTATTTAGCGAATCCAATTCAACCTAAATGGCTTCTTTCCATTTTATCCAATCCTGCCGATTTTTACATTCACCAAAAGATTTTGGTTCATGATATTCATTATCATTTATGATGTCGATTGCCACATTATAAGAAAATATATCATCAATTTCTTCTATATCTTTTCGGTTCCATATTTTTCCAGTATTAATGTAATTGATAGATATTTCACGATTCTCGTCAGTTTGTGTTTCTGACAGAACATTTTCATCATCATGTGTTTCTTCAATCATTCTCTATTTTGTGATTATCATGTGTTTTTTCAGGAATATCTTTCTCTCTTTTGTGATCATCGTGTTTCTCTATGAATTTTCTTTTTCGAGGATTTTTATTCTTGGAACCGACTGGCCTTCCACACTTCAGGCGTTTAATGACATCATGAGTATCTTCAATTTGTTTCTTCTGAATTTCAATTTGAGCAGGGGCATTTGCAGCATATATATATGATTTAGTTACCCTTTTTGTGTCTGCAAATGCATCTGGCATTTGATTTGCTATTCTTTTCAAGTGCACAATTTGTTGTACAAATTTTTCACATTGTTTTGTTCTTGGATCCAGATGTAACAATGATGATACATACCATGTAATTTCTTTTTCAGCATGTTAATGTTCTCCCCCTAACATTGGGAAGATTTCCTCATTAAAATGACAATCAGTAAAACGTGCTGTAAACACGTCTCATGTCTGAGGTTCAAGATATCGAATGATTGATGGACTATCATAACCGATATAAATTCCAACCTTCCTTTGAGGTCTCATTTTATTTCGCTGCGGTGGTGCAATAGGCACATTATAACATACATCCAAAAATTCTCAGATGAGAAATGTCTGGTTCTTTACCAAATACAAGCTGCAATGGGGAGTATTTATGATATGCACTTGGTCTGATACGAATTAATGCAGCGGCATGTAAAATTGCATGTCCTCATATAGAAATAGGGAGCTTTGTTTTCATAATCATTGGTCTAGCAATCATTTGCAGACGCTTAATCAATGATTCAGCCAATCCATTCTGTGTATGTACATGAGCAACATGATGCTCAACAATGATTCCCATAGACATACAATAATCATTGAAAGTCTGGGAAGTAAATTCACTAGCATTATCAAGTCTAATTTTCTTGATTGTATAATCGATAAATTGATTCCTCAATTTTATTATTTGAGCAAGTAATCTTGCAAATGAAACATTTCGAGTTGACAATAAACATACATGTGACCATCTGCTAGAGGCATCAATCAATACCATAAAGTATCTGAATGGTCCACATGGTGGATGGATTGGTCCACAAATATCACCCTGAATACGTTCAAGAAATATTGGTGATTCAGTTTGGATTTTAACTGGTGATGGTCTTATAATAAGTTTTTCAAGAGAACAAGCTTTACATTGAAACTTATTATTCTGAAAGATCTTCTGGTCTTTCAGCGGATGACCATATGTATTTTCTATAATTCTTCGCATCATTGTTGAACCAGGATGTCCTAATCGATCATGCCAATTGGTTAATATTGAAGATTTATCAACTACCATGTTTGATTCAATGGGACATATATGTGTATAATGCAATCCAGTAGGGAGCATTGGTAGTTTTTCAATCACATATTTCTTTCCTTATTTATATGTGGTAATACACATATATTTCTCATTCCCTTCATTCATTGTTTGAGTATCATACCCATGGGAATATATATCATTAAAACTCAACAGATTTCTTTTCGATTGTGGTGAATATAAAGCATCATTGATAAAAAAAAAAAAAAATTGTGCCATTGGGCAACAAAAATTATGCTTTACCACATCCTTTAATCAAGTCTACAGGACCTGATATTGTATTCACCGTTGTTTTTGTTGGTTTTAGTTCCAAGAAATATCTTTTATCTCGAAGGTTAGTGTGCGTTGTACCACTATCGGTATGCAAACTTCAGCTTTGCTCATAGCATTTTCAATATTTGAATTTCAAAAAAAAAAAATATGCAATGAAATAAAATTACCGGCAATACATATTTAAATATAACACATATCATAATTATACAATAAGACATTATTATATGAATACATCAAAATTAAATTATTGTACATTTATATTCTACCACTATATTGTTTATTTTTAGAGAAATCATTGGGAAAATCTGCAGCATCAATATTTTTCATTTTTATCCCACCAACATATTGATAATTTCCAGAGAAATCATTCAGAAAATCAGCAGCATCAAAATGAGTTGAATCACTCAAACGGTCACTGCGTTTAATGAAGTTGGTCTCTTTTTCTTTCCCCTTTATAGATTCTTTATAGAGCTTGCAAAGGTGCTCGGGGCTCGTCAAATACGATACCAATATCATGGAGTACCGCATCTGAAACAGGAACTTTCAAATCTTTTCGAGTGATTTTCATCAATACTCATGTTCTAATGATGCCTTTTCTGTGGGTTGTTCGTGACGCCCTTTTGAGATGAGTTATAAAAATAACATCTTTATTGTTTTCAAAACCACGGCCTCGACCACGACCATGACCACGACCAATTCCACGTCCACGTCCACATCCACGACCACGACCAATTCCACGTCCACATCCAAAACCACGACCACGACCACGACCTCGACCAAAACCTTGTCTTTGAATTTGATTTTGGTTTCTATGTTTAAATTCATTTTTACTTACAGCATTTCCGAGTTATAAAAATAACTATCTTTATTGTTTTCAAAACCACGGCCTCGACCACGACCACGACCAATTCCA